>NC_065522.1:3824611-3892634 GCF_006386435.1 Epinephelus moara | reverse complement strand
GATATGGTATGCTGTACATAATCACGGAAACTGTCAGTGTGTCATTCTGTCAGTCAGTCATTCTGTCTGTCCCATGTTTTTCTACTCACTGACGTGGTCAATCTATGTGAAACTGCACATAGACATTGAGGATTGGCATAGGTAGAAGGTGACAAAGCTACCAATGGGTATGGACTAGTAACTATAATTAAGGGGAGGTTCAACATCCAGTTGAATTTTTTTTTACAATATTGCAGATAAGCAAATGTACAGGGTATGATAACAAGGTAATTATAGCACGGTATGCTTTGAAACTGGTATATCGCTGCAACCTTAGTCCAAACTTTTTTGGACAGAATTCAGAATGAGTGTACATTTACAAACTAGAATTACCAACCCGTAATTGTATACCTCTGCGCACCAGCCATTTACAGTTTACATCCATGTCTGTGAAAACAGTTCTATACAATCAGCACAGTTTCAAGGTGGGCACCCAATATTAGTGTCACCAAGTAAGTATCTGATCAGATGTCTTCCCTTCTTTCATGAGTTATGACGTTGAATACGTTGAACTTCGACCTTTCATTATTTTATCCTATTAGCCATTTGTGTGAAGTATTGTCATAATTAGCACATGCTGTCTTGAGTTATGGCCAAAAAGATATTTTGTGAGGTCACACTGACATTGACCTTTGACCTTCTACCACAAAGTTCTAATCCGTTTATTCTTCAGTCCAAGTGGACGTTTGTGTCAATTTAAAAAAAAAAATCCCTTGAGATGTTCTTGAGATATTGTGTTTACAAGAATGAGAAAGATGCAAAGTCACACTGACCTTAAGCTTTGACCCTTGCCCACAAAATTCTTATCACTTTATTCTTCAGTACAAGTGAACGTTTGTGCCAAATTTTAAGAAATTCCCTCAAACTGTTCTTGAGAGATTGCATTCATGAGAATGAGACAGATAAGGTCACAGTGACCTTGATCTTTGACCTATGACCACCAAAAACTAATCAGTTCATCATTGAGTCCAAAAGGAGGAAATTCTCTTGAGGCATTCTTGAGATATCATATTCACAAGGATGGGACGGAAAGACAGACAACCTAAAAACATAATGCCCCAGTAATCACTGGCACGGAGGAATAAAAACAATCAAGTTTATCAGTTTGAACATCAAATATCTTGTTTTAGTACTGTATCCAATTGAATATAGGTCAAACAGGATTTGCAAATTATTGCATTTTGTTTGTATTTACACAGCGGCTCAACTTTTTTGGAATCGGGGTTGTAGACGGAAGGAAGTCATATACGGCTGTTGTTCAAACTTTAGAGAGCAACCTTATCAGACTACAGATGGGGAGTTTTTGGTATAAATGATACAATTTTGGCAGCATATTCCTTTAAAGTGAATAAAGCGTGGGCTGCAGTTTCTTGCATTGCAGTGAGGGCGGGATGTGAGAATATATGTTCAGTATGTGTAACCATGCCAAGCATTTTCAATACATTAGACCAGCTTGGTATTTGTGTATATGTACATAGACCAAATGTCCATCTGCTTACGGAAGTTTTATTCTGAGAGTATAGTGTAGAAGTACTCACCAGACATTGTCGACTATGAGAACTGAACCATCTGGCATCATGGGGAGGTAGGACGAGTTATAGTTGGGCAGAATCTTCACATCTTTGACACACACCTCATCCTGAGAGCTGCAGTTCAACACTGAGGAGAGATGAGGGGGAGGGAAAAGTTGGCAAGGAGTGTATATTTAAAGATCTGCCGGAGTGAGTGTGAGCTGCTGGTCTACCTTTGAGGACAGTCAGGTGTTTTCCAGAGACAGCCATGAGCTGACACTGCACGCTAGGCGGTGGAAGAACATTCAGGATGGTGCTAACTGGGAACAGAAACAAGACGCAGACACAACAGTTAAAGCAGGGACTCTGCATCTGATTTTGTAAGTCAGGGATCAATAAAGGTGTATCTTATCTTATCTTATCTTATTCCCCAGAATTATGCTGCCCTACAACCTCATAAATTCCAGGTTTTATACCACAAACTGTTTCAAACTCTTTGGGTCCTGTGTTGAGAGAAACAGAGTGTGTGTACCTTGTGCCTTGAAGGTGTTGAGGTCCTGTCTGAAGGTGTGTGTTGGACTCCTGAGCTGCAGAAGAGTGAGGTAGCCATGTTCCCTCACCTCCACCTTCTCCTCCTGCTGCTTCCACACAGTCACTATAATCTGACAACACAGAGAGTAAGACAAACACAGTAAAGTCAGAATCATCTTGCTGTTCACCTTCATTTTTCTCTTCCCAGTGCATACTGTCTGACCTTGGCTTTAAGTGTGTTGACTGGCAGCTTGTCCAAAGAGACAGTGAGACAGAAGATAACCTGGTCATCTAGCACCAGAGCAGACTGTGGGAGGACAAGCAAGAGACAAGATGCTAGAGATCAAAGACACAGAGTTTCATTGAGTGTTTGTTTTGGTGACAATATGTGAAATAAATCAGCATACAGATCATCAACAAGCGGGACAATTACTGTCATCATTGGTTAATAAAAGCGTGAGTTTGGTATTTTTCAACCCTGGACCCTATGTTCATATGAAACTGTGCAATGTAACTACTTGGGGCACATTCACATCATCAATGTACATCCACTATAAGTGTTTTTGCTACTGACAGGATTAGATTGTTCTTCTAAGTGTCTGACAATGTTATGGAAATGATCCCTACAGAGATGGACCTTTTGTTAAAGATTAAGACCCTTTTGTTCAACCAGAAACAGCCCTGACATCCCCATTGCCAAATCATGGGAATCAAAAACATGGGAAAATAGGGTCCTGGTTGAAATATACCAAGCTTAGCCTTTAACTATCTAATATTTTTCAATTAATTTTTTGGTCTATAAAATAACAACAACAACAAAAAAGTCCATCCCAGAGCCCAAACAGACATTATCAAATTTATTATTTTGTTAAAACAACAGTTCAAAGGATGATTTGTTTAAATATTTTCATATAAAAAAAGACAAAAGCAGCAAATCCTCACAGAAACTGCAACCAGAGATCAACATTTTTGCTGGAAAAATGACTGGCATTCTTAATCTGTTATGAGAATGGTTGCCACCCAACTTTCTACCGCCCAGTTAATTGTTCAGCTCTATCGTAAAGCTCTATAATATTACTGCACTTAGAGCATATTTTGAAGTTAGAGTAGACATACAGTACATGTTACTATAATCGCCTAATGGTCCACCTCTGACCAGGCATTTGGTACCTGAAGGTGTGTATATATCCAATAAATGATGAAGCTGACCAAGAGCAGCGTACAGGATCTTTTTTTTTAAAGACTCAAGGGATAATTTCCAACAAACCTGCGTCTGAGACAGTTGGATGATCGAATATTTCCCTTTAAGTAAAGTACTTTGAGGTTTAAAATACCAACTTAAACAGACACAATTTGGTTGGCACCCAGTAGGTACTGAGGTTCTGTACCCAGCCATTTACAGAGCAGTGCAGTCACTGTTGCAGTGTGTTAAAACTGCTGCAGTGTCATCTGTGAAGTCTTCAGTATGTGGAGATCTCCTCCCTGCCTGCAGCCTGGCAGGCAGACGTGGAGACTTAAACAGTTTTAAATAAACCCCCTGAAGACAAGACTGCACTGTCAAGTCTGTGTACATCTGGAGCACAAAGATTATTGCAAGCAGAGCAAAGCCTGCTCTGCCTCAGAGAGAATCAGATCAAACAGAGGAGTAAAGGTCAGTCAGTGGAGAAAGGAAGTGTATAATGACTGTGGTGTGGTTTTATCTCAACTCAGGAAATATGTAAAGGTTACTTCCTGTAGGACAGTGTATTGACAGTTGTCCAAAAAGTCATTGGTTTGGCTTTAATACAAACCCGTTTCTATGACATTTCTTAACTACTCCTTTACTTTATCCTTTTTTACCTTCACCGGTTCCCTTCCATGCTGCCGCCCATCACTAGCCGAGCTGTTGTGAATGAGATGCGGGCTGCACTGTCTGAAAGTCCGCTCGTTTTTCCCTCCAGCCTCCTTCTCCCCGGGCTCCTCTTCCCCTCCTTCGTCCTCACTGCAGGTGCTCTGTATGTCTGGCTGGTACTCGTCGGGTCTCTGCTGCCGGCTCTCGGCGACGCTCACACTCGCCAGAGCTAAGAGAGAACCAGCCAGGTCCTTCCAGGGTAAAACACCGGAGCTGTCATCCCTCCTCCCCGCCGCGGTCCGAGACCGCAGGACCAGCAGGAACTGGACCACCTCCCCGAGGTAGACGTGCTTTCGCCGCGGAAGAGTTGTATACTGCGCCGGATCTGACAGACTCGATATTGGAGCGGCGGGAAAGTACATGACATACTCACATTGGGATTCCATTATTACTGCACGTAACAAAGTAGCTAATCTACGCCGTTAACCATCTGCTGCAGTGTAAACAAAGCGAGACTCGAGTGCCACGGTCCTTTCATTAATGGTAAAAAGGACCGTGTGTCAGTGTTTCACAAAAACTATCTAACTACAACACATTAATAAGGTTGCTACCGCCAACAACAGGATTAAAGTAACGTTGAGACCATTGATATTCATCTTGGCCGCTGAGCTTCCGTTTATCAGTAGCAGGTAGCAATACAAACAACAGGATGGCTAATCGAAACAGAGCTTTCTCCAGACCACACTAATCAATCAGCAGAAAGCAGAACACAGAGCAGAGCCCAAACTCTGTCAGCAACTGCGCGCAGTGCAGATAAAGAGGTTCAGTGTACTGTACGGTTGAACCAGTAATTAACAAAAAACATTGACTGAATGACTGAAACAACATAATACAAATGGAAAACCCCTGAAAATATTGTCAAACCAGGTCTTAAAGGAACAGTGTGTGGGATTCAGGGGCATCTATTGGCAGAAATATAGGTCTTCGTTTTTCATCCAGGTACCAGCAGTCAGGGTACTGTTGGCTATGATATGGAGGTCTGTGTGACCCCCCCTAAAGTAACTGTGATGATGCCCTAGGGATCATGGACGCCCTGTTGAAGACCCATGGTATATAATATTCATACTATGTTTTCATAATCACCTGAAAATAAGAAATATTGAGTTTTTGTAACCTTAGAATAAGCTGTTTGTATCTACATACAGAGCAGGTCCTTTTCCCCAGAGTCTGCTATGTTGTTTCTACAGTAACCCAGAACAGACAAATCAAACAGTGACTCTAAATAAGGCCATTTGCGTTTTTGTGTCAGCCACTGCAGTTCTCCGACACGCTTGGCACACAGAAGAAGTTTCAGTTCTGCAACCTCAGCCTTCACATTAGACCTGTACAGTGCTATTGTGATTTTACCTGTGGTGGTCAAGCAGCAACCTGCAGGGCTGAAAAATGAAGTATATTGTATAACTCACCTGTTTACATATTATTAAGGCTCAAAGTTACGCATAATTAAGAACAGGGCCACTTTGAGTGACGGGCTGTCTGCCAATAGTGTCCTCTGCTTCTCAGTCAGATCAACCCCTAGCTCCTCCACAGTGCACCCTCTCACCCAAATACAGCCACCTCTGGCTCCAAAAAAACAATATGGCAATGGCTGAATGCTGAACCTGGGGCTTCAAAATGGAAGTCCACCAGCAAAGCCACTCAGCCTTGCAGCCAGTTTTTCCCAGTGGCCTCTATTGCAGAGAAAAATCTTCCTGTGGCCCAAAAAGCATTTTCCCCATAGACCACTATTGTAAAAGAGAGGTCTGTAAAACTGTTGACAGGACACCTTGAACTGCAAACAAGGTCAATTATAGCTTTTTCTATTCTGAATTTTTTATCCATGGTGGTTTTATATTTGTAAACTTTCTTAGAGCAGAGAAAAGCAATTTAAAAATCTGTGATGTCATTACAATATAAAGTTTGAGCTGGGTGAGATCTCGTGGACAGGGCCAGCAGGAGAAGCTCATATTCAGTGAGCTGCATATCAAGGAAGTAAACCAGGAAGCTAGAAAACTTTTTCGGCGGATGCGCCTTGCAAGCAACTCCACTGAAATGAATAGGCTCCATCTTAGTGTCCAGTATCTAGTTCAGTCAATCAATCAGTTTTATTTATAAAGCCCAATATCACAAATCACAATTTGCCTCACAGGGCTTTACAGCATACGACATCCCTCTGTCCTTAGGACCCTCACAGCGGATAAGGAAAAACTCCCCAAAAAAACCCTTTAACGGGGGAAAAAAACGGTAGAAACCTCAGGAAGAGCAACTGAGGAGGGATCCCTCTTCCAGGACGGACAGACGTGCAATAGATGTCGTACAGAACAGATCAACATAAATTAACAGTAATCCGTTATTATTAAAGATTTATGGAGTCCACGAACCAATGGGTGACATCACAGTACATTATGTGACTGGAATTAGAATTCTTTTCTTGAGTAGAAAAAAATACTGTAATAACAGTAATAATTATGATAATAAACTTTATTTATATAACACCCTTCATACAAAAAATGCAGCATAAAGTGCTTTACAACAAGGACATTATCAGCACTGAGTGCTTCACATGAAAATAGAACAGACAAACAAGGCAATTCAATATAAAAGGACATTTAAAAACAATTTAAAACAAGGATTAACTGATTAGTAAATCTTAAAATAAAAAAAGATTCATAAGATGAAATAATAAATCATAAAAAGTCAAATTAAGTAAGATATAACATTTTTTAAAAGTTGCAGCAGCGTGAAGCAAAAAAGAGAGTTTCAGACCTGTATGAGAAGTCAGAGCTAGTTAAAGGCTAAAGTAAACAGACATGTTTTTAGCTTTTTTTTTAAAGTATTAAATAAGCTAGCTTCCCTAATATCTATCTGTTCCATAGCTGTGGGATGAGTGGCAAAGGCTGCATCCCTGATCTTCTTCCAGCTGTTGCTGGGAACCTCCAATACACCAGCAGATGATTGTAGTATTCTTGGAGGCAAGTAGTTAACAGGGAAGTTAGCAATGTAGCTTGGTTCAAGCCCATTTAGGGCTTTGTGTACAAGGCAGAGGACCTTAAAATCAATTCTAAATTTAACAGGAAGCCAGTGCAGAGCAGCTAAGACTGGCCTGATGTGCTCTCTCCTTTTGGTTGTGGTTTATAGTTGGGCTGTGGAGTTTTAAATGAGCTGAAGTCTCTCAGTGGTGTTTTTTGGGAGGCCAGTAAAAAGGTCATTACAGTAGTCAAGTTGGCTTGAAATATAGGCATGAATCAATTTCTTGGCATCTTTTTCATTTTAAAATGGTCTTAGCTATGTTTCTGAGGTGTAAAAATTATGTTTTCATCACCTTGTTAATGCGGGACTTGAAGCTTAGATATGAATCTATTATCACAGCAAGACTTGTCACCTCAGATTTAATCCAGGGAGTTAAATTCCCCAGATTATTAAGCAGCATTTCTCTTTTTTTAGGGCCAACAAGCAGGATTTCACTTTTGTCCTCATTTAACTTAAAAAATTATTGCTCATCGGAGTTTATGACTGCAGCACAATTTGGGTCAGTGGAGATGTACAGTTGTGTGTCATCTGCGTAACTATGGAAACAAACATTGTCTTTAATGATGTCACCAGGTAACAGCATGTACAGTAAGAATAATAATGGACCAAGGCAGCTCCCTTGTGCAACCCAACAACAGAGGTTGTTTCTCAGACACATGATCTCCAAGACTGACGTAAAACTTCCTCCATTTGATCTATGTTTTGAATCAATTTTATGTAAACTGTAATGTAAAAACACTCGAGTTCCAGCTGAAGTCCTGCATTCAAAATTCTAGTGAAGAACAAGTGAGTGTAATTAACCATTTGTACTTAAAGTAGCCTATTCATGTAAAAGTGTTCATTATAAGCAATGGCTTGTTTTATAGTGTTATACTGTTGTTATTAATCAATTTACACCCCTCTTGTTGATCAGGTGGAGCTATTTGGCCTATGTATTAAACAATTATATGTCATATACTTATACCATTAGGTAACATATTCTGAGAGCTGATCATGTTAAGTATGCAAAATATGAATCTGGTAATATAACTACAGATGTCACATAAACAATTACAATATTTTCCTCTGAGATGTACCAGAAGAAATAAAAGTCACATGAGTACATTTCTCAGCTCCTTTTTGAGCCACACAGGCTTCATACAACTGTTTTCAAATACAGTGGCAAACTGAAAGTTCAGTGTTGGTAATCAACGTGAAATCAGGGAGACAAGTTGGTGAAGTTAAAGAAATGTTGCTTTATTCAGTACAAGAAAAAAAACTCAAAGGATGCACACAAAGAGCGTGATCTAGTACAAGTCTCACCAAAAAAAGAGAACATTTTCAAGTAAGATCCAAAGTACACTGTTGCTTTCTGAACAAACTCTTGCACTTCCAGTACAGTGAAATCTGTAACAGCTTGAGAGAATACCCAATCAATAAAGCGTGTCCTGTCAATAACAGCCCAGTGTTGTGTGAATATTAGAACAGGGATGTAAGCTATTCAAAAGGAGTGATAAAAGATGAATCATACTGTGTACCAGACCTTCTGCTCATTCTGACCTCTGAAAACTGACATTTAAATGGTTTGACATAAGACGTACCTTTTATTCTGACACACTATGTAACATACATGTTCACTTATGAAAACTCTGATACTAGTAAATAGCTAGAAAAGAAGTCACAGTACCATATCAGTATTAACATTTTAACCACATTCCCCCTGGAAGAAACAAAGTGTGTGGGAAGACAGGCATGAAAATCAAGCACCGTTTTTAGTTTCCTTTCTGTTACCTTGCAGCACAGTTTGTTTGTGTGATTGGGAGTGTAAGTGGGGATGTGTGTACACAGTGTGTATGGAAACACATTGTAACCGTAATTATATATACTTATGACCTCTGTGTCCTTACTTGTGACATAAATTCTCATAATTACAGGAAAATGTCTTCAATGGAGCAAAAATGTTTTCTAATTATGAGATCTTTATCTCAAATACCCGATAAAAGATATTTAAGAGATAATATTTTATAAACTTTATCTTGTGATTACGAGATAATTGTGTGGCGGTGGTTACTGATCATTTTGAGGCATTATCTGGAGATCAACACGTAATCATTGTGTTGTTCTGAGATATATTACCATCTGAAATAATTTATATTCAGGGTGATGAATTGTTCTAGTGCCATGTGTTATTACCTGTGTTATTAATAAGTAATTTCTTTCACTGCAATCTTTTAAAATTCTAAATGTGTATGATAACATTTTGTAAAACAACAGCATGATATAATCGTGAAATCATGCTTATCATCAAGTGAGATCAATAAATGTGATGTAACCACATACAATGGTTCATATGATATCTAACAAATTAGTGTCCAACAAATTACTGTCCTTACTGGTTGGATTAGGTTAAGAAAAGGATCATGGTTGGGTGTCGGCACGTTACGTATTTAACGTGAAGTCACGTTCTTAGCATAAAGCAATGTAGGTTAGGTTTAGGAAAGTAAAGCTACATAGGTTAGGTTACTAAGGTAAGGAGAAGAATCATGGTTGGGTGTCATCATGTTACGTACTCAATGTAAAGTTATGTAACAAGCATAAAGAAATGTAGCTTAGGTTTAAGAAAGTAAGGCTACAAAGGTTAAGTTATAATGGTAAGGAAAAGAATCATGTTTGAGTGTGTCCTTCACATAAAGTTCTGTTCTGTTATGTAACTTTGCGTTAAGTATGACACATATGTACCAAACGGAAAATTCTGTAGATTAGGGCTAGTAACTCCACATAACTTTATATTAAGTATGTGATGTACATACTTCACTTAAAGTTTTGTAAATTAGGTTTAGGGAAGTAAAGTTACAAATGTTAGGTTAAGGAAAAGATACATGGTTGGTCATAATTATGCTCTGTACTTAACGTAAAGTTACATACTTAACATTAAGTGACCTTAAAGTACCTTTAAGTACCTTAAAATAACTCTAAAATCACTTGGTTTCAGACGGGACACAACCACCTCTCTTGGGCAAAGTCACATCCTTTGCAATTATGTAGGTTAAAGAACAATTCTGCTGCATTGCTTTTGATAGGTATACATATGAACAGTGGATGAGAATAGCTAATAAATGACTCTGAACACTGAAAATACCCAGCCATAATAACTGAGTTGCATTTCAGTGTTTCAACACTGACTGAACACCGGGGTGAGTGCATATTCCTTGTTTTCTCATCAACGTCAATAATAAATTCCATCATACTGTGACAGATACACCCTTTCCCCTTATCATCACTAACCTCTTAAGAAAAGAAACCCTGATAAATACAGTATGTACAAATGGCAAATAGAGTAACAAATACAGAAAGGTATTGTTTTAAAGCCCTGCTCCATAATAAGACTGCATCCTAAAGCATGAAACAAACACTATTGTGTCTCTCTGTCTGCAACTGTTCTGTGCATTAGTGTTCATTAAACAGTGGTGGCCTAGAACAGCAAACATCTACTAGGTTTAGTCCCGTTCTCCATTATAATACAAGCCTGTGGAGTCTGTTATTGTCCTCATGGTGGCACTAGAGGAAATAAAGTCATGTAAATTTAGACATGTTTTGATATAATAGTCACAATTATCTAATAATCAAAATATAAGGGATCCTTAAGAAAAATGTTATGTTTAAGTAAAAAAAGAAGACTATAGGCAGGTTTTTTAAAAATGTTATTATACGCTTTCTGCAAACCATAAATACCTTACATTTACGTTTCATACCTATCATATCAATGTTTCTAAAGTGACGTAGTATATGAGCTGACTTTGTCTTTTGGAGGTAGAGGGGACGGTGATAGGTCACTTGGTCTAGATGGCTGCCAAACTGCAGAGCAATGTTTGCAACCAACAAACAACAAAACTGTTTGTTTATTTTATGCTGTGTTTCTAGTATTTTTTAGGCACCTAACATGGGAGTTTTGTGGTGATCATTGCAGTTTTTCCGGCAGTAATAGTGGAACAAAAAGCGATAGTTTTTAACAGACATCATTGCATTTCCAGCAAGGATAGTGCCAAGAAAAGCAGCTGTTTTTACAGACATAGCTGCATTTCCAGCAGGTATAGTCCTGTGAAAAGCTGTTGTATTTTATCGAGACATCACTGCATTTCCAGCAGTGATAGTGCCATGAAAAGCAGTTGTTTTTTTACAGAGACATCACTGCATTCCCCGTAGTGATAGCAGCATTAAAAGCAGTTGTTTTTTATCGAGAAAGTCCTGCTTTTCCTGCGAGGGTAGTGCCACGAAAAGCGGTTGTATTTTACAGACATCTCTGCTTTTCTAGCGAGATAGTGCCAAGACAAGTAGTTCTTGTTTTTTTTACCGACATATCACTGTATTTCCAACAGAGATGGTGGCATGAGAAGTGGTTGTTTTTTTACTGAGAAATCACTGCATTTCCAGCAAAATAGTGGCAGGGAAAGCAGATATATTTTACCAAGACATCACTACTTTTTCAGCGTGAGTTGTGCACCTAAACCAGGTATTTTAAGCCAAAACATAGTAACACGCAAACATAATAATGTGCAAATGTAATCTATCCGTGGTTTGCAGAAATGTAAAATGGCAACATTTTTTCTAAAAAACTCGCTGTCAATAGGCTGTGATTGACCATGACCTGTGATGGTCTTGGATCACGGTTAAGTACTGGTTTGGCTCCATATTCCATACTATGGTCGGTCACTGTAATGAGGGATTGTGCAACTGAAAAAAATTGTTTGCAATTGTTTAAAATTATAGTGAAAATAAATTTACACTGACGTTTTTTTGGAGGAAGGGAAGATGAATGCACACAGGTTTGTTCCTTTAATTTTAAATTTGAGTTAAATCTCCATCGACTCAGTGTCTAAACTAGGTGACTGTAAAAGCTGATTAACAATCTCCTTTTCACTGGAAGGAACAGAGGAGGCAGTCATAAAAACACAAAGCAGTGCACCCAATCCCCCCCGGAGGGCCGACTGCTGCAAGGTGACACCATTCACACTGCACAGGTTGGAGAATACACTCTGCTGTTCGGTGGAAGGACTCTTTGTTTGGGACTGTAAGCATCAATCAGTCAAATGTTCAATGTTGGAAGTTTTAAAGAGCCACACAATCAGAGCTCTGACAGACTTTCAAGACCTCTATTCCATAAGTGAACCTGAACCCTCTGCAGCTGAGTATCATGGGGAGTGATGTTGGGATTTGCTGCAAAAGATGTCTCTGTGTGAATGGTATGACTTGGTGGCTACATTTACAATTTTCCCAATGTTCAACAAGTGTTTTTTAAACTTCTTTAATGTTGGCAGATATGCCCTTACATATGTAGCAGTTACACTTGTTGTATCCAATAGCATAATATGATCTGTACCACGTTTAGCTAAATTTAAGCTCTGATTTGTCAGAGGGTGTATATAATTTTCAGATATCAGTACTCTATTTTAACACATATTTCAGCCACAGTTCTTCCAAACTATAATATCTTTTCCAAGATAAGTGTCAACAAAATTAGGGATGCACGATATTGGATTTTTTGCCAATGTCTTATTTGGCTGATAACTGATACTGATATCAATACATCCACTTTTTATCCCCACCTGATTTTAGTGATCAGTCTCTTCTGTAGTGGAATTAACATCATATTATGCATGCATACTCTCATAATGATGGCCCACCAGCAGATGGAGACATGAAATACAGTACTTTTCAATGTGAGTAATATTCATTCTTTGTGCAAAATAAAGAAAAAGCATGTTGGCCAATTCTAATACCTCATTTTAAAACTGATATCAGTCGATACCGATGATGTACTGATATTATCTTGCATCCCTCAACATAATTATTCGCTGTAGAGAGTGAACAGTACCAAAATATGCATTAACAATACTGAATACTGTGATTTGGCAAACAGCCATGTTGTAATGTACTTTTATGTGCATTAGAAAAGTATTGCATTAGAAATGTATGTAAGTATGGAAACTGCAAAATTCAATAAAACTTACTCAAGTGTGCAAAAAGTTTTTACGCTCGCGTGGTGGTTTTTGCCTTTTTTTTTAAAAAAAAAAAGAGTTGATGCGCAAAATGAGATATTGACACACAGAAGTTTGAATATGTGCGCACGTAGCAAACATTACACAAACATGACTTATCAGCTTTTCCAGCTGTCAGCGTCTTCCCGGATATTCCCATAATGACATAATTTGTCTTCGTCTCTGGGCAACAAGAAACATGGCCAATATGGACAAGATTTTGGTATTAGTAGCATTCTGGTTTCTGTTTGTAGTTCAAGTGGTATTGACCAATCACGTCTGAGTGGCAGATAAACAGTTTGTGTGGAGAGCAAAAGAGGCAGAACGCACTGGCCAAAATGCAATCTTCAATGCAATCCGAGTTATATTTGCACTAAACTAGTTGATGGAAATGTGCCTAACTGACCCTTTTCTAAGTCCCACCCCTCAAACACAGACTGGCCAATCATAGTGTAGCATCGGCCAGCTCCAAAAAGAGTCCAACAACAACACAGCTGTTCTCGACAGACTCTCATGCAATCATTTAAGATTTCCTTCATTTTAAGGCTGTTTTTTTGGAATTTGAACTTAATGTTGTGCCTGGGGTATGTCTCCTTGTGGAAGGAGATATAAGTTTCTTACCTGTTCCAAAATCAAATGTTACACACATGGTACTTTTAATGACTTTAACAGTGAACAAAGATCTACCCTGCTCTACAAGAACCAGTGAAGGAAAGCAGGGAAACTTTGCCGATATTCAACCAGCTGTGTGTCATTTCTCTGTGTGCAGATGAATGGTGTTTGGCTTTCTCTCATGCTGCCAGTGCCTAGACCTCCGCCAGCAGACAGGCTGGGAGCTCTGAGCACTGGCAGCATGGTGGAAAGCCAAAAACCATTTATCTGCACACAGAGAAATGACACACAGCTGGTTGAAAATCGAATTGAAAACGTTCCCCTTTATTGTTGTTGTGCTTGGTTTTTATTACCAGTGATGTGGTGGTTAGGGTATGAGATTTTCATGGTATGACAACTGTCTCAGAAAATATCACAGCTTCACAGTATCATGGTATTACAGAATTATTATTATCAATCAGAATGACCCTTAAAGGAATGAAAATGGAAAGGTTATTATTGGTTGAACAAATGTTCTATTACTTTCATTGAAACTTGAAACAATTTTGTTAATAGAAGTATGTGTAAAAAGTATTCCTTTTGACAATAACTAAAATAATGTTGTCTGAGAGATTCTCTGTCCAGTTGCAGTTTTTTTTCCAATATCGTAGATGAGCAAATGTACATGTACAATAACTGTCAATTTTCTATATCACAGTATATCTTAAAACCGGTATACTATTCTAAACTTAGCCGTGGTTCACTTTTACACTGTAACCTGGAGACTTTAAGAAATAGCTATCTTTATCTTTAATTTTATCTTTAGCTTTTGCTGCTGAATGAGTTTGACATCCTGGATATATCCTTCAGACACATATTGTCCACTCTTCTATCTGCTTCTCTCTGAAGTCACCTTTTTTCCCCAAAATTTTCATAATATTTCTTGAGGGAGTTCAGTTAGTGAAAGTATGGGCTCCATGCTCACTCCAACAGCTTGACAGACCATTGCAAGGGGACGGGGCTTAGCAAAGGGTCAGTTAGCATTTCTTTTTTGCGTCACTCTGAGAGTTCTTAAAATATGTTTGGCAGTTGAATCCTAACAGACAGGTGTAAGCAAAAACTGCATGGCTCACTGTAAAATATTCATCTCTAAATATCATTCTCAAATGGTGTGACTGCATTGCTCTTAAACAAATTAGATCACTGTGCATGAGGGGTTCACATATCACAGGAAAGACTGTGTCGTGTTGCACTGACTGACGGCAGAAAGTGGAAACCGCAGCAGACAAGTTGGCTCACTTTGAAGTGCTCTGACTGTTCATGCACAGACCACAGTCTGCTATCCAGTCCCAGAGCAGCTAGAGAGGCGCTCGCATGGGTTTCCTGTGTGCTCTGCCTTCCTCCAACACCACACAAACTGACAGCCAGGTTAGGAAATACAGGTACTTGAGAACAGCTGCCCACTGCTCCTTTAGACAGAATGTACTTCCTACATGAAGATCAATAAACTTCAAAATGTTTCTATTTGAGTTTTGTACAGTTAAACTTTAGAAACCACGCACATAAAAAAGCAAAGAGCAAGGCTTCACTTGACTTTTAATGCTGTAAGTCTAATGTATAATTCATTTTGCTTTGGGAACCATGGAATCTCTGTAGAGCTCCTGAAGAGGTTGCATACCATGATGTAATCAATCAATCAATCAATCAATTTTATTTATAAAGCCCAATATCACAAATCACAATTTGCCTCACAGGGCTTTACAGCATACGACATCCCTCTGTCCTTATGACCCTCGCAGCGGATAAGGAAAAACTCCCCCAAAAAACCCCTTTAACGGGGAAAAGTGTAACCACTGTGTCTGAGTGTAGTCAAAAACCAGTCAGACAATGTCAGCAAGCACACACATGTGCAAATGTAGGAATTCTGTGTCAGACTGCGGGTATGCACAAGACCATCAAGTGAGAACCTGTCTGTGGTGTCCCTGACAGATGTAAAGATGTGTCTTTTTTGTTATAGATATAGCAACATTTGAATCTTCATGCAGCAGCATGTTACTGATAAAATATCAGCAGGCTTTCAGCAAGTACCACACAGCACCAGGCTGTAACACAACATGTGACTCAGATAAACATGCCACACTCCAGGGATGATGAAGAGTTTCAGCTTCTCACTTAAAGCAGAATTAGTATTTTCTGTAGATGAGTGTTCACTTGGAGTCTGTAAGTCTGAGACGGTGATCCAAATCATTTCAGCCATGGTCTCATTTGTTAAAGAAACCTATCACAGCTCATTTGACAATGATATATATGGTTCAAATTCTGTTTAGGTAATATTTTCCTTATGAGTGGTGTTTCTGACATCATTTTTAAGGTTATGGTTTTGTATGTATTCCTTATTTTGTTGGCCTTGTTTTTAGGAGCATCGCTTTCATTGTTGATTCTATTTTTTTTTAAACATAGGAGCTAGAAAGGCTCCTGAGCGACACTGATGTCCTCTTGGAATATACGTTAGTGTTGGAACTGTAGTGTGTAACCTAAAATTCCCCCATAAACCTGCTGACTCATTGTCAAGAGTCTATCAGCAGGGGAATCTGGGGAGTTGAGGACATTACTGTCCATTACAAAGAATCAGGGAGTGCCTCTTTAACACACAACTGCTTTTTGATTTATTTTGGCCCAACCTGATATGAACTTCATTTCTAATACCTGACAACATAACATATTAATGGATCTCCATGGCAATGTGTCTGCATGTGTCAAACAGATGAATACTTTAGCAGATAGTGGAAGGAAAGAATGTGCCCAAATGCTGACATTAAGCAGCCTCCTGCAGGCTGGTGAGTATCAGAACTGGAGAACAGGCCTCGGATCATTTTCCCCTCTTGTATTATTAAGAGATATTTAAGAAGCAGTTCAGGTTAGTGGTTCTAAACAGGGCTCAATACTGACTGAAGCTGAGCTAAGTGTTTCCAAGACAGAAATCCTAATTCTTTTTGTCCATCACAGTACCAGCCTAAACTGACTTTACAAACCATATCAGTAATGGAAAATTAGTGTTGTATACATACTCTAACCCCAATTTTGTGCCTCTCATGTATAACCACTGCTTTAGAGTCACAGAGCTTAGCAAGCATTTAAAAAAATACCCAGCAGTCTAAAGATAGTTTAACATTTAGATTTGTTGCAAAGATTTCCATCCACTGCGCGATATATTTTTTACCCATTTTCCAAGTTGCAACTGTTTCCTTAATCTGGTGGAGAGAAATAACACCTCTCCCTGCTAATTTTGTATAATATATACAATAAAAATGCATTATTTTGTCTAAAATGGAGTAACTGAAAGGACAGTATGACTGACAATTAAAACTTTTAATTTTTGTACATTAAGCTGGGAATTATGTAGTTGGGTCGATTTCCAATTTTGCCAGTCTGGCATGGTTTGGGAGGTGGAAGAGTGGTGCAGATTGTGTTTGTTTAAGTTACTGTGTTTTTTGGGGTGATGACAAGAGGCAGAGTTTGTCGCTGAGAAAACCAAACTGTGTCAATATGGTAACACTTTGGAATCAAAGCAGTTCTGGTCTGGTGCACAAGCTTAAACCAGTTTGATTTTATGCAAACCAGCTGAACCAGCATTTGTCATTATGACACGTTCTGGCAAATTAAAAAGTAGCCTACATCACCAACCTGTGCTGACAGCGTCAAGATGCTAAATCTAACTTGTATTGCATTAGTAATAAGCAATATAATCATATGATTATTATGTTTGTTTATAAATGGATTAACGGAGTTGCTACTGTCAAACAATCTTTGTGTAATCTACTGCCGAGTGCCAGTTTCGTATAGTGTAACCCTCCCGTTAATGAGTAACACCCTCCTTGGTTAGGGTTAGGGCTTAAGGTTTGGTAGGGTGAAACTCACATAGAATGGGGAAAGAGTCTTCAACTCAACACTGGCAACATAATAATAAGCTGAAATGAGGGAATTATCTGCACAATAGCTTCATATTTTACTACAAAAAAATAAACAAAAATAAGGTGACAGCTGGCTGGAGGGAGATCCCCAGGGAATGAAAAGTTTCTGGTAAATGACCATTGCTAATAACAAACTAGGCTACTTGCTGTTGTATGTCATTTCCAGTAAATATATACATCATATAAACCTGATCTTCAGTGCACAGTTGATAGGTACCTACTTTGTTTACATGATGTAACAGAAGTGCATATTTATTGGTTCAACGTGTACTGAGAGCTCCGATGTTCATGATGCAATACAATAGTCAGACGCTCGCTCAATATTAGAACACAGTGTCATTCTACTCAGGAGCTGCTATTGAGTGCAACACCTAGTGGTAAAATTCAGCATACTGGTTGGTCCGATGTTTGGCTTAACATCAAACCAGTATGAACATTTTTACACTGGCCTAACCCACGAAATTTGACATTTCCAGTTACCACTTTTGTTTTGATAATTAAATGTAGTCACAACTTTGGAAACAGGTAAAAAAAAATCATGTTTACTGTGCAGCAGACAGAATACTGCTGTAGTCAAATTGCTAAAAGAATCTCTGAGGATTCTGGTGAAATGTTTCGAAATGGCCACAAGGTTTTATTTTTAAAGAAAGTGGTGCTTAGCTCAGTGACTCACTGTAATAGTACTGCATTAGAGTGTACCTTTATGTTGAGAAATTTTTAGCATGTGCACCAAGGACAACTTGAAAATCGTAACTCTTAAAAGTATTAATATGAGCAGGAAGTAAAACAGGCTTCTGAGTGTCTATAAATTAACAGCAAAGCAGAACGTACCTGCCAACACTTTTCGAGTGTTTCTCCTCATAAAAACGTGTGATCCTTTCACTTTCTGTTGAGATCAAACATATAACGCTCCTTCAACCTGTTACTGCTGCCATGAAAGCATCCCAGTCGTTCAGAGGTCAAGGATCAAGTTCACAAGAACTACACCAACTAAAAGCAAAGACAGTTTTTAAGAAAACAAGCAAACAACCAAAAAGTGGAAGTGCAAAGGAGGAGCTTTTTGTTTTCTCATGTGTAACCACACTTGGCTCAGTTTTCAGGTCATTAGTCCATCTGTTCAGAGACCAAAGGTACCGTATTCAGGAGCTAGACTCACCTTGAACTATCTCAATCTTCCTTTGTCTCGTATCAAGGTCTGGTTCCTCCTCACTAAGCGGCTTCCATCCCAGTCTCTCTCCACTGCCCTCCCCCCAGCCTCTCCCCTAACTGGCCTCTCTGCTGTCCTGGATGAGTCTTGTCTTAAAAGAGAGCCACCTGCTGCTACCATCAGGCCCTGGCTCTGCTGCCCAGTTTGGGCTTGGGCCGCAGCCCGTGGGAACTGTTTAGCATCCAGCACATCTTTGTACTGGATCTCAGGCCTGATCATCCTGAGACAGGCCGTCCTGGTGGCGTTATCCAGCCCCAGCTGGAGCTCGTAGCCAAGAATCTTCACCAATCCACTCTGATATGGGCGGATGTTTTTGTCCCGGATCCGGTGCGCCTCCACAGGCTTCCCGCCGTCCCTGAGACAAACCCGGGCTAGATCTTCCCGTCGTGTCCTGAGAAGAGCTACTTCCTGCTCCATCTGGGTATGTCCGAACCTGTCAATTTCCCCCCAAAAGGTCCGGTTGAAGGCTTTATATAAGTGCCAGTCTAGGGCATTCCACTCCCGCAGCTTCTCCCGCTGCTCCTCTGTTACATTGGTCAGTGTCTTGGCTTGTGAACGTCCCGCTCTACCACCAACACCAGCTGCCGCTGCTGCTTTACCCATCCAGCTCCCACTCATCCCCCCAACGCTACTGGGCTTCTGCTGCCGAGCATTGAGGCTGAATGAGACGACGGCATCCAGTGGCCAGCAGAGGGCGTGTCTCAGCAGAATCATGGACTGGTCAAAGTACTCTGACACCAGAATCAGGTTGAAGGTTCGGCGGATCATGGCCTCAGCACGCTGAACCAGGGCCTCAGAGAAATTAGCATTGTGGTCCATGCCAAAGTCAAACCACAACAGGTTGCGAGCGTAGTGGTTATTGCGGAGACGAGGATCATAGTATTTCTTGGGGTCATCAGCAAAGTCGCCTAAGCTTTTGGCTTTCCGAAAGGCAGGCGCAACCTCCTTATAATAGGCAAAGGAGGACTCGGCCAGAGCGACCGGGTCCCTGATGATAGAGAAATAGAACGTGTCTGCAGGCATCACCTTCTCCACCTAAGAAACAGAAAAGGAGAACTTGTAGTTACAAAAAGGTGCTATTAATGTGCTGCAATTCAACTACAACTGTGGTACATTATATTTTACTTTGTTCTTCTGAGTAACAGACACCTTGTGCAGAACCAGTTGTCTTCTTCTGGAAAAGGATCACCAGCAAAGAAAAAAGAAAAAAACTCTTAAGGTGCTTAAAGACAGTGAGAAATGTCCGTTGTCGCCTCCACGGTTTTACACAGAAACACGTCAGCAGCCATCCTACTGAGAGGGAGGGCAGCTGCTGCTCTCACAAACTGCCATTTTCCATGAAGTGATCAGCAAAACTGCAATGAGGGAGCAGATTTTACAGGTATCTGTGTTCACTGAATCATAAGTGACTCCTCTTCACCAGCAGACAGCAAACATAAAAATAAAGAGAGCAACATCACGTTCAAAACTTGCTGTATTAATTGTGTTACCTTTATGCCCCATTTCATCTGTTTTCAGCTACTTCATGATCTTTAGCTACATGATGAAATAATAGCAGGTGGACAGTAGCAGCTTTTGGTGTACAGTATGTACAGGCTGGAAGTAGGATTAGGGGTAGCCAGGAGTCACTCATTCAAACTACAGAACATTAGCAGCGCTTAAGCAGCTAATAAAGAAGACTAACACTTATTGAAAGGATACTACAATTCGGAGAGACAATTACAGAATGTAAATACATTTTTGGTAACTGGCGCAAAAAAGCAAACAATATATGGTTTCATAATATAAAATTGTACGAAAATGTTATAATCCCTGTGCTTGACGATGTCCAATCCCATTTCTTATTTCAGTCAGGGCCGTTTTAGTCAAAGACAACTTTATTTACATTTGCAGTATTATACTTGGCAGTATGTCTCTGTTCTGGAGCCTTTCTGCCTTCCCCATGCCTAAATGGAAAGCCTAAGGCAGGAAGAGCAGCAGTAAAGGCCCCCCGGGAACAGAACAGAGTAAGCATCAATGACAAACAGAAATGACACTGATAAGTCAGACACAGCATGGGCGTGGAGGCAGGTTGCAAAGCCCCTTGCAGAGGAAGCAGCAACATTAGGCAGGCCAGAGCAGTTTAAATATGTGTCAAAATGCAGAACTGTCATGTACAAAGCAGCAAAAACAATATAACATTAGCTAGCAAGCTAGTTAGTTAGCCATAGCCACCAATACACCTGCATATAACACTGTATGTCACTTTTTTTTAACAGCTTGCACTCCTAACATTAAGTTTATACAATACAGTAACATTAAAGTTTTGAGTACATCAGACACAAAATAATAAATGTGTCACATGACCGTTGTCTGAAAGAAATTTATGTCAATTTAACTGAACTTTTTTTGTTTATTGAGCATTTAATTCTATGTCATATGAACATAAAAACATTGAGTACACATGTTATGTTCTATTTCATTGAACTATAAAAACATATTGTGGCGAGCCTTGGTTTCTCAGCTGCTAGAATAAGGCTAAGAGATCAATTCTGAACCAGGGAGTGCTCTTTATTTCACCTCAGCACAACTTTATGTTAGATACTCTAATATCCACACAGGTGGGAGCTCACCAACTGTGTATACAACTTAACTCATGGTGCAGAACCATTATGAAATACACAAACATTAGTCACTGTGTAATTGTTAATTGGTGAGTCTAAATTGCCTGTAGGTGTGAATGTGAGTGTGAATGGTTGTCTGTCTCTATATGTTGGTCCTGCGATAGTCTGGCAACCTGTCCAGGGTGTACCCCGCCTCTCACCCAATGTCAGCTGGGATAGGCTCCAGCCCCCTTGCGATCCCCAACAGGATAAGTGGTTACGGAAAATTCATGAATGAATGAACTGTGTAATGGGTAACGTGAGTGATATAGAACACATTTAAACAGTTTTATTCAGCTTATGGCCTTATACAAATTGTCTCAGGGCATGCTGGGAAAATTCACCTTTAGCCCCAACACACCACAATATGTTAAGTGCACAATGATTAGGTACTTGTTAGGTGACTTATTAGGTTAAATCGGTTTGATAAATTTTAGCCAAATTAACGTCACGAAATTAACGTTTCTGGCTTTCTTTTGTTGTTTGTGCAGCCATCTTGCCGAAGATTTCTCATAACACCCTGTTTGGGATGTGCCTCTGAAAAAACCTCCATTTGAAGGGCCATGTAGCCCCAACAGTTCACCCTACAACTCTATTCCAACAAGAATTGGGACACCCTTCCCTAAGATGTGAACACCCAAAACAGAGGGGTATGGGCTTAGTGGTAGGGACAAGGGGTGTACTGGGATTGAGCCCAAGTGGTAAAGATCCTGCCCTGCTCTAAAACCATCCATTTCACTGCATTCTTGACCAAATATTTTATGTTGAACTGGGCCTCCACAGGTATTATTAACGGGGAAGTCTGATCACATTTTACTCATATTGTAGGACCATGAGTAAAAGTTGAGTTTGACCATACACGGATAAAAGCTTAACCCAATAATTTTTACAACACAGATATATGTGGATTGAAGCTGCGGGTAAAAAACATAACGTATGTAATTTGTAATTTCAACTGATTTCATAGAAAAAAATCTAAAAACAAATGAAAATGAATATGCAGTGTATCCAACAATTTATACCGCTTTTATTTTACAATGTGTCCACATCACGACAGAACATCCCATCATCTCCTATGTCATTCCACATTCCCTTCTCCTCTTACCTCAGGCCTATGAAATCTCATGTGATTGCCCATGATGTGAAACTCCACGACTCTGGGACCTCGGTAACCTTTGACCCTGTGGGCGTTGAAGGGCAGTGGGTAGCCCAGCTGGTAGCCCAGTGGCAGGGCGAAGCGAAGGTCGCGCTCCTCCCCAAAGCGATACAGCATGTTGAGCACGGTGCTGCTGGCTGTCTTGTGGGTCTTGAGGAACATGACATGGGTGTGGGGCTGGCAGGAGCCCAGAGAGGGGCCCTGAGCATCAGGGGACGAGAAGATGGAGCGACCAGCTGGCTGGACACTGCTGGAGGACAGGTAAAGGGAAGCGAGCATTTTAGGTTAAGATCACATCTCAAAGTGTGTGTACTCAAAATCCTACAATTTAATGCTGCACTAATCAGCAATGGAGAGACACCATTGAATACTGTTGAACACAGCTAAAGAGACAGATATTTCTATTGGTGGACATCAAAACAGAGCTAACAGAAAATTAATATTTGACATAATTTCATCAGGTGGACACAAACGGAACTTTAAGTGAGTAACAAAGCCGCTGAGTGTCTGCTGGACGTGTAAATAGACAACTGTTGCTAATACGCAAAACATCACAACTCAAAGGGTAAGTTTAGTATTTTCCAACCTTGACCCTATTTTCTAGTGCTGCACGATTAATCTAATCGCAACCGCGATGTCAGGCTGTGCAATTACATAACCGCATAAAAGACTGCAATTTGCAATCTAATGTAAATAAATGTTAATGTGTGTGCCTGTGAATGTGACCACCTCTGCTGTAATGTGTGGAGTGTGTTGACATTACACCCACAACCTATCCTGGTGTGTGCAGCACGTATGGTCAGTTGACCATTTGGCGTGCAGCTGTGACCAACATGGACGTGAAGAACAGCATGAGCAAGACCTGCGTTGGTGGTGAAAAAACCCAACGTCTATTATATGGCGATACTTTGGATTCAGGTACGCCGATGTTGAACAGAAAGACGTGCTGTGTAAAACTTGCAAAGTTAAAGTCGCCACATCCCGCAGCAACACGTCCAATCTTTATCAACACTTAAGACAGCACAGAGAAAAGAAAGAAGAATGCATGCGAGAGAAAGCGAGAGCGAGTGAGAGCCTCATAAAACAACAACAAAGCACAATTACGCATACATTTGTAAGGGTCACACCCATCGCACCCCCTGGCCTGAATTTGCTTCTAATCGCATCTTTACATTGTCTATACATGTAATTCATTTGTGCAAATTGTTTTATTGTGCCCAGTGTGAACACAACATAACAATAAGAAATGTTCTGATGTTAGAAGTAAATGCTTTAACCAACAACAATAGTTTTAACAACTCCATAATTCCTAACACTGACACTTGAGACTTCTGAGCAATGTTGTCATCTTTGTGCATTGGAAACGCCTTTTGGGATGTATGAGGGGAAGGTTGCAGGTCGGGGCATGGTAAAGCCTGACCGGTAAGTGCATGATACAATTCTAAAAGGGCATGTTCTCTCATTCTTTACTAGCCAAATTTAAGGAAAAAAATAAATAATATAAATATTGGCAACACACTCAAAAATCCAGCAGGCTGGGTCAGTTAGAGGGCAGCATACTTTTAAAAGCTGGTTGTTATGCTCTGACTACACGACAGAAATGCTCTCAGCAGTCAGAGGGACTGTAACCTGAACCTCCCTCGGGGCCCTTGGACTCAGATGTTTGAAGATAGCATGAAGGAGTTAAATGAAAAGCATTTAAGAGACCTGCTGCTCCACAAGGAGAAAGAGGTCAAAGTCAAATCAAAGACTATTTGAGGGTTAATAATTAACATAAGTATTATGGTCTTGGTAAGTCAGTATTCATACCAAAAATCATGCAGCTGTTCATATCTAACTATGGGAATAATCTTTTACCATCTGAATAAACGTCTTTAATGTATCCATACATGTAATCTTAGCCGTTAAAAAAAGGTTAACAAATTTCAGCAGTATGTAATAGACAGATTGACCATTATCAGTCATAGCACTGAGCAATCATCTCCTTATCTCTGTAGTGCACCCTTTTAGGCATTTAAAAGACGATTGAAAATACAAATAAACGAAACATATGGTTTAAAAAAGAAACAACACAGCTTGTTTTAACTTGCCAGATAAATATTTCATACCTCATGCTGCTAAGATCTCATTTTACAAGATTTATGCATTGTTTTAATGTTCAGAATTGTACAGCAGAGTCCTCTTCTCAGCCAACACAGGCTGCTTACAAATCTAAGCTCAGTCTCTGTGGATTTT
Organism: Epinephelus moara; assembly: GCF_006386435.1. Classification (NCBI taxonomy): domain Eukaryota; kingdom Metazoa; phylum Chordata; class Actinopteri; order Perciformes; family Serranidae; genus Epinephelus; species Epinephelus moara. The sequence continues at coordinate 3,867,837 of NC_065522.1, read as the reverse complement.
AGGGTGTTAAATGAACTCAGATTCAACAAGCATGAAACCCCATGACACCGTGGCTCATCCCTAGTGCTTTAGATGGGATCACTGTGATTACCACTGAAAGCTGAAGAGTAAGATGTGCAGAAAGCAAGGAAGAGAAGAAGGCTTTGTTCACATGTGTATTAACCTTATCAGCCTCACAGTTTGAGTGTTGTTAATGTGTAAACTAAGTGGTGTATCTCACTGTCAATCAGCATATCAACAGTCCTGTTTCTAAACCACAAATGGTTGTAACCCCTTCCTGTGTGTTGTCAGGACAATCTAAGCATCATGTGCACATAATCATTAGTTGTGTATAATTATTAGGGACCTCGGCCAAAGGCTGAACAGATCCTCTGAATAACTTCGTCATTACTCGAACGGTTTGGATTTTATGTAGCCTGGTTCCAGACCATAGACCCCGCCCACTCAACTGAGTAGGCTTGCATTACTGGTCTGGCATACTTCAATGAATTTGCGATTTATCTCGTCCAAACGCTGGACGGACCAGTGAACACCGGGGGTCTAGCGATTAGCCAATCAGCGCCACGCTGATGTCAAGCTGTACGCCGGTGGGTAACTGGTGAGGATAGCAACAATGGCGACCGCTACAGATCCTACAGACCACATTAACGATGCTATCGAGGTATTTCGCCACTACTCGCGTTAATGGAGGACCAAATTAAGGAAGCTGCTAAACTGGATTTAACGGCGATGCAGCTGGGCGTGCACGATGACGGAGACATTTTAAACGGGCAATGCTCGCTTGTTTTCGGCACCCCCGAGGCATGGATACTAATGACGTCAGATTCTGGGTGAGTCGTTGATCTCTACTGATTGGTTAGGGAAAAAATCAAATTCCCTCCCCCTTGTAAATCGCCTTCAATGGAAGCCATGTCAGACTGAAGGTTCTGGGAGCTTCAGTCTGACACTCAGGCTAGATTTTATGCCCTCTTAAACGTGACGTGACCCAAAACCTCCTGACAGTCTTCGCGCCACCTAGACACACTAACATGGCCACTGCGGCACGTAGGAATGTTGTAGAACGATAAAACCAAAACTGGCTTGTTCCTCTCTTTGAGACCTACAAATCACGTGCTGATATCCCTGACCTAAATCCAACAGGAAGTGAGCTAGTGCCTCTGAAAATAACATGAACAAATGTGGAGAAATTGTCAGCTGTGAGCTAGACATCTGAAACTTGCAACCAAGATCGCATTTTTTGACTCCACAAACATAAAAACCTGTATGTCTGCGTTCGGGATGAGTGTATCTCTCTGCTGGTGTGCTCAGATTGACGATTGGACCCACGGTTTGGGAATGAGAGGGAGGAGTTTGAGACATTTCAAAGCCATCTCCATCTGCCTGCTCTGACACAGATTGTCTCCCTTTCTCTCTCAGTGACGGACTCAGGATGTTTGAAGGGCAGGGGCACAAGGAAAAAAGGGCACCTACTGCATGACATGGGGCCCCATTGGTGCGCAACAAAACTAAATTTGACCCCCTAAACATGCTCACACGCTTTGTCTTTAACTGTCTACGTGAGCTGGAGGCCGAAAGGGCGGGAGTCTGAGGTCCCACCCAATGCTGCTTGCAGCTTTAATTAACATAATAGTCAGCTAACATAACATTAGCCTGTTACACAATTATTTTTGTGCATTTCCTCTAGGCCTGCAATATATATATTATTTTTCAGGTTGTTCTACTAAAGTACCCAAATTCGTACATATCCAATGTAATCATGAGCCAGTTACTTGCGCATAAGCCACGTATTTTGGAATGCCCCAATCACGTGACTAATGCGCTGTTGGAAGTAAAGAAAGGAAGCGGTCCTGAGCGGTCTTGTAAGGAGGCAGGTTGGCAAACGCGGACTTTCCCCCAGGACATTCCCTTGGAGAATGGTGTTTGGAACCGTATGAACTGAGATGAACTTTGAGTCATTTTAAGGTATGTCCTCACCATGTTTCTTTTTCTAAACCTAACCACTGTAACTTCAATTGCCTAAACCTAACCTCCGTAACTCTACATTAATTACATAACTGTACATTAAGGATGTAACGTGATTCGAGGAGTGCTAATTCGAAGGATATCATACTAACTGTTTTGTGTGCATTTTCGTAGGATATAATATGAACTGTTCTATTATGATACATTGCTTTTTTTCCAGCACTGGGATGATAATAATATTATAATAACAGCAATATTAATAAACTTTGTTTATATAGCACCTTTCAGAATTGCAGCACAAGTGCTCTACAATAAGGGCATTATAAGCACTGAGTGCTTCAGGATGTTAACTTGTGTGATAACCACAGTGTGAAAGACTGACATATTGCCCTTTGAGTATAATAACATTCAGAACCAGAAGTAAGGGACTTGAGTCATATGACCTGACTCAAGATTTTTAACTTGAGGACTTAAGACTTGCATGACTAACACTGACAAAAGACTCAACCTGACTTTGACTTGAGACTTGACTTGGAATTAGGTACACATTAGGTACCATTAGGCAGGTAGAAAGCGACAGCAAACGTTAGCTAGAAAGCTAATGTTTGACCAGTTCACCAGAATTTCATATGACTTGACTTGTGACTTGCTTGACCTAAAGCAGGGATTAAACCTGACTCACTTGATTCTCACAACAGTAACTTGGGACTTGCTTGTGACTTGATGGTTAAGACTTGAGACTTACTTGTGACTTGCATATGTGACTAACTCCAACCTCTGGTAACAATGTATTGAATTACATTCTGTCTGTAGGCGCCATCTTGTTTGATATGCGCTATGCTGTTGACTCTCTGGCCAACCAGACAGAGCCCATGACACTAGGCATCATCTAATTGGTCAAAATTGGTTTATTAGACTAGTGCTGCTTTACTACTCTGCATGGTTAACATATTCGATATTCAACAATTTTATCCCATATCAAATTCCCATATTGTGCAACTCGCAGATACCTGCAATCCTAATGAACCCAGAAAAATGTAACTAACGTTTAGTTCATTTTCAAGGACCACTTAAGGATAGCTGACTACAGCAACTTCATAAGCCAAAAACCATGGCAACAACAAGTGTGTCCCAGATGTGTGCATTGCTTTTTTGTGTACTCTGGAAACAGTTTTATTTGCTGTGTGAGCTTCTTGCAGTGTGTCTTGAGTGTGTCTCAAATTGCATTCACTGTTGAATTCACAGAGAAGACAAAGTTTGGTTTTAAAAAATGCAGACCACAATTATCTGCAGACTACGCAGGCCAATACAGTGAGTGAGGATTTGCTTCTTTCCTCTGTTTTACATGATTGTAAAATGAATGTCTTTGGGGTTATGGACTTACTGTATGGTTGGACAAACAAGGCATTTGTAGACGTCACCTTTGATTAAATTATTGATTGACTAACCAAGGAAAAATGATTTTAAAAAATTGACGATGAAAAAAATGGTTGCTGCAGCTCCGGTAAAAAAAAAATAAAGGCAGTGTAGTGTGGTTAGGAATACGACAGACTTTTTTAATTTCATAAACATAATCCAACTGTGAAGCTGATATTGCTCTAAGCACGACTGTCAACACAATGACTCCTTTGTATGTTGGGTAAAGAACTGTCATGTGATTAAGTCTATTAGTGCATTTAGCTCCTGTATTGTTTTCCTCAGTTCCTCAATGTGGTTCATGTGGTTACCACTGTCACATGGTGAGCAGACAGCGGCGAGATAACAAAACAGTCAAATCATGCTAATTTGGCAATAGCTGTGCACATACGCAGGAGGAGCCTTTAAAAACATGTTAAAGAGCAGTTAATGCCTGAAATGCACAACAAAATTTATTGTACAAACATACACTTCTTTCAATGGCACACAGTCATTACACAAACTGTACTGTTTAAAATGCTGGTGTGACCTGGTTGTAAGATCAACAATTGTAATGCAAAGACAGAACTGAAACTATAGTAAATTGAAATAAAAAACAACTACATTTACATGCACAAAAAATTCATTTTTTTTCTCTTATTCCAAAAAGGACAACATTCTTACTGAGCTGTTTACATGTCTAATAAAAAATGAATATTCCACTAATACACCCATTTACTTGCTAGCCTGGCGTTGCCAGACCCGATCGCAAAACGCGAATGGGTCTGGACACGGAGTGTACACTTCCTCTATTCCAGAGGGGCGGTATCAACGGCTGTCACTCAAAGTGCTCCTTCACACAACTGGAAAGACGGAAAACCAATCAGAGTAAATGAAACGTGTGACGTAGGCTAGCACAACGTCACTGTAAACAGACCAGCAAGCTGCAGCGGAGATGAGCTGTGATTATGTTTGGGAACCGGGAACCCTCTTGCTGTGAGGTGACAGTGCTAACCACCACACCACCGTGCTGCCCCTTTTTTCTTTGTTGCTTGGTCTCTTTACTCATTTATTTAGTAGAGTGTACATAGAGGTATACTGGTGGATTTACAGCCTACATTTTATTGATTATCTCTGATCCCCACGGTCAATTTGGTCATTGCGACAGTGCAACGCAACACCACAGACGCTAGGTGGCGCCAAGGTAAAAAAACCTGAATCCTATCTGTTGCCTCTCTAAATTTTATTATGACAACTTTGACCATTCCATTAGTTTTTATTGTCTCTCTTGGCTGACACACACTTATAGTAATGAGTGGATCTTCAAGCGTTCAAAAATATATATTCATTTCAACCGGTTATGTGAACTGCAAATATTCTAATCCTCACTTGGGAGAAAAAAACAGCGTCACGGAGCGTCGTGTCTGTTGGGTACGGCAACACCAAACCCCTGTGCTTGCCTGAGAAGGACTAACTGCACAAACCCGCTATTTTTAAATATCCCATGAGAGAGACTCTTACTGCAGCCTGTAAGATGCTGACTTCCCTCTGTGCCACCAGTGACGAGGAAATACAGTGAATGCTGGACGGAGCTTAAATGACAACAACCCTGTCCACATTTAAGAGTACTGGTTGTTGTGGAAATGCTTTTTTTTAATAGGATAGCAGCGTTTAATCGACTAGTTGACTAATCACGCACATCCCTGCTGTTTAATGACCCGTATCAAATTTAACATACTGGTATATTCGGAATGCTATAGGAATATTAGTGTGCATGTAAATGTAGTTGGTGAGTAAATGAAATTCAGTACCTCTTGTTGAAGATGACCCCCAACAGCTGGCCAGCAAAGGCAATGGCAACGAAGAGCAGCAGCGCCTTCCACATCCAAACTGGACCCACCCGACCACAAACCAGCCACCGCAACATCCTGGGAGGAGGGGAGGAGGGGGAGAGGTGATGGATGGATGGATGGATGGATGGATGGATGGATGGATGGATGGATGGATGGATGGATGGAAGGAAGGAAGGATGGTGGGGGGAGGACGGAGGGAAGTATGGACAAGGGGCAACGGTATGGAGGATAAAGAAAGAGGGAGGGAAATGAGAGAAGCAAAGTGAAATGAGAGATGGAGGGACAAAAGAATGGATGGATGGATGGATGGATGGATGGATGGATGGATGGATGGATGGATGGATGATGTTATGAGGGGGAGGAGGGGGACAATGGGGAGATGATGTCATAAAAAGAGAGGAGATGAAGAGATGGGCAGAGTGTGGGGGAGAGAAGGGTGGAGAGGCAAAAAGAGGGATAGAGAGAGGAAGAGATCTGGATGAGTCATAAAGCAAACATGACTAAGGCATCATCATCATCATCATCATCATCACAGGGAGGAAAGCAGCCTGAAACATCCAGAGACAACAGGACCTGCTGTTTTTTCCTGATCAAAACCTGTCTGGTCAATATATCTGCTGACAGTAACAATGATTTGTTCCTTGTCGTGTATTTTTTGACAGGGATAAACAAGAACTTTTACCACGCCATAATAAGTAACTGCTATTCCTCTGATACGTTGGGGTCGCTCCGGGCATGAGCTTCTTTAATGCATGGCAGCATAGTGGCAAAGGGAGAAAATAACTGTCCAATTAGAGCGAGTATGTAAATGCTGAAGGCAAACATGCCTGCTGGCCTCAGGCTGGAGAGATATGGGAAAGAAACTGCATGTGTGTGAACAGGGAGTTAGGTCATTGTTGCCAGTGTAGACAAAAGCAGCAGATAAAACTATAATGTTTAATGTCAAAGCCTGGAGACAAGGAGAGAGTTTAAACAAAGAAATTCAAATTCAGTGAACAACTCCATTACTGTACTCAGCAGAGCAGAACTGGATGTGTGATTGGGTGACCACATTTGGACATTTGCATACCACAATGTAAATTTACTGTCCATGTAAAAGCAGTCATTAGAGAGGGTCTGTTCTGTCACGCTCCAGACTTGTTACATAATGAAAAGACCTACTGGTTAAACATACATGGATGTGGCTGAAATGACCAACCCCATCTCAGTCAACCAGCTTTTTGTTGCTCACAAACAACCTATTACTTCCCAGCTTGTAAATGGGTTTCAGTGACCTTTTATTAGAGATGTATTGGCCAAACATCGGTATTCACTTTTTGTTGACTGCCATCAGCCAGTCAGCAATTGAATATTGATGATGATTCACTGATCAACGTATCCTAATAGGACGGTTTATATGATGTCCTACGAATTAGCCATGAATGACACTACATCCATAACATACAGCTACATAATTGACATAAAGTTATGGAGATTAGGTTTAGAGAAATAAACATGGTGAGGATGTACTTTAAAATAACTCGAAGTTCATGATATTGGATTTTTTGCAGATATCTGATATGCAGATATATGGGCCTTTTCAATGTATGTAATATTCATTCATTGTGCAAAATATGAAAAAGCATGTTGGCTGATTCTGATGGTTCATTTCAAAGCCAATATCAGCCAAAACTGATTAAGTGCCGATATTATTGTGCATCCCTTTTACAAACACTCATCTCCAGGGCAAAGCCCTGGGGGAAAGTGTGTGTTTTTGTGTCCCATCCTCAACCCCAACCTGCATCCTTAGTAGTCACGATACAACATTATTACGATTTTAAATATGTTGCGATATGCTGAGTATTGCGATAAAATATATTGCGATTTATTATCTTTTTTGAACTGTAAATTATGTCCCCAAAGGAAATCTATGTCAACCTCTGTTTTATCTAATAACATAAAGTGTTCAGTTTGTTCATAAACTGTTCATAATTAACAACAAACATCAGTATGGGCTTCTGGCAAAATTGATATTTTAAAACATTGGTATTGGTGAATCTCTACTTTTGGTAAGAAATGAAAGCACAACCTACACTTAGGGCCCAAGCTTATCTCTGCTAAACAAGTTTAAAACAGACAAATGGTTTGTGCAGCAAAAGTAACCCCCAGAAATGTATTCAATGTGCTCAAATCTGGGGCTTTCTGTGCTAAATATTTGATAATATTTGTTTCATAATCTACACTAGCCTACATAATTAATTGACAAAAAAGAACAGTTACACAAATGACTAATAATAATTACTTATTAATTGTGGTCTCAAACTATAACAGTACATTTTTCACAAATATTACTTAAATAACTAGTTGAATAAAGGGACAGTTCACACAAAAATCATAAATCCCTATCTTTTCCTCTTACCTGTAGTGCAATTTATCAGTCTGGATAGTTTTACTGTGAGTTGCAGAGTGTTGGCGATATCGGCTATGAAGATGTCTGCCTTCTCTCCATTATAATGGAATTAGATGGCACTCAGCTTGTGGTGTTCAAATACATTGGAAAAACTCAACAGCAATGTCTCTTTCCAGAAATCATGACCCGGTCACTCAAGATAATACACAGACCTTGTTGTGAGCAATTTGATGCAGGACCTATTTTCTTTCTACCAAACTACACATACACATTGAATCACCGCACTGAAGGAAGTCTGCTGCTAGCTCATTTAGCACCACTGAGCTAGCTAACATTACAGCTTAGCTGAGGAGGACATCATTGATGTTTACATCTCACGCTGTCATGAGCATGAGCCTCTCATCCATGAATAGATGCACACTTCCTCCTGCACGATGATACAGTTTGCAGGCATAGTTAAGTAGAAAGAAAATAGTTCCTACATGAAACTGCTCCTAACAAGGTGTGTGGATTATCTTGAGTAACCAGGTCATGATTTTCGGAAGGAGACATTGCTGTTGTTTTTCAAATGTAATTTTTTTTTGCTGCTTTGGGCACCACAAGCCGAGTGCCCCCTAGTTCCATTATACTGAAGAGAAGGGGGACATCTCTGCGGCTGATACCTCCCACACTCTGCAACTCACACCAGAACAATCGAGATTAATAAATAGCTCTACGGGTAAGAGAGATAATGTGTACTTTTGATTATGGGGTGAACTGTTCTTTTAGTTGATCGACAAAACATCTAACACAACCAATTAATCCACAATATAAATTGTTTATTGCTGCCATAATTAGATTAAAGCTGTAGTTTTATAGGATATTGTGTCATAATATATAGTAAAGGTGTTATTCATGGTGCCATTAGCGAGCAAATAGGAAGGAAAACTTTTCTCTGGGCGTCTACAGGAGATACAAAGTGGTGTGTGATGGAGATGTTTCACAGCAGAAACCAACAGTATGAAGGACATTAATAGTCTTAGTCTTCACTGATGATAATCTCTAACAATACTCACAGTCACCAGACAATATTAAACACATGTCATAAACATATGGAGAGCAGAGGTAAGACGGTCCACAGTCTGAGCAGTAGATGGGTGGTACTGATACACAATATGAGCGGTGGTAGACACAGAGGAATCAGCAGTGGCCACCACCCCACAGTCTCCACCACAACACAAAGAAGCCTTTACATCACAGCTTGCCTTCCCACACACTCACACTCTCTCACACACACACACACGCACACACACACACTCACTGGAAAAGACAGGAACGGGTCTCGCAGATGGACTGAAAAATGTCCAGAGAAAGGCCTTTGAAGCAGCCCCTCCACCCACACCTTCTCCTCCTTCTCTGCAGGTCACAGCGCAGCGCCACCCTTTATTTCCCCACAATCAGTGCATCCCAGCCGCCGTGGACCCCTCTGTAAACCCCGGCCCCCTTCTCTCCCCCTAACCCCCACTCGGACGGCTCCTGCTAGCTAGCTAACGTTACCTGGCTCTCCGTCTGAAAAGCATAGCTGGAACCCCGGGCCGGTATCGGTGACGGTGTTATTGTGCAGCTGCAAAGAGCTCGGAGCATCTCGAAGGCTTCAGCTGCAGCTGATCCGCCGCCGGTACAGATCAGGCCATGGATCCGGAGAGGCCCCACAGAGCCCGGATCGCTCTTTAGGATGCTGCTGGTTGCTGTAGTCCCGGACCGAGCCTTCACCTATTTCTGTTTCTGTGCACCGACAGCTCTAACGCTTATTCTGCTGACGGCCGACACACACATACACACATATACTCTGTGGGTAGAGTGCTTAAAGCTGAAGGAGGGAGGGAGAGGGATCGTGTGTGTGTGTATGTGTGTGTGTTTGTGTGTGTAGTACTTCCGGTCGCTTGCAAAATAAACGCGTTCTTACAGACATGCAGTGGAACAACCCACAAATGGCTTACCAAGGACACAAGTCCTGTCTAAAAAAATTTGACCAGAAAACAAAACAAGGTCTTAAAGCGTTTTTTTTTTTGTTTCAGTTAGGGACTGTTCCTTATTTATCAGTACGAAGGAGGATTAGATTAGGGCTGGCTGTCCATCCATACATTTTCGTAACAGCTTATCGTCTTCAGGGTCGCGGGGGTGCTGGAGCCTATCCCAGCTGACATTGGTCAAGAGGCAGGGTACATCCTGGACAGGTCGTCAGACTATCACAGGGCTGACACATAGAGACAGACACTCACATTCACACCTACGGCCAATTTAGAGTCACCAATTCACCTGTGTGTCTTTGGACTGAGGGAGGAAGCCGGAGTAGGCTACCCGGAGAAAAGCCACGCTGACACGGGGAGTACATGCAAACTCCGCACAGAAGGGCTCCCTTCAGGAACCCCCTTGCTGTGAGGTGACTGTGCTAACCACTACACTACCGTGCCGCCTCGAAATAGGGCTGTGATGATAATAAAGTCATAATATTACGAGAATTAAGTAGTAGGCTAAATCTGTGAGAATGAAGTCATAATATTACAAGAACGTAAATCTAGCAGAGTAAGTCATGACATTACAAGAATAAAGTCGTAATATTACGAGAATAATGTCATACATCTACAAGATAATAGTTGCAATATTATGAGAATAAAGACATAAATCTACGAGAATTAAGTCATAAATCTACAAGAATAAAGTAATGATATTACAAGAATAAAGTCATAATATTACTGAAAAGGTAATAGGCCTATAACAAGATTAATGTCGTAAATCTACAAGATTAAAATTGTAATATTATGAGAATAAAGTCATAATATTATGAGAACAAAGTCGTAAATCTAGGAGAATAAAGTCGTAATATTAATAAAGTGGTAAATCTATGAGAATTAAATCGTATAGCCTATCTATGAGAATAAGGTCATAATATTACAAAGCACTCATCGCACATGATCTGTCCAAGCACTGTCAAAAATTTTAAAATCCAAAGATAATTTCTGTTTTACAGTTTCTGGCTGTGATAAATGGTGTAATTTTGGTGATTTTTAAAGAAAACATGAAGGCATATTCCTTCAAAAATTGGTGGTAAAATCCATACAAAAAAAGAAAAAAAAAACATTAAAACATTTAAGGTTGTATGTCCCAGAGTCCTGCACCTGGTCGGGTGCCCTGTCGTCACATTTGTCACCGACGTGGAGGATGAAACTTTGCAGCCCCAGGATGAGGTGGCAGCCTACATCAAGTTCATGGCCCCAAGGAGGATCCTTTGTTTCCTAACTTGGCAGTGATTGCACAGAATGTTTTCACCATCCCAGCATTGAGCACAGCCAGTGAAAGAGACTTTTCATCTGCTGGATTTGTAATTTGAGAACGCACAACCCAGCTTAATGTGAGTGACTGTAACCTGTTTGTGTTTAATCACGAGTGCGGGTCGCATTGCAGGACTTTTATAAACGGGTGCAGCTTTGACTGAGACATAATGACGGGTAACAGGTTCTGGTACTGAGCTTTACGGGTATGGGCGGGTATGAGTTTTCAAAAATGGGCCTGTCCCTTAGTCCTGAGTACCCAGTGCCTTAGTAAATTCAGTGCACCAGTCAAGCCCCTTCGCCGCCGAAAAAAGAGAGAAATGCTGAAGCCTCATTTATATATTTATCTATTATTTTGTTGGCCTAAATATAGCCAGCAACAACAAAAACAACAACAGTGATAATAATAATAATGATAATAACAATAATAATAATTACTGTAATGATACTGGAATCAGCTTATTTAATAACCACCATGGGTACGTTTTTCATTTCTTAAAGTCTTAAATTCCTCCAAACATTACAAGGACATCACCGAGTGTCCTCAAAGGTTGCCTCTATGTTTTACTAGTTTCACTAATTAGAAGTTCAGATCATAAAATGTCAAATAATAATTGCAAATGTTCCCAGAGCCCATTTATGTATCTATCTTCATGAACTCCTACATCAGAGAACGATCTGTTCTGTCAAAAAAAAAAAATTAAGAATCAAATTAAATAGTTCCCCCCAGAGTCTCAGTTTTTGTCTTACATTGTTTCAGAGTTTAAGCAAGGATTTTGAAATACTCTTATAAGTTTTAGGTAATTCTGGTGGATGATACCAAATATGTTTCTTAGTGACAAACTCATGCTTTTATTTTGAAGGAACACTGGTTGAATTTCTGGTATGGTTTGTTTCACATCTGTCAGCTTGACAAAGCAGGGATTCTAAATCTGACGTCAGCCTCTGATGCTGACAGAAAGGCATCCAGAGGAAAAATGTTTCCCATCTGAAAACCTCTAGTCCCATTCCCTGATGTGGACAAGACATCATAAGGCCCAATACATAAAGAAACAACTGAATTATGTACCCATAGTGCCTGCTGGGATAGAACAGGAACTAGATGGTTTTTAAACATGTATAACACCTGTGCATATTTACTGGAAAAAATATCAAACTTTTTTAAAACAGCAATGCGATAAGTAAAGTTTTATCTTAAATGCGGTGCATCTACCTGTGAACTTACTGCATGAGTACTTCCTACACTAAAAGCCACATTAGTTTCTCAACTTTTTTTAGTTCAGAGCGCGGGAAGGATTTCAGCTGCCATACTAATAACCACTTTGTTAACACGAGTTCAAATGTGCGTGTTGCATGATTTGCTCCCTTGAGAGTGCTTTTTGCTCCCTGCCGAGCTGACAAGTGCAGTTCAGCTCTGCGGGTCACTGCTGCCGCTGTTCAGTAATCTCACACTGCTGCAGCTGTTACAACATGTCAACCTTATCCACCACCAGCTACTGGTGCTCAAAGAACAGGAGTCTGCTCTTGCTATGCATTAATCACAGTTGAACACAATTACACTGTGTTCAACTGTGCAAACTGTATCAACAGTTCTGTTTTTTTGTTCTGGGCAAGTATACGGTGTATACATTTACATACGTTTGCACATTTACACACACACACACACACACACACACACACACACACACACACACACACACACACTCTTGCATGGTACTCCTGCATTCAGATGAGCTGAACATGGAAGAAAGTAAATACTGATAGACATATTTTATAAAGATATTTACATTTGTGTTAGAGGGCCTGAAGCAAAAGTTTGGACACCCTGCATGGTCAGTAGTGCCCCCTTGGGCAGATATCACAGCTTTTAAACACTTTTTGTAACCAGCGTAGAGTCTTTCAGTTCTTGCTTGGGGATATTTCACCCATTCTTCACAAGGCTTCTAGATCTGTGAGATTCTTGGGTCATCTTGCATGCGCTGCTCTTTTGAGGTCTGTCTTTCTATCTATCTATCTATCTATCTATCTATCTATCTATCTATCTATCTATCAGATTTTTAATGATGTTAAGGTCAGGGGACTGTGAGGGCCATGGCAAAACCTTCAGCTTGCTCCTCTTGAGGTAGTCCTTTGTGGATTTCGAGGTGTGTTTGGGATCATTGTCCTGTTGTAGAAGCCATCCTCTCTTCATCTACAGCTTTTTTTTTTTTTTTTACAGATGGTGTGATGTTTGCTTCCAGACTTTGCTGGAATTTAACTGAATCCATTTTCCCCTCTACCTGTGAAATGTTCCACGTGCCACTGGCTGCAACAGTCCAAAAACATGATCAATCCACTCCCGTGTTTAACAGATAGACAGATGCCCTTTTTATTGAATTCTGCACCCTTTTTTCTCCAAACATACATTTGCTCATTGTGTCCCAAAAGTTCTATTTTAACTTAATCACTTCATAGAACTTGTTTCCGAAAAGGATCAGGCTTGTTCAGATGTTCCTTTGCAAACTTCTGATGTTGAGTTTTGTGGTGAGGACACAGGAAAGGTTTTCTTCTGATGACTCTTCCATGCAGGTCATATTTGTGCAGGTGTCACTGCACAGTAGAACAGTGCACCACCACTCAAGAGTCTGATAAATCTCACTGCAGGTCTTTTGCAGTCAAACGGGGGTTTAATTTGCCTTTCTAACAATCCTATCAGCAGCTCTCTCGGAAAGTTTTCATGGTCCTCCAGACCTCAGCTTGACCTCCAAAGTTCCTTCCATTCCAAAGTTCAAACTTCCATTTATTAATTACATTACGAACAGAGGAAACAGCTACCTGCAAACAATTTGCTATCTTCTCATAGCCTTCTCCTGCTTTGTGGGCATCAGTTATTATAGTTTTCAGAGTGCTAGGCAGCTGTTTAGAGGAGCCCATGGCTGCTGATTGTTGGGACAAGGTTTCAGGAGTCAGAATATTTATAAAGCTTTGAAATTTGCATCACCTGTGGCCTCATGTACAAAAGGTGCATATGCACAAAAACGTGGCATATGTCCTTTTCAGATGTATCAAGAGTGAAATGACCGTGGAAATGTGCGGTGCCTCATGCCATCCTCATGGCTGGCATACACACGTTTCTACAGCTGTTGATCCTTTGTCAACACTTAGAGGTGATGCTGGGAAACTGTTGTAATAAATAAATGTGAAAACAATTAGTCCTCAGCCATCACAGGACGAATTTGTTTATGTCAACAGGAAGCATTTTCATTCAATCAATGTATAGGTCATATGTGACACGCAAATCAACCAACATTGTGGCAACCACGGGTAACAGCATGGTTGGGAACAGACTACTAGCTGGCACTGTGCGTAATGGGTGGCTTCTTGGCGAGTAAAAAATGTATTTGTTTAATTGTCCTCATATTAATCCCCCTGATGCGCATTGAGCATGTGCGCCCCCGAATATTATCCTGTCTTCACAGCATCAGTACTAGTCAGTGGTTAACTCATTGGCTGCCAGCCATTTTCAGAACAGAGAGCCCCATACTGCCAACGTTTTAGAGCATTTTGACTGATGTTTCAGGACCCACGGAATATTTGGTTCTATGACTATGTAAACACCAAAACCACCAAAAGAAAGAATAGTCTCTACTTTCATCAGGAAAAAAAGTTTGTTTCTACCTTGTTCCATTCTTTAGTAATCAGCAGTTGAATATAGGTCAGTTTCACCAAAAATGCCAGTTTTTGACCAAAAAACTGAGAAAACAAGCTTTTTGTGAAAAGAGACCTTGTCGAGCAGAACAGTGACTTTGACTCTCTTATTTTTTGCTTTATCGACACCTCAAACATCGCATCAGTGGTTTTCTTCTAAAAAACAACAAAAACAACACAGAGAAAGGGCTTTTGATGACAAAATAAGAATTTATTTACAACTAGGTACACTACAGACAGTAAGCTCAGCTCTGTTAGTCCACAATGTTTTTCATGAATAACTCATAAAGTACTGAAAAGCTTTTCTTAAAATGCTTAATACTGACAAGGTAAAAACCTCTAGTGGATGGAAACCTCTTCAGTTGTTTGTTATTTTTTTCAAGTGAACTGCATCATACATTTACTTGTTCATAATCGTCCTCCTGTAGTCCTTACATAAGGCTCTGCGGGGTCACTGCTGGTTATATGTGGTGTATTCCCCTCTCTCCCCAGCGATGCCACAAACAATGACCTTGATTCGCCCATAGGTGGCGCAATACTAACAGTTTCAAAAAGAAAAGAGCTCAAGGAAGTCAGCTGGCAGGTCGGAATCCAGCTCCACGGCGGCGTTCTGGGGTCCGGGAGTTGCAGTGAAGGGGATCTTATTCGGTCACCAGTCAGCGTGATGCCAGCCAGGATCTGCAATTTGGGGCGGCCTGCCACCTCCTTGCCCACGACCTCTGCTCGATGCACGACCTGCAAATCATATAAATATATACAATTACCATAAAAATACATCTTTTTTATTTCTGTGGTGTGATGTGGAGAAAAAAAACATCCCAGGAGTGGGAGGTCTGGGATCTCTGCTCGATGCACAACCTATAAATTGTGGTAGTACATACAATTACCATAAAACAACATTACATTTTTTTTAGTAGTGTGGTGTTCTTACCCTCCTCCACATCTGTACTGGCAACAGATGTTACAGTAGAGGAACTCGTTGGCCTACATGGCGGTGGCTCCCTATGATCTGTGTCTGAAATCACAGTAACAGTTTTATTGCCAAGTAGGTTTTCAATAATTAATTGATTGATTGAATTAGAAGCATGCATATAGAAAGGAAATACTATAAACAATTAAATATAAAATCTGAATGCAAATAGCAATAATAATAGTAATATGAAAAATATAAAAACACATAACCTCCTTCCCTTCCTAGTGTTCAGTTCATCTCTCACTACAGGACACTTCATCAAATTGCCTCTTGAGTAAAAAAAATAAAGCAATCAAAATTAGTTTCTTACCTCGTTCATGTCTGTCTGGAGCGTCTGGGGACGAGGCTGTTGATCCGGACGGCAACCATTCATCTAACGAATCCGGATCAGGTTAGCTAATTCATCTGACTCTGCGGTGTTTGCTGTTGCTGGGCTGGGATGCTGGGATGAAACACGCTGTGAACTACGCCGAACTTAACCATTAGGCCCAGGCTGGTCGTCAGTGTTCTCTGTGGCTGTTGGAGACTTTGTAAACATTTTTATAGATGGCGCCTGTAGTCTCCGTGGCTTCAATTGCCTAGATTGCTCTTCTCCATGGTCTCCATCAGAGTCGCTGAGATCTGAAGACTCCAAGCTTGTTCTCTGAGAGACATGTTGTTTCAAAGTCTCCGGAAGTAACATTAACTCACTATCCCCGTGATCCTGCGCCTCTGATTGCAGCTTGCTAACACTAACGTTACCACGAAACATACTTTGTTTTTGTGTAAGCTGCCTAAACTTGACTGATTTGCCTCTCGACATTTTTAGGCCTTTGTCTGTGAAATAGCTATGTAACACAACAACTTTTTGCTCACTGATGAAACTCTCTCTCTCTCTGAAATCTCCGATCGCCTTCTTCTTCTGCGGTTTTATAGTGCAGGTACAAGGTGGATGATGTGATCACGTGATCCACCCCTCCTCCCTCCAGCTCATTGACCGACAAACGTTTCTGGTTTTTGACTGACATGTAGGCTTTGCCTGTGAAATAGCTACATAACAACTTTCTACTCACTGATGAAACTTTGCTACTCTCTCTATCCAATCGCCTTCTTTTTCTGCACTTTCTGGTGCAGATACAAGTTTGATATACACACAAGCTGCGCGAGACCCTGTACTAGCCCTCCCCATTGAAAAGCCTAATTGATGTCAATCGCCGCCATTGGCAGTCAACAGTTGTATTTGAAATGACTGCCTCACCTTTTCCCCGGCACACTTCTGCATTCATTCATGAACATTTACGCATGAACCACTATCTTACAGGGCTGTGAGCAGGCTATTGTATGACCCGTATAAACACATTTGTTACACAAATGTATAGGTATTTACCTTGGGGGTAACCCGAGTCACCCACATGTGCTCCCACCACCCTTGAGAGAGCAGTGTCACCCACAATTGCGGCGACTCTCTGTACAAACGGGGTGAGCTCCTCCTCTCCTGTCCCCCCGCCTGTTTTGGCCACACTTTAGCGGTGGGCAGCCATCCTCCGCTTCACGTCCACTTTAGTGTCGGACCACTTCTTTTTTAATTCTGCGTGTGTACGCTTTTCTGTCCCCACAGCATTGACAGCCTCACACACACTCTCCCACTCACTCCTCTTGCGTTTAGTATTGATGCCGGAGGACAACGTGCCAAAAAGTACGTTTTTGCGCGCCTCCACTTCAGTGAGTAGCGTCTCCAATTCACATTCTGTGAGGTTTTTCTTTTTTCCCGTCTTATTCTCATTCTTTTGTTTTAGTTTTCTGATTGTGCAGAGAGGAGAATCTCAGGTGCAGGGCCCATTTAAATAAGATTTGCATATTTAAATGGGGGAGTGGACAGGGAGGGGTCGGGTACTCCAACATGTGCGCTCAATTCCACATTGATTGAGATGTACAAAGGAAATGTGCTTGGATTCATGCGTATGCACAGATTCATACATCTGTATGTTTTTGTACATACAGTGTTTTCTGGATTTAAGCGTATGCCATGTTTCAGTAGGAAATCCACGCCAAGTCTTTGTACATGAGGCCCCTGGCCTTTCCTAACAATGATTGTGAACAAGCTATAGCCCTAACAAGCTAATTAAGGTCTGAGACCCTGGTAAAACTTGTCTGAGAGCTCAAATGCCTTGGGGTGCCCAAACCTTTCCATGGTGCTTCTTCCCTTTTTTCACCCTAAAACAAAACAAAATAATAATATATAATATAATAATAATAAGTCTGTAAAATGTTGAAAAGCATGTTTCATCTTCTATTTATTTAACTATTCACAGTCAACTAAATTTAGACCAGGGGTGCCCAAACTTCTGCATGCCACTGTATGTTGGAGAACAAAACGTGGAAGTCTCTTAAGCTTGTGTTAACCACAGACATTATTTCAGGCTTCTTACAAAAAAACCATTAAAAAAAAACAACGTTGAATTTCAGACGAAGGAACCAGGAGTGGTTAAATGTTAGCTCATTTTTAGGACTCATTCTTAGTGGACTCTATTGCTTTCAGTAAACTGGAAGCCATGTATGTTGACTATTAAGGTGTTAACCTGTGGTGTGATGTTTTTAACGTTGTCACGTTAAAGGCTATTAAACATCATCATCAGAGTTATTAAGTAGATTAAGGGCAATCAAAAAGGAACACCAATGTAAGCAAGGGACATATATTTGTTTAAGAGGTGTGAGATATGGTGAGGACACATAATCTTTGTAGCCATCTGAAGCAATTATTGAAAACATGTCCAGAATATGTAGACACATGCTCAAGATATTGGACATAATGAGAAAACAGGTAAACTTAAGGTAATGCATGGACATCAAGCTGGTTCTGTAGTACAGTGGATAAGCTGTCATATCACAATTGTGCATTTTATGAGAAAATCATGAAATGACTAGTATAGTTATTGCGTACCATAAAGTTAATTTTCAAATGTGGAGGAAAGTCAGATTTGACCTCTGAGGACCATGGGTGGTCACATCCAAGATGGCCGCCAGTCCATAATGTACAATGGTCTGATTTTTAAACTAAACTATGTCGAAAGAAGTATCATTTCCAGGTAAATTTGGGATGGCCGTTAATTTGGTGAATGCCAGAATTCAAGGAAATGTATTTAGGTCAAGGTCAAAGTAAAAAGAAATACAAAAAATGAACAGCCAGTGGCATCACTGTGGTGAATTTAGTTGGATATTTTTTTACTATGTTTTGTTTACTAAATCTAGATTATTATCTAATTGGTGTAGCTTTGAATAAGTGCTACATTTGAGATAAATGATTGTCAGTACATGTTTTAATCATACATGCTGTTGTAATGCAGGAAAAGAAGCCCATTTTAAAAATATTATATGTGTTATATATGTTATATATTGAACACAAATTAGAGAGAGAGAATTTTTTTAGTTAAACCTACATTGTTAAAAGCCTGAAGTTAAGGTTAGGTGAAGTGAATAACTTGGATTATTTTGTTCCAATGCATTTTTCTGCTGGGAAACCTTTGGTTCTGACATTCATGTGGATACTACCTGCCATGTGAGAAGCATAATAAAAACCCTGATTTTTTTTTTAACATAAAACTGCTCTGTTCAGTGTTATTATCTGTTTAAATTACCAGGTCCGTTTGTTTTGAAGAAGAATAGACCCCTGTGGATAATTTGAACAGTAAAAAAATTCTGAATGTCTGGATAAGAAATAAGGTGCGCAAGCATTAAGCTATCAGACAAAAAAGGTGTGCACACATTAGCTAGGTGAGCTGCCTTCTGCGATTTGCCAAATGCCATAGAAGAAACACTAATTCGTAATGTGAAACTGCTTTATTCAGTGTTTTTTATCAGTTTTAATCATCTGGTCTGTTTGTTTTGGAGAAGCATTGAACACTGTGGGTAATCTGGCTCCTGGTAAAAGGGCTCCTGAATAATGAGTACTGAAGGAATTCTAATCAGGAGAAGATTCAGCTGGTTGCAGTCTGCAATCCTCACTGCTAGATGCCCCTAAGTCCTCCTCAATCTTATACACACTGTTACTTTAAGACATTTTTAGGCTTTTTAAAGGTATTTTTCAGCTCTTCTATTCTGATTCATACTTTTCAGCTAGAAACTCAACTAAAACCTAACAATGTTCCACATCTTTCATATATTGTGGGCATTATTTTACTTTTAAAGCCAGCAATTTATGGCGGCATCAGCTTTTCAAATAAAAAACTTGTTGCATTTATGCCAGCAATTGAGTGTAGCGTCAGCTTATCAGCATCCATCATTCACACTGTAATTCCTTTAGAAATTGCCTTCACTAGTTGCAAATATTCTTTGGTCTGATGAGACACAAACATTTAATTATTTGGCCCATACTGTAGTATGTATAGCAAAAATGTAATTAAAATCTACACATAAAGAATTGACTTACCCTGACGTAAGATGTGAATAGCTCATCACTAAATCACACAGTGACAGTGGCTTTGGAAGAAGTCTCTGATTATCCTTGAGTTGGGCAGCCCGAGTGGTTCAAAAAGTGAAAGGTCTGAATATGTTCAGAAATATTCTTTTCTCATGTCAAAATTTTAAAGATTATCAGGTAAAAATTTGAAAGGGAATTAATTAAGGTCTACAGAACAACAAGATGAGGTCTAGTCAATGTGGACTACCGAAAAGGTTCTTTCTCTTCATTCCCATTTATTCACTAACTCCACCTCCAGAATTTGAAGGATCAGATTTCCTGAGAGCAGTGAGCGAGATGAGTGGTAAGGCTTGAGCTTCATTTAAAGCTGACGGGTGTTTTAGTCACCACAAAGCATCAGTGGACATGAGAATAATCTGAGCAGGTATAAGCTCTTCAGAGAGCCCTCTCTAGGAGGCCTGCGTGGGCCTCAACTAGCCTACTTCTTACTGTTGGTGGAAATACAGTATAAGTACATTGGCTTACTTGTAGTAATAAAGCAATGTGTTCCATTTAGAGCTCTTGCTATTATGGAAGTTGGAATTTTGAGCACATGAATAATTGTGTGTTGATTCTCATTTCCTGTTATTAATATTTATTAAATTATGTGGTAACAGTACAACAATTCCTCCTACACTATATTATACAGAATCATCTGGTCCTCTGTTTTCAGCACAATATCCTCTCATCACTTGAATATACCAGACTGGTGATACTGGGAGCATCTGTCCATCTTTATGGACCTGACCTGAAGATATTACTGCATGCAATGGCAAAGGGCATGGGCGTACCGGACGCGGGGTACGCATGGGACATGTTCCCCGTACTTCCCGTATCTGTGCCCTCTGTCCCCCGCACTCTTTACAGCCGTTAACAGCCAGCAAGACGCAAAAAAATTTGCACAGTTTCTTCCAAACAAACCATGTAAGTTGAGTAATGCTGTTGCATGTAGATAATGTTTGCTAAATGATGACTAATTAACAGATGCCAATATTAAAGGATAACTTCGGTATCTTTGAACCTGGGCCCTATTTCCCCATGTGTATGTGTGCGTATGATTCATAGGTACAACTCGTTTTAAAATTGGTTCAGTATTGAGGGAGGCGGATGCAGCCGGCAGCCGCAAAACGAGCTAAAATGGTGGACATGGGGGCAAATGCGTCCCGTATAAGTTTGCGCATTAAAAGTGCTTTTTTTCGCCAGTGACCGGTTCAGATTGCCAGTGCTATCTCTGTAAATAGCATACTAAGCGTTTCCCTTACCCTTCACTTCCTCTGGGCTGTGTGTGACGTCATCTCGCGAGAGCTTTGTTGCCGGAAGAAAACAGAGGAGCCATGCTGAGCACCGCTCAGAGTGGCGCTGAAAAATACCGAAGTTGTCCTTTAACAAGAATACTTATGTTATTGTAACCTATGTTAAATCGCTCGCTTGCTAGCTAGTTTCATGCTAGGAATAATGCCACAATAGAAAGACCAGGGTCAGGGAGGAGACAGTGGACCAGAGGCCAGCAAGGATGATCATGCAGGGTCTTCACAGGTGAGGAGAGATTATAACTGGCTGAGAGAAAATATCTATAGCACAAAAGTGACTTTGAGGTTAATTTCCACAGCTATGTCACGACTACTATTCCTAATTCTATTTCAAAATTTTGCTATTGCTACAATAGAAAGAGCAGGGTCAGGGAGGAGACAGTGGGAGATGAAAGTAGGCTGACCGGGTTATGTTGTTAATGTGGGATGAGAAGAAAAGCGTGCTGTCAAGGATGACACCCAGACTCTTTACCTGAGGGGAGGGAAGGATGGAAGAATTGTCGATCGATATGGTGAAACTGTGGGCTTTGGCTAGAGTAGATTTAGTGCCGATTAGTAACATTTCTGTTTTATCACTGTTTAATTTGAGGAAATTGCATGTGAACCAGGACTTTATTTCATGAAGGCAGTCAGTAAGGAATGAAGGAGGGAGGGTGGAATCAGGTTTGGAGGAGATGTAGAACTGGGTGTCATTCGCGTAGCAATGGAAATTAATGTGTTTTTTATGGAAAATGTGACCATGGGGGAGTAAGTAGATGATGAATAGCAGGGGGAGGGGGTGCGAGGTAAATGATTTCAGCTGAACGAACTGAGTGCAGCCAGAGAGGTAAGATTTAAACCAGTCAAGGGGTGTATGTGTGACGCCAAGAAATGGAAGGTTGGAAATAGGGCGGAGATTATTGAGGTTATTGGGATCTGCACCAGGCTTCTTCAGTATAGGAGTAACAGCAGCTGATTTGAGAGGTGAGAGAACAATTCCAGTGCTGAGAGAGGAGTGGATTATGTGGGTGATGAGAGGGGCCAAAGAGGACAGTGGCTTTGACTAGAACAGTTGGAAGAGGGTCTAATTGGCAGGTTGATGTTTTGGATTTCTTAATTAGACCAGAAACTTCAGAAACTTCAGCAACAGGTGGTAGAGTGAATGCCGAAAGGGGAGAAGGGAGCAAAGAGGGAAGAGAGGAAGATGAATAGCAGTTGGGAACAAGCTGTTGATGGATATTTGTGATTTTAGTAGAAAAAAAGGAAATGAGGGTGTTACAGAAGGCAGTGGAATACATATGGGGAGGAAGTGAATCAGGAGGTTGTGTGATATTTCTGAGCACAGAAAAAGAGCTTTAGAATCAGCTTCATTAGAATGAATTAAACCAGAGTAGTAGGTGGATTTGGCTTGCTTGATATAATCTTTATAATGAGAGATATGATTATAATACATTTCCTTATGGATAGTGAGACCAGTCTTTCTATAGAGACGTTCAAGTTGGTGACCTTTAGCTTTAAGAAGTCTGAGAGTGGGTGTAAACCAGGGTGAAGAGTGAGTAAAAGTTAAAGATCTAGTTTTGAGTGGAGACAGGTTATTTAGGAGATCACGAAGAGTGATCTGAGTGTTGTCAGTAATTGTACGAGTATATACTCTGAGGATTACTATTAGTATTTATGTGTACACACTTTGTTTAAGGCTTTAGGGTGGGTACACTGCCAGGGAGTGTTAATTGAGAATACATGCTGGGTGTCATTAATACTTGTTTGCAAGCTTATGGGCATTCACACTTCGTGTGAGCGCCAGAGACACTGACATACTTCTTAACAAACTGGGTAAAATGCCAAACAAAAAGAGTGATTGTCTTCAAGACAATCCTGATGCAGGGTTGGTTTGTTTGCAGCAGGACGCTGCTCTGGTTCTAAATTTAGAGGTAAAGCCTCTAATCGGTTAACTGCCGCCTTTGTTGAGGAGTGCAACACCAGCTGCTCCTTAACCAGCCTCCCTCTCCTCCTACTCCACCTTAACCATATGGCACAGGAAATAATAAACCAGAAAGTCAAGTTTACAGAGAATTTGTGCTTGCAAATGTCCAACCACGTCCCTGCAGATTTACCACAGACTTGTAAAATATTGTCTATCATATTATGAGCAGAAAAAAACCCCCTCTAGAATTACACAGATTTTCATTTTGGGTCAAAAAAATAAAAAAAATCCACAGAGCTTATCAGGTGTACACCTGTGTATACAACACATCAAGAGGCTTCTACTTGAAATATGAATGTATTTGATTGGCTAATGCAGAATGTTGCCTGATGTTGGACTGCACTGCAGACGTATATGGCAGATCAACTTTTTTTTTGCTGAACAACTTACTACTCTTACCTCTGCCATAGGTTATTTGTTTTACCACTACTTTATATTACTGATACTGCTGCTAAATTAGGCATTATGTTTCACTCAGTAGAACTCTAATTTAATAAATCAGCAGTTATAAAAATGTGTAAACTGCATTGTTAAGGCAGACGAGCGGAGCGTTAGCTGGGAAACATCACATTTATTCACTTTACAGGGAGCTGAAATTAATACAGAATTATGTTACATGTTCACCAAATGTATCAGTGTCTGGAGTTCCGGTAATGGCGGCTTGCTGAGAGGACGTGCCCGCTTCGGCTCCGCTATCTTTCTATAAAATTATGGACAATACTCGTTATATGAGACATTGAACGACGTCTTAGGGACAGCTGTGATGCCTCTCTCGCAAAGGAAAAACACTAAAAACGACAGCAAGCCGACTCAGTCGAAGTTATCCAACTTCACTTCTAAGCTGAGCCCTGAAGCTAACCATGACGTTAGCGAGGCTAATACAAGCACATGCGAGGCAATGGAGGAGGAAAATAGCGAGCCGACTGAGAAGACAATGACGGCCGAAGCGGGCTCAGACGCAATACTGGCTGCAATTGCAAATTTGAAATCTGATTTTTCCTCCAAACTTGATGGTATTTTGTCAGCAATAGAGAATGTGAAGAAAGATGTTAATGAGTGTGCCGAACGGGTCGGTGAGGCGGAGGTCCGGATATCTGCAGCAGAGGACAGCATCACCAGTCTGCAGGCGAGCGTTCAGGCCCTTGAAAATAAAAAAAAGGATCTCGAGGAAAAAGTGCTGGATTTGGAGGCCAGGTCGCGACGATCTAACTTGAGACTGGTTAATCTACCCGAAGGTGCGGAGGGAGAGGACGCGTGCGCCTTCTTGGAAAACTGGCTGCCGGAGGCTCTGAACTTGGCACCGTTACGCACCGCTCTGATACTGGAGAGAGCGCATCGGGTCGGCCAGAAGAGCACATCAAACACCGCTGCACCAAGGACTCTTATCATGAAGTTCTTAAATTACAAGGATAAAGCGACCGTGATAAGAGCCGCCAGGGCAAAGAGACAGATACTATTCAAGAATCACCAGGTGAGATTGTACGAGGACCTCGCAACCGGCGTACACAAAAAACAGAAAGAGTTTGATGCCGTGAGACAGCAGCTTCGAGTCATGGGGATCCGATACGGCATGATTCCTCCCGCATGGCTGCTGGTGACACACAACGGACAGTCTCGCATTTTTAACCAGCCAGCTGAAGCAGAGAACTTTGTAAGGACTCTGAGAGCAGAAAGTAGACCTGGGTAAGATAATGTAGTCACCCTCACATTGTAGTGTATTGATATGGGTGGATAATCACTGAGCCTTAAGTTAAGTTAAGTAACTAAAAAAAAAAGAGGGTAAATAACTTGCTTATTAGATTTGACATATGTTGGCACAGACGCTCACAGCCAATATTAATACTATAGCCTAATTTTCTGAACGTATATAATAACGAGTTTTCTGTTTTTTATAGTGGGGTGGGGTAAGAGGAAACGTGTTCAGGCACAGTCGGTTGATCCTCACTTTTGTGTGGAACAGCCTTTAGCTGTTAGATAGGTACCAATATATATAGGGGGAGGGAGGTGGGTAACAAAGTTCAAAGTTTTAAGTTAAAGGGGGTATATTGTTCAGTGTTCATTATTATGGATGTAGTTTTTAACGTCCAGGTGTTTTTTGTTTTGTGTTTCTCTGTCTTTAAATTATTTGAATGTACTGAGAAGCCCATGCAATGTTATACGTTATGTCTGGTGGACTAAGAATTAAAATGTCTTCTTGGAACTGCAGAGGACTACAGAAACTGAAAAAGGTCAAACAGGTAATGGCTAGGGTGAAATCTATACACCCTGATATCATGCTACTTCAGGAAACCCACCTGTTATCTAGTCAAGAGGCGAAGATTAGGAGGAGGTGGCAGGGCAGTATATATTCAGCACCCTTTACTTCTCAGGCAAGAGGGGTTATGATTTTGATTCATAAATCCATACCATTTCATGTGACAAGGGTTATTAAAGACAAGACTGGGAGGTACATTATTCTACAGGGCACACTTATTACGGAAAAAATAAACCTGATAAATATATATGCTCCAAACATTGATGATCAAAAGTTTTTTCACAATCTCTTTCTTACAATTTCATCTCTGGCTGGTAGCTATATTATAGCAGGGGATTTTAACTGCACATTGAACCCAGAATTGGATAGAAGCTCAGGTATCGATAACTCTCATACTAAAAGTAGACAAACTATTCAACACTTTATGGAGGAACTTAATCTGACAGATATTTGGAGGGATATGAATCCCAAGGGTTTAAAATACTCCTGTTACTCAAATACACATAAATCATACTCACGTATCGATTACTTTTTAGTTTCTGCCAATTTGAGACACAAAATAAAGGACTGTCACTATGATAGCATCTTAATATCTGACCATGCACCAAACTCATTAATATATGAAGATTTAAGACTAAGGAGAGACCCCCCTAGGTGGAGATTTAAACAAAAATGGCTCCTAGACTCAGAATTTATATCTTTCATAGATAACCAAATTAATATCTTTTTTGAAACCAATAAAGATGAAACACCATCCTCTTCAAGGTGGGAAGCCTTTAAGGCCTACATAAGAGGTCAGATAATTAGCTTTACGAGTTATAAGGCAAAACAAACTTATCAGAAAACAAAAAAGTTGGAAGCAGAGATTGAACTGCTTGAGGGGGAATACTATCAAACGTTATGTCCAAACATCCATCGAAAACTTCTGCTACTAAGAACACAGTATAACGAACTTTCTGCCTCTAAAGCAGCCTCACATCTTTTGCGTCTTAAGCAGGCATTTTATGATCAGGGGGAAAAGCCTGGGAAACTATTAGCCTGGCGCCTGAGACAATTACAAAATGAGAAAAACATTACCTCAGTTGAAAATAGTGATGGACAGATTATTGTTGATCCTCTAGAAATAAATGAAACTTTTAAGATCTTTTTTGAAAAATTATACAGCTCAGACATAACGCATATGGGACAAGAGCAAAATCTCTTCTTAGATACCCTCCAAATACCTAACATTTCCGGATTAATAAGTGTAGATCTTGGGGCAGCTATAACTAAGGAGGAAATATCTATAGCAATAGATCATTTGAAAACAGGCAAAACCCCAGGCCCAGATGGGCTGCCGACAGAAATTTATAAAAAATTTAAAGATAAATTGCTGTCCCCTCTTTTCGACATGTTCTGGGATTCATTTGAAAAGGGAATCCTCCCTGTTTCATTAAGAGGAGCTCTGATAACTTTACTGCCCAAACCTGGTAAACCTTGCAACAAATGTGAAAACCTAAGACCAATTAGCCTTCTTAATGTGGATTTAAAGATACTTTGCAAAATCTTGGCTCGAAGGCTGGAAAGAATTTTACCAAACATAATTGCTTGCGACCAGAATGGGTTTATTGTAGGTAGACAGGGATTTCATAATGTGAGACGAGTGTTGGATATTCTTCATAATCGGGAAGAAAAACAAGATACTGCTTTGCTATCATTGGATGCCGAAAAGGCCTTTGATAGAGTTGAGTGGCCCTATTTATTTGAAATATTAAAAAGATTTGGCTGTGGGGATAATTTCTGTCGGTGGGTTAAACTTTTATATAATGAACCGTATGCTGAAATAGTAACAAATGGAGTTATATCTAAATCATTTAAAATCAAACGGGGATGTAGGCAGGGGTGCCCTTTGTCCCCCTTATTATTTATTCTAGCAATTGAACCGTTTGCCATTGCGGTGCGGTCTCATAAAAACATAACTGGTTTGTCAGTAGGCCAACAGGAACACAGAATTGCTTTGTTTGCTGATGACGTCATTCTCTTCTTTGAAAAACTGAAAAATTCTATTCCAGCCTTGTTAGATCTAATAAACATATTTGGAAGGATATCGGGATATAAAGTAAACAAAGACAAATCTTCATTAATGTTACTTAACTCGGAAGAAAGGAATAATGCCGGAAACTCTTTCCCATTCAAAACGGTAGACTGTTTTACATATTTGGGGATTAGGATAGTACCATGTATAAGAGACATTGTTGGGGTTAATTACACCCCCATGATAGACTCAATTACTTCCTCTATAGATAGATGGAACTCCTTGCCCTTATCGCTTGTAGCAAGAATTAATGTTCTTAAATTAAATATAATGCCCAAACTTCTGTATTTGTTCCAGAACATCCCATTGCCACCTCCTATTAATTTATTCCCACTCCTAAAGAAAATTTTTGTACGTTTTTTGTGGAATAATAGACGACCGAGGCTACGTTTATCACTCTTGTACCTACCGTATGATCGAGGAGGCCTCAGGTGCCCCAATCCACTTTGGTATTATTGGGCAGCTCAACTGAAGACTATGATGCATTATTTTACAGATAAGTCCCTCCCACCTTGGATGAATATTGAAAACTGCTCAGTCCCTCTCCCTCTCCCTCAGTACATATACTCAGCAAAAGTCGAAATGCTGAAAAAAAAGACAAAAAATCCTATAGTCAGAAATATGATTATAATTTGGTATCAGGTTAAGAAGTATTTAGGTGAATCCTCCTCTCTGTCACGCTTCAGCCCGATATGGGGTAACCAATTTTTCCCTCCAGGCAGAGCAGACCCTGGTTTTAGGAAGTGGGCCGAAAAAGGTTTGAAGACAATAGGGGATCTCATGGGATCAGATGGTGGGATTTTGATGTCATTTGAGGAGTTGATTGCCAGGTATGACATTCCAAACAAACATCAATTTAAATATCTACAGGTGAGAAACTTTATTAGATCATCTCAAAACCAGTGTTTGTCGATCCCCCCGTTGTCCACTTTGGAAACGGAAATGAAAAAAGATTGCTTTGGAAAGGGAATTATCTCCAAACTATATAACATGTTAGCAGAGGGTTCCTCTGAGTCTTCTTTACGGAAACTTAACGCCTGGAGGGAAGATTTACAGGAGGACTTGCCCTCCGAGGACTGGGAAAAAGCGTGTGCTGAAGCACAAACACAAACTACCAATACTCGCCTCAAAGTACTGCAATATAATTGGCTAATGAGGACATATGTGACGCCAGAAAAGCTTAATAAGTATAATGATGCCATCCCAGACCTGTGTTTCAGGTGTGGAGAGGAGAAGGGGACGTTCTTCCACTGTATCTGGGAATGCAATAAAGTCCAACAGTTCTGGTGGGAGATTAAACAAGCTTTAGAGACTATACTAGGTATAAAATTAGTTCTTGACCCTAAACTATTTATTCTAGGTTTATATCCTGATAGACATCATATGTCTAGAAAAATAATCACTGCCCTGGATTTATGTTTACTGCTTGCAAAAAGAGTCATGGCACTTTCATGGAGGAGTACCAGTAAACCAAAATTCATTAACTGGATTAAGGAAATATCCACAACTTTACCTATGGAGAAGATTACTTACATCATAAAGGGGAAACTATCACTATTTCAAAACATTTGGGGTCCTTTTATGGAATATATGGAGAGTGTGGATTTAAGTAATGTGGGGAATGAAGCGGATGAGGCGTAGTTTTCGGTAGTCCTTTGCAGTGTCCT
The DNA here is from genome assembly GCF_006386435.1 of Epinephelus moara. Lineage (NCBI taxonomy): Eukaryota > Metazoa > Chordata > Actinopteri > Perciformes > Serranidae > Epinephelus > Epinephelus moara. The sequence continues at coordinate 3,838,564 of NC_065522.1, read as the reverse complement.
AAAATAATTTCTTTTCTTTTGATACTTAATTTCTTTATTCTGTGTGAATTGTACATCTGAGTTTGTATTTTTGAACCATGCACAATAGTGAAATAATTTGGGCTAACTCTTGATAATATAGAGAAACCTTTGTTGTTCTGGTTGTTGTTGTTTTTTTATACTTGTACTTTCATCTAAGTGTTGCTCTATGTTATCTCATAACCTGACTTGCAAAGAAGGACGATTTGAATGCTGGACAATAATTTAGCTGCTCCTGACGTCCCCTTTGATGTGAGAGCACTCTTATCTCTGTATATTTATGTACTTTGGAAGCATTTTGAAAACTCAATAAAGATAATTTTGGGAAAAAAAATGTATCAGTGTCTGTTAAGGAGTCATAAGAAATCATAAATCATTTTACACGCTTGGTTACAAAGTAAAACAACCAATGCTTTGAGATGGCAGTCAGATATGGGAAGGTATCATCACCATGTCCCGTCTAAGGTGTAACAAAAGAATGAAAGAGGATTAGCGTATCGTTACCATTGGAAAACACCGGTTCTAGTTCAAAAAGTTTCTTTTGGCCTGGGAGCAAAAGTCCCGATGAAACTGCTAAGTCAGCGATTAGCTACTTAGGACTGCTAGCAAAAGGGTAATTGGAAGGTTATATCTCGTTACTTATGCTAATGCTAATTAGCTATTGGCTAGCTATGAAATATGTTAAAAGAGAGGTGGTTATGGTTAGGGTAAGAGTAATGGGAAGGCTACATCTCGTTACTTTTACTAATGCTGACTTAGCCATTAGCTAGCTATGAATATTATTTAAAAGAGAGGCGGTTGTGGTTAGGGCATAGGTAATAGAAAGGGTTGAATCTCGTTTCTTATACATCTTACATAACTCTTATTCAATTCTTGTTTTATTCTGTTGGTGTATACTAACATACTTCTATTGCTGCTGTTATCATTAGTCATACTTCTACTGTTATTACACACATATGATTATTGTCACATATGTATACTATCAGATATTAATATATACTTTCAACATATTGTACCACAATAGCCAGAATTCTAATTATAATATTATTACTTTCATTAATGTTGTTATAAGCTATTACCGTTACCGTCTGCCCTGCATCTCTCTCTGTCTCTCACTCTCTCTCTGTCTCTCTTTCTGTCTCATTGTGTCATACAGATTACCGGTAATTTATTATGTTGATCTGTTCTGTACGACATCTATTGCACGTCTGTCCGTCCTGGAAGAGGGATCCCTCTTCAGTTGCTCTTCCTGAGGTTTCTACCATTTTTTCCCCCCCGTTAAAGGGTTTTTTGGGGGGAGTTTTTCCTTATCCGCTGCGAGGGTCCTAAGGACAGAGGGATGTCGTATGCTGTAAAGCCCTGTGAGGCAAATTGTGATTTGTGATATTGGGCTTTATAAATAAAATTGATTGATTGATTGATTTCATACTCTTATTCTTACTTCTTATACACGATTCTGATTCTGATAAAATTAATCATGTCTTCATGTATTATGAATTGTAAAGTGGATTACTGCCACATTTCGTCTTATTCATTTACTACAGTGTGGCATTGTAGCGGGGTTCAGATAACTGTCAAGCTGGTGGGTTTGTCCTGTACTAGCTGTGGGTGTGGTTTGTAGGGGTGTGTTGTATAAACTACAAATGGAATTTGTTTGCGTACATGTCTCGAAAATAGACCATTGCACTTATAAAACCCGATGGACTGGCAGCCATCTTGGATTTGACCTCTCACAGTCCTCAGAAGCCAAACTTCACTTTCCTCCACATCTGAAAATAAAACCTGTGGTACGCACTAACTATATGAGAAATTTCATGTGTTTCTCGTAAAATGTACAATTGTTGTGGTTATCCAATGTGCTACCAAGTTGCTCTCTGATACTGTTGCACAACACAAGGCCACTATACAGACATTGCCACCACTACATACAAGTTATCAACAAGAAGATTGCAGGTCATGGACCACACAGTTTCAAAATCTCTACATGAACGCGCCGGGTCTTACTTAATCTCCAAGGTTTGCTACATGCATGAATCATGCAGTGGTTCCTCCTCAACCCTCTGTCACTCTGCTCTCCCTAACTCACTTGCACTTCATGTTTAAAGGAAAACAAGGATACTTAGGCAACAGTTTATACCCCCAACCCTAGATTTCAATCTTTTTAAACTCCCTTCTCAGCTCTGTTTTGTAATTTCCCAAACATTGGCAGTTCAACATATCCCCCCATTCCAACACTCCAGGGGTGGACTGGCAACAAAAAGCCGTTTGGGAATTTGCTGTCTAGCAGTCCCAATTTGACACACAAAATTCGAACTGACATGTGATTGTTGATTAACAAATCATTAATTAAAAGAAAAACCTGTTGTTGTTTTTTTTTGCACGTTAGTCTAAGGTTTTCCTCATGTTGTTTTACTGTTGGGGACAAATGTACATTGCATATTGCAGGGGGGAGAGATCCCCCCTTATCCCCTCACCCCCACTCCCTTCCAGAAATCCACACCTATGGTTAAACATGAGTAGTACAATAAATTTAGCTATCAAAACTCTCAATGGAGTTATCTCTTAGCCTATCATGGTGCCCAAAGCAGGACAGCACAGCATTCAGTTATATGTCCATCTCATCAAACAGGTGTGACAGCACGGCCCAGTGGCACAATCCCTTCCTACATAACCACAGTACATTTTCTTACAGTATGTCTAAGAGAGTTCTCATGTACTCAAGGCAAAGTAGAGTCCAATAGAATCAGCTTCATAGAGCAGTAATGCCAAATACAATTCATTTTGTAGTGACTGATCAGTCTTCCAACTATTTTAACTGCTTTGTTAGTATATCTGGGGACAAACTACTTAAAATGTAGCTTAATATACATGAACTAAGTGTCTGTTAAGTACAATGTAAAGAGCAGTTGGTCTGGACCAGGTCTATGAGTTTCCTTTAGCTGTTGCATTGTACCTAAAGTGTAGTCATTGGAAGAAAATGTTGCCATTGTACGTTTCTGCAAACCATGGTACCTTGCGTTTGTATGGTTTTTAGTGTCATATCAATGTTTCTAAAGTGACATAATATATGAGGTGATTTTGTCATCCATAGGTGGATGGTCACCTGGGCAAGACACATCATGCCAAGCTGCAGATCACAGTTCAAGACCAACAAATAACAAAACCAGTTGTTCTTTTAGGGAATCTTCACTGTGTTTCTAGCGTCTTTTTTACCCACCAAATGAAGCCGCTCTGTGAACCAGACTTTTAAAATTGCTTTTTTGTGAAGCCTATCATTCTTTATTATTTTTTCAACCTCTCCTTACCGATCGCTAAGGCGATATACAGTACGTCAGCCTCCGGTACAAATGAGACGAAACGGGACCAAAACTGGACTCAGAGCCGACAACTGCAGCTAACGTTAACAACATGGAAAACAAGCTAGCGGACACTAGGAAACCTCCGCGGAGCAGCCGCGGCTAGAGAACTTACGTCAGCTGTAATGAAAAAATTGCTAACAACTATCCTCTGCTGTCACCTTCTTCAAGGATACCATTCAACCGACTCTAACCTCCCCGGTAAGACAATCTGCCCCTCCCGCATTAGATGGACAATAAACCAGCTGACATTCTCTGGTTCTGCCTTAGTCGTGGTTTGGTCCCCTGCTTGATTAATAACTATCTGTAGCAAATGTGCTGAATAATTTTTTTCAACTGTTCCAGTCATTACTAGGCATTTACTGTTATTGTAATTCTGTTATTATTATTGTAATATGTTTTAGTAAGCCTGACATTCTAATGTTTGTATGTCAAACAGAGTAAATTATGTTCACAGAGCTCTCAAGGTAAGGTGTATCCTTGAGGGTAATCTGCTTTGCCATGGGCAGCTGTACCACTATAGCCTGGTGAAACCATGCTAATCTCGCTAGCCCATATTCGATTTCGCTCCGCAGATCAGTCTGGCCATGCAATCATTAAGGCGCATTCTGGCATCGGTTAAAGCTTACCGGGTCAATCACAACTGTTTATTACTTTGGGGCGGGCATGTCATCACAATAGGAGGGACAAGGAGTGGAGTGAATGCATTTAGTGAACAACCAAAATGGCTACTGATTTTGAAACTGCAATTGTAAATGTGTTGAAAGAACTGGGATGTACATTTTCTTTAAAAGCAGAACAAACGACTGCACTGAAAGCTTTTATTGATAAAAAAGGATGTGTTTGCCATCCTTCCTAAAGGGTTTGGTAAAAGTTTACTTTACCAATTGGCTCCGTTGACCGGGAAAAAGATGGGACTCAGTGAAAACCCAGTGGCTATTGTTGTTTCTCTGCTAGTTGCTCTCATGGAGGAGCAAGTCAGAGAAGCGACCAAGCTGGGAATCACAGCCATGCAGCTCGGAGTCCACAGTAAGGAGGAAATCCGTAAAGACGGCAACACTCTTTCCCAAACATAATCACAGCTCATCTCCGCTGCAGCTTGCTGGTCTGTTTACAGTGGCGTTGTGCTAGCCTATGTCACACATTTCGTTTACTCTGATTGGGCACTTTGAATGACAGCCGTTGACACCGCCCCTCGGGAATAGAGGAAATGTACACTCTATGTCCAGACCCATTCGCGTTTTGCGAATTGGGTCTGGCAACGCCAGGCTAGTACCACTAGGGGATATTTCCCATTAGTACTTGGGTTAGTTCTGAATATCCCTTGTTCCTGTTTAGTGGACGTTCTATTCTGTTCTTTTTCATTTTCTATAGCCTTCTGCTATTCCTGGCAGTATTTTTCTTTTGTTTTTATTCTCCTTTTGCCTCTTGAGCTATCTGTCATACAAGATTTTTTTCCAGGCCAAATTCTTACTCACTTCTCATATGTCAGATAGCCAGAAAAATAAGACGGCTTTAGTCAGTGGAGGTGTGGTGAAACTCTTAAGTTGGAATGTTAAAGGCCTCAATTCATCGATAAAACGAAATAAGGTGTTCAATCATATTCAGGGTCTAAAATCAGATATTATCCTCCTACAGGAAATGCATCTCAAGTCATCTCAGCACCGTTATCTCAGCAGACCTGGGATCTAACAGATCCTTCACTCTAAATTTCAGAACAAAGCCAGAGGTGCAGCCATCCTTATCCAGAATAATATACAGTTTACCCCTTCCACCATGCTTGAGGATCCCCTGGGGAGATTTGTGATTGAATCAGGCTGTCTATATTCCACCAAGGTCGCACTCTGCAATATATATGCACCAAATTGGGATGATCATCAATTAATCACAAAATTAATGTCGCTTCTTCCTGATCTTAATTCACATCAACTTATTATGGGGGGAGACTTTAACGGCGCTTTAAATCCCTCTCTAGACTGCTCCTCTCTTAAGCAAAGCACCAGTTCTCTTACAGCCAGAGCTATCCAGTTAGGGCTGGGCGGTATCCCGGTGTTATGACTTACACTGGTATATTTTTGAAGGAGATATGAATTTGAGACAATACCGCCATACTGGTGTTTTATTATTATTTTTAAGATGCCCGCTCCGCTGCTTTTCGATCAGGTGCAGCTTTCACTGCTCAGGGCCTTCGAACTCTGCCCCTTGCGTGTGCACGTACGCTTCAGTCCCACTTGTTGTTGTCCCTCTTTTCACACAGAAAGTTTTCAAAAAACATGGCTGATGCGGTGCCAGTAGAAGCGAGCAACTTAGCAGAGAGTAGTACGGTCGATGATGAGCAGGAGCTAGTTCCGAAGAAAAAAAACAATGGCTCTGTAATTTGGATGTACTTTGGATATAGGATTAAAGATGAGGAGCAACAAGACGCTATCTGTAAAACCTGCCGCAAGCAAGTCGTTTCTAAAGGTGGGAGCACTTCCAATCTCTTCCATCACCTACAGCAGTACCACAAACTGCTTTACGAAGAGAGTATGAAACTACGTGGAAATGCAGGCTCCAAGAACCCGCAGTCTGTGAAATCTATCTCGAAACAAGTCTCATTGCAAGCGTCATTTACCAGTGTTCAGCCTTCCGATAAAAAAATATAAATGGCGCAACATAACTAAGGCGGTGGCCGGCCACTCTGCCAAGGACATGGCCCCAATCTCTGTGGTTGAACAAAAAGGCTTCAAAGACATGCTTAGAACATCAGTTACCGAGTCGCCGTTACTTTGCAAGAGAGGTTCCCCCAGAAATGTATACAAAGGCACGACAGAACTTATCTGACAGGCTAGCAAATGTGACGCATTTCGGGCTGACTACTGATGTGTGGACAAGGCGCACTTGCGAACCATATTTGTGTTTGACCATGCACTTCATTGAAGATTGGGAGATAAAAACAGCATGCCTCCAAACCAGCTATTTTCCGGAAAACCACACAGGTGAAAACATAGCCAAAGCTCTACAGGATGCACTTGCTAACTGGGGGCTTAGCGAAAACGGGCTGGTTGCCATAACGACGGACAATGGAGCGAACATCATCAAAGAAATGGAACTGAAAAACTGACTGAGGATGCAATGCTTCGGTCACCGACTTCATTTGGCAATTGGTGAGTAGCCTAATTAATAGTGTTTAAGAAATGATTTTAAACCAAGTTACTTATAAAAATATGCCTAGCCTGTCCATCATATTTGCTTGAGATAGCTTGTTGTAGGCCTATGTGTGGGCAATTCAGTTGATGGTTCATCACTGACTTACACGTCCTCTTTTTTCTTTTTAACCTATTTACGTTTTGTCACTGTCTTTGAAGTTGACTTTTTACAATTTTTCTTCAGCATGTATGTTTCTGATTTAACAGGACACGGGATGGATGACAGCCGCATCACAAGGGCCATTAACCTGTGTAAAAAGATTGTCAGCACATTTTCCTTCAGCTGGCTGAAGAGGAGGGAGCTTGCCGAAGTTCAGCAACAGCTTGGTCTTCCCGCTCATCAACTGATAACAGAGTCTGCCACACGCTGGGGATCGAGACAGCTGATGATAGAGAGGATCCTGGAGCAGGAGGGGGCCATCACAAAAGTACTCTCCTCAGACAAAAAGACCAGGCACTTAGTCCTCACCTGGCAGGACATTGAGGTGCTGGAGACAGTGAAAAAGGTTCTAAAACCCCTCCAAGACTTCACGGATGCATTGTCAGGGGAGGACTATGTGACTCTTTCCTATGTCAGACCTGTCCTTCATCTTTTCACCACCAGCATCTTGGCAGAGGAGGAGAGTGACAACGAGTTGTGCAGATCAATGAAGACCTGCATTTTGAATTATCTTAGTGACAAATACTCTGATCCAGCTGTAAGTGACCTGTTGGACATGGCCACATTTGTGTATACACGTTTCAGGGATGCATACATTGAAAAAGACAGGGTTGATTCCTTGAAACAGAGAGTTGTGGTTGAGGCAAAGTCTCTCTTGGCTGATGAGGGAAGCTGTGAGCCAGACCCAGCTGTGACGCCTGTAGACCAAGAAGCAACAATGGCACCACCAACAAAGAAGAAGTCATTGGCCAGCTTCTTCAAACGGAGTGCAGAGACCAGTAGCAATTCACTGACACAGCTGGACAAAATTGAAAATCAACTCTCAAACTAGGGCAAACAGTGATGCAGATCCAATTAAATGGTGGAGTGAAAACGAAATGGCCTACCCAGCACTTAGCTGCCTTGCAAAGAAATATCTCTTAGTACCTGCAACCAGTTGTCCTTCTGAGCGAGTTTTCAGTTGCAGTGGCAACATTATTACCTGTTACAGAGCATCCCTGAAGCCTGAAACAGTGGATAGGCTAGTTTTCCCTGCTCAAAACTTGTGAGAAATGTGCAGGTTTACACAGGAAGATATGACGTACTTTGTCTACCTCAGTATTGGCATTAGACCTATTGTTTTTGCTTATGTTGGCATTATTGTATACCTAAACCATTTTATGGGTCATTTTCTATAGGCCTACATTTTATTATCACATGTTTACTCATTGTTGAACAGTGTATTTTCAACAGGCCTGTGTAGTGTGTACATTTTTGATATTTGCCCAGCTCTGTTCAAATCTGTTTTCCTGTACTTAAGCTGTAGTCAAGGTCAACCTATTTCTTGAATTGGTCTGTTTACATTTTTGTTATTCACACAGCTCTGTAGGAGCAGAGGTATACCAATAGGTATCTATTAGCCATTTTTGGTATCTTCATTTAAATCTGTTTTCATGTGAAACATAAGCTCTATGTTCTCATCCAGGGTTGGCCTGTTATTACTTTAATGCTCTTTACTGTTTTGTCATTTGCACAGCTCTCAAGCTCTGTACAATCAGAATTATGCCTATTGGTATAAAATGTAGGCTATTGTCATAGATTTAATTTTTTACATAACTGTGCATCTCTTTCCATCAGGAAAGATATGTTGTTTACATTTATTTTCACAGCTGTGCTTTCTTGAGCAGATAAAGACAAACCTGTAAGGTTTTGAATGTGATTTAAGTCTTTAAAGAAAACAGGTTTTGATATACTTATGGTTTTGAGTAAAAATGAATAACTTTTCTCGCTCTGTATAAAATACCAGTACCATACCGTATACCGTCATACGGCCTAATGATACCGGGGTATGAGTTTTAATCCATATCACCCAGCCCTATATCCAGTCTTTCCTAGATGATTATGGTATCACTGATGCATGGTGCTTCCTATACCCCACTGCACGACAATACGCATTCTTTTCCCTAGTTCACCAATCTTTCTCAAGAATAGATTATTTTTTCATAGACCAGAAATTACTGTCCAACCTCCAATCTTGCTCATATGAGAGTATTACAATTTCAGACACCTTTGCTGCTAGACTTTCACTTTTTAGAGAAACCAAATGACTGTAGACCATCTCTCCTGCTATCAGACAAGAATTATGGCCTCACCCTGATTGATCAAATTAAAACTTTTTTGGAAATCAACACATCTACTGTTATCAATCAATCAATCAATCAATTTTATTTATAAAGCCCAATATCACAAATCACAATTTGCCTCACAGGGCTTTACAGCATACGGCATCCCTCTGTCCTTTGGACCCTCACAGCAGATAAGGAAAAACTCCCCAAAAAACCCTTTAACGCGGGAAAAAAATGGTAGAAACCTCAGGAAGAGCAACTGAGGAGGGATCCCTCTTCCAGGACGGACAGACGTGCAATAGATGTCGTACAGAACAGATCAGCATAATAAATTAACAGTAATCCGTATGACATGTCACCTTGTATTATTTAGGAGTCACTTAAAGCTTATATCCGAGGACAGATCATCTCTCACACCTCTTACATTGCTAAGCAACAGAGGTCCAAACTGCTGAAACTGTCCTCTGATATTCTCAATTTAGATAAAAAATATGCAGACTCCCCAGATCCAGGTCTATACAAGAAGAGGCTTGCATTGCAAACTGAATTCAACCTCTTGTCTACTAATTAAGCCATCCAGTTACTTCGCAAGACAAAACAAACTTACTTTGAATTTGGGGGAAAACCCAGTAAATTATTAGCCTTGCAGTTGACACAACAGATGGCTCAAAATCTGATCTCTCAAATTCGTTCCCCTGCTGGTGACATCCTCACTAATCCAGCCAACATAAACAGATGCTTTTCAGACTACTACTTTTCCCTTTACCAGTCAGAATCTAATCCAGATGTGCTGTCATTTGATTCATTTTTCAGCGACATACAAACTCCCACTATTAGTCTTGATCGTAAGCCTCGGCTTGACCATCCTCTTACCTGCAACGAGTTTTTTGTGCCATCCACTCCATGCAAAGCGGAAAAGCCCCAGGCCTAGACAGCTTCTCTGTCGAGTTTTTTAAAGTTACGCAGGGCGTCCTGATAAAACCCATGCTGGAAATGTTCAATGAGTATCTCAGTGCTGGGCAACTTCCCCTTTCCCTCCGCCAAGCCTCAATTTCCCTTATTCCTAAAAAAAAGACAAAGATCCACTGGATTGTAGAAACTATAGACCTATAAGCCTCTGTCCTGTAGATGCCAAAAGTCCTAGCTCTTTGGTTGGAACCCATTTTACCAGACCTTATTCACAACGATCAAATAGGGTTTATTAAAAACAGAAAATTGGAAATTGTCACGTCATGTAACTAAATAATTGTCTATTTTCATGCACCTTAAGTGTATGAGCGTACCTCTGCTAGGGGAGGGAATCACCAGATGATTCCCGACATCATATAATCACGATACTTAAGTCACAATACAATATTACTGTCATTTTAAATATGCTGCATTATGCTGAGTGCTGCGATAAAATATATAGCTATATACTGCTATTTATTACCTTTTTAATAACTATAAATTATGTCCCCAAAGGAAAACTTAAATGTTTTATCTAATAAGATAAAATTCTCAGTCTGTTAATCTCTCTTCAGCTATTTCTTTCTTCTTTTTTTGCAGCATGTATTTAGTGGACTGAAAAAGCAACTGGTTATATTATTCTAGGCTATCTAAAGGTTAATTTGTATTTGTAATATTAACAATGTCTATCATAAAAAAACAATTCTTGGTGCTGTGTGACCATATGATATTGCCACACAAAACTATCACAATACTACACTTTATCACTTTTTTTTTTACCCCCCTTAACCTTTACTAATTATTATTTTGTCAAAAGCAAGTATAAGTTGAAAATTTCCTTTAGATGTTCTCATAAGGTTACTATAAAAATGTTTTCAAATTCTTCATTGTCAGACTTTTTTTTCTTAGTCCAACTTTGTTAAAATAATGAAGGCGCATGATGTTAGAGGATAAAAGTTAAATTTTGATATGAGTTACTGAAAGGACTAAAACAATGGATACTGTGAAAATGTTTTTCTTTTTTTTTTCTTTTTTTTAAAAAAGCATTTTAATAGCCTCACTTTTCCTTTTGTTTCCATGTTTGACTATTAGGTTATCTTGATGTTTTTGACGTCAAACAAAAAATCTTTTAAAACAAATGTGATTTATAAGTGTAAAAGGAATGTTTAATGGGGCTTTTCTCTATAAAATATTGGGTATTTAATTAATGCTTTTTGGGAGAGTAGAATGACTGTATCTACAGCACAATGAGAGAAACGACTCAAATTAGATCCCAATAACAAATCCTAACACACTGATCCATTCCTGTGACTGTACCCCCCTCTGATACTCTCATCCAGTAACCGGGTGCATTCGGTTTAACCTGGCCCAGTCAGGCCGGATTAATGCTTACAGGATCAGTCAAACAAGATTATCTCAAACTGTTGGACCAAATGCCCGGACAATAAACCTACAGGTACTGTGTACTGAAAACATGCAAGACAATCATGGCTGTGACAATTACATGTGAACAATCAGGTTTTTCAAAAAGAGGGACAATAAATTAGTTTCTAATCTGCATGTAGGTCCTATAGTGCACCCTAATTATCCAGAAGTTAATTACACGTCCCTTACAATCAATCAATGGATTAACTACCCGTAGTGCGACCCTTTACGAGGCGGTGTGAAACACTTCCGGCCACAGCTTTCAGAACAAAATAACTCTTATGCTGGCATATAGTGAGCTAAATATCTGCAGTAAATGTTAGGAATAGACTATCTACAGTGAATGTAACCTAAATGTAGGTGTAGTATTGAGGGTTACCTATAATTCATTTTTCAATTGCAACCATAAGCTGTTTGCTAGGTTAGATTTTACAGGAAGTAAAAAAGACATCGCTACATAATTCATTGGTTTCTTATTATTAATTATTGTATGTTAATCTAATATAGGCTATATGTAAGATTCGGCACTGGAATCCAGTGTTTAGGCGTAGTAGCCTATTACAGAAAATAAAACAACATTTTTGCATGTTGAGTAAGATTTATTTTTTAAGAAGCCCACAGTGGGGTGTTCTGTCTCAAGTCAAAGCAACCCGTTTGAATTTTAAAGTGAAATGTTTGTTGGAGAAAAATTAACCGAACATCCGGTGTTTAAATGCGCTCTACACTTTGACGCACGCGACCCCGTTACCCAGCTTTAACGTTTAAATAAAAAGTAGACTCACCTCGTTTCAAACCGCCGTCGACGTGGTGGACTGTGCGTTAAAAGGTGACGGCAGTGTGGTTATTAACAAAGTCTCCGATAAGCTCCTTCTCTCGGACTCTGAGTAGTTGCCCTTCAGCGGACTTCCAGCAGAAGACCGCTGATAAAAGTCCATTAAACTCCCCGGCTTGTTGTCTAACTCCCGAACTCAAATACAGATATCACATCGTGTCCTGTTGGTGATAAAGCCCGGCTATTCACAGTTCCGTCTGGCGCAGAAGGAGCGTGTGCAGCACGGAGCGGTCGTCTGAAACCTCCACAATCCCTCCTGTTCTCCTCCTCATCCCCCCTGCCCTTCCTCCTGGCTGCCAGCGCCTCCAGGCCACCTCAGTGCCCGACCTCCCCCTCACTGCTTCAGCTGGAGCCCACTGTGAGACATGACTGCCCCTGTCACACTCAAAGGAATTGTTTTTTTCTTAATGCTCATATCTTAATATGCTCTTCAACAGGTTTTTGCAAACCTTCAGTTATGCACACAGTATGAGCCACAAACTGGAATTACAGCAGTGTAAGGCTCAGAGTACAGGATGTATGTTGTACTATCATCAATAATCAAGAATTACAAATGAACTTGTTCAGAAGAATGAACAATAGAACAGTATATGACATTTAATTGAAAAAAAATATAATAAAATGTACAAATTAACATTCTAATTTAACTAGGGATGCACTGATATTGAAATTCTGGGCCAATACTGATTCCGATGTTTAAAATAACAATTTTGCCAAAAGCTGATAACAATGTTTTTAGATCAGTGTTTCTTTTATTATTATTATTATGTTCCAGGAAAACACAGAAATCTACACTATAAAAAAACTGTTTTAAAGTCATTCAGTCCTTCATGACACTACCTTCGAATGAGCACAAATTCAATTATACATATGTAGCACTTGTATTCAATGTAGGTAATGATGCTACTTTAATTACTTAGGTTATGATGAGTAAATATGAATGGCGACAAGTCAAATGCTTAAAGAACAACTGGCAGGTTTATTGCAGTGCAACCAACACTTTCATTCAGTTTAATAGATCTCAAAAATGCCAAAATGTAAAGACACAAGAGCTCTTAGCAATCAAAATAAAATGAAATAAAATAAAATGTCCTTAGTGTCTGTTTGTCTCTCTACCTGGGAAGTAAAAATTGATGTATGATAATTATTCCTTATCTGGCGATTTTCTGCAAGTCCGCTGTATCAGTCCTGTAAAATGAGATCCAAAGCAGCTGGCCACAACATTTTCAGGTCTTTGTCAGGATTCTTAATCAATAGGTCCGGCTCACCATCAAAGTCCAGCAAGGCATCAAATCCAAGCCACAAATCCAGGGTCATCAAAAAAACAATCTGCAGTACAGAATAAATCAGATAAATCATCATACAGTATAATTTCCAAATGAGATCTCATCAATTTCTCCAAAACTCAATTTTACAACCCTCTTTTCCAGGGATTTTTCTTGTAATTTGTAGTATTCCACTAAAACTGACTTAATCTGGCATCAGTAGAGCAATACACTGCTCATATTAAATACATTTATCACATCTCTCATTAAACATAAAATTATATAAGAACGGAATAAACAGAATAACCTTCATATAAATAAGACTAACATAAGTACATTCAACACATTATCGAGGCAGTGCGGCCGAGGAGGGGGAGTTGCAGCCATTTTTAACTCTAGTCTGTTAATCAGCCCTAAACCTAAATTAGATTATAATTCATTTGAAAGCCTCGTTCTTAGTCTTTTACATCCGACCTGGAAAACCTCGCAGCCACTTTTATTTGTTATAGTGTACCGTGCTCCTGGCCCGTGTTCTGGATTTGTATCTGAATTCTCAGAGTTTTTATCCAGTTTAGTTCTTAAATCAGATAAAGTTATTATTGTAGGTGATTTTAACATTCATGTCGACGTTGTTAATGACTCCCTGGCTACCGCGT
>NC_065522.1:3795067-3824111 GCF_006386435.1 Epinephelus moara | reverse complement strand
ATAAAATTGATTGATTGATTGATTGATTGATCATAAATTCAACAAATAAAGATACACTTGGGCATACTGTATACATCCAAACCACTCAGTAGGCTACTCTGTGTAGTAACACCATATAAAACACTGTTCAAAATACTGTTCAAAAAACAGTTCAAAACACTGTTCAAAATACTCCCACTGGTTTTAGCTTAATCTCACACAAATGAACTGAAATGCTCATATTCTCTCAAGCTAGCAAGATGCTATGCTATTAGCTATGCTAATGTACGAGCTAATTCAACTCACTAGAGTTTCCAGAGTAAGAGAAAAACACAATCCAACTCCCTTGGCGTACGTGACAATTACTCCTTCAAGAAACAAGACTGACAATCTTGTTAAGCTTTATAACTTGTTCCCGCACTTGTGCTTTCCTCTTTATCAACGCGTTTTAGCTCAGCAGTTTCACACTCTGTCCTCCCGATTGGTGGAATCTGACGCTAACAGGGGGTGCACTCTCTCACTGGGAGAGCTGACAGGATGCACCAAGGGTCAAAACAGCCTGACTTGTGAAGAGTTAATAGCCTGGTTCCAGACCATAGACCCCGCCCACTCAACTGAGTAGGCTTGCATCTCTGGTCTGGCATACTGCAATGAACTTGTGATTTATCTCGTCCAAAAGATGGAAGGACCAATGAACGCCGGGGGTGGGGGCGGGTCTAGCGATTAGCCAATCAGCGCCACGCTGATGTCAAGCTGTCCGCTGGTGGGTAACTGGTGAGGATAGCAACAATGGCGACCGCTACAGATCCTACAGACCACATTAACGATGCTATCGAGGTATTTCGCCACTACTCGCGTTAATGGAGGATCAAATTAAGGAAGCTGCTAAACTGGCTTTAACGGTGATGCAGCTGGGCGTGCACGACAACGGAGACATTTTAAACGGGCAATGCTCGCTTGTTTTCGGCACCCCCGATGCATGGATACTAATGACGTCAGATTCTGGGTGAGTCGTTGATCTCTACTGATTGGTTAGGGAAAAATCAAATTCCCTCCCCCTTGTAAATCGCCTTCAATGGAGGCGATGTCAGACTGAAGGTTCTGGGAGCTTCAGTTTAACACTCAGGCTAAATAGACGGTGGGCCGAACGCGTTTTACGTGTTGTTGATCGATCTCCATCGATAGAGTACACAGTTTTTTGTGTGTGATATTAAACAATTCTATAGAGTCCGGGAAAATTTGTTGGCAGCTCTGGTTTGATCATATATTTTCACAAACTTGTATTTTAATTGTCACTCTGCTCAGGCAACTTGCGGGATAACTCTAGCTGATGAACCAATCAGATTGTAGTTTAGAGAATATCAACCAATGGCAGACGGCCTTAGGACCCGAAAATGTAAACAGGGAAAACTGACAGCTCCGTCTTTTTTTGACTTATTATTGTGTCAAAATGAACAATTTAATGTAAATATACGGCATATAATCACCATCATCATTAATATATGTATGTAACATGATTGTATAATCTTAGGGTCTACACAAATCCCTTTGCAGGTGATAAAAATGGCCAGTGTTGTGATTTATTTTTCTATGTATGCCCCCGTTAAGTTTCTTTTATATTGCTGATAATAGCGACAGCCTACAGTCTCTGCGTTGTGTTGTGATAATGATGGTGGACTAACGGCTAACAGTTAGTAACGTCAGTTGACTCCAACAAAGACACACAGCTGCTCCGATGTCGATTCAATGATGACTGCTTATTGCTTACAAGCACTTCGGGGTCTGGGGGATACAAGCCCGGTCTCAGTACAACTATTTAATATAAATAAAATCATAATCAAAGGAAACTTACAATACTAATAAATGATGTCAACGTGACAAAGCTTAATAACCGTTAAATAACAAATTACATGGTCAACGGTCTAACCTTGACCAAGATCAAAGACCATACCTGTCAAGTTTTGGATCTGAAAATAAGGGAAATTTTCCGCCGCCTGCCGCGAGCCGTCCCACCACCCCAACCAAGCTCCAGTATCCCTTACATTTTAAGACAGGTGTACAGGAAATCTAAAATAACCACTTGTCAACCACTTAGGCCTACTAACTACAAGTAGGTGATCAGAATCTGATAGGCCTACCTTTGTTGACACTGAAATGCTGTGAACATTCCTACGTTATAATACAGGGTTATTATGTTATTATAATACGGGAGATTTACGGGAAAATACTAATACGGGAGGACGGCGGGAAAGAGGGGTAAAATACGGTAGTTTCCTGGCCAAAACGGGAGACTTGACAGCTATGTCAAAGACTTACTATATTACAAATTACATAAAAGACACTATTGATACAGATGAACCAGTACACATTGATAATCACTCTGAATGTCAATATAGTTATAATTAGTAATAAAGTCTCTCTCAGATCAGCTATACATTAATATTTACAGGTTTCCATTTAACAGTCACACACTCACGTGGGGGATACAAGCCCGGTCTGACTTGTTCCCCCGGTGATGGGCTTTATAGCTGCATCGTTACCTTGGATACTGTGTAGCCAAGTATTAAATTTGAAATATAAGATAACAGCATAAAAATATGAAAATAACACAAATATGTACACCTTACAACTATTAAATAAAGGTAAAATTACTGGCAAAATTATATTCTATATTACAAGATTTTGCTATTAGACATAGTGACCATTTAAAGCTCAACTGATGTATTTAATGTAACATGCAAGAGGCATATGTTACATCTGCTTCTCATATTGTTCTAATACTATACAAAAGAGTAATTTTAATATATATGTATATATTTCTTAATAATAGACCCTAAACTGACTAGTTTATAAGCTTCTAGAGTCTAATGAATGACCTAATAAACTACAATATACAACAAGTGATGAGTCTGAGTCGTTTTCTCCACTTGATTTGATTTTTTTTTTTAAATGTCATCTCATTTGCATCAACCCAAACACATGTTTACCTTAGCTAGCACATCTGCAGCTAAGGATGCATCCTGGAAAATATGGAGTGCTGTATGCACGTAGCAGGCAGCACAACTCCTAATATCATACAGTTTTCAGCCGAAAGTTGGGCAGCATTTGTAAGAAGTTCTCTGGAGTGGGTCAGTTTTGATACTAAAGAAAGCCAAGTTGCAGCAATAGCTGTAGAAAAATATGAGTTAAAGGAAAATGTCTTTGTGTGCCAGCTAATGTTGGCTACCACCGAGAATGTTATATGCAATATGCCAACAGAAGAAACATTGAGAGAGCTCGCAAGAGTGAAGAGAGGGCAATACAGCAGATTGGTTTGTACAACATTGTGGTTTTGACTTTGGACAGTACATTCAATTTCAATTTTCATATCATAAATATTCATATATCATACAGTGGTGAAGTATTCAGATCCTTTTGTTATTCATATACCATACAGTGGTGAAGTATTCAGATCCTTTTGTTCAGTAAAAGTACTAATACCATAGTCATCACATAGTTTGATAGTTAGATAGTTTGCGTCTGATTTCCTGTCAACTCCATGGTCTCTCGAACCAGCAGGCGAGGATCAAGATGTCACACATGTGTCCAGACGATGTGTAACAGCCTTTCAGTCATTCATTCAGTCAGTGGCGAAGATGTAGACGGCCCGTCGATGTCGTCCATGACAGCGGGGCCCGAGCAGTGCAGTCAGGATACTCTGAGCGTTAGCTGGGTTACTCACAGCACAGTCCGTTTATTCCTCAGGTTCTCCTCATCGGAAACTATGAACTGCAGCCTCATTAGTAAGCTGAGTTAGCTGTACTCATAGAGGCTGTACTGCGGCTAAAAGTCCGTTCACTTTGCTAGTGATGAATGCTAACAACACATCGGTGGCTAATGAGCTAATACACAACGTGAATAACTGTTCAAAACACTTCAACTAAGTTAACGTTAGAAACGTCTTCAGCTTATGCAGAAAATGTCCAGGTGAATACTGTCGGTTAGATAGCATAAAGACACAGACTACATACTTTTTACGGTTAACTCCGGTCAATTCCGGTCAACTCCTCTGAGCCGTGTTTACTTCCTATTTGGGCGAATATCATTGGCACACTTCAAGTCAGGTGACGCTGGAACTTGTTGTTGATTGGTTATAGTACGCCATAGCGTGTGCCTGATTAGTTTATCAAACATAAGTTTAGTTTTCATAAAAATATGATCGAATTGAGACTGCCAACAAACGGAAACGTGTTCAGAAAAAATATATTAAGTTAATGTTAAAAAAGCAGCTACTCTATCGCTGAGGATCGATCATTTCAAAAACAAAAGCAGATAGTGACCTTCGGCCCACTGCCTAAAAGAGTTAAACCTTTAGTGCCCATCCCCACCCCGTTAATTAGCATGAGTCCCATCATGTGCCTAAATCCTTAGACTCATATCTCATAGACTTGATGATCACTGACAGAATCAAGTACTTGATTAAAACTTTCCAACTAACTCTGAGCAAAGGAAATCAGAGGTCTCCATAACTGTGGATAGTGAAAACAGCCTGGTGCTCGCCTCAACCTGTCTGATTTCCTTATCACTGTATCTTCACCATTTACCCTGTCTGTTTCTCTCTCTTCATCGGTTTGTTTGTCATGTGATTCTCCATTTGAATGTACATTAGCTGGTGCTTGGTCTAGCCTATGTCCATTATCTGAACTTCCCAACCCTATCAGCGCAACACTGTGCCACATCTGCATTAGCATCAGCTGCACCATCTGACTCTGGGCACGTGACTTCCCCATCTGGCAGTTCAGCTGCATTATCTGGTAACAGCTGAGAATCATCTACCAAGGGTAGCCGTGGGGGTTGAGATGGTTCAGGTTGAGCTGGGTGGTCAGAGGCAGTGGGAGTTTTCAGATCCCTTATAATGTCACAAATTTTGGTGAATGTCTCTGTGTGGACTGTTGCTTCACCACGCAAGTTTGTGCGCTCATCATCAGAATCAGAACTTTCCTGCTCCTGTTGTGGAGGACAGCTTTAGCACTATTCGGACGGGATTAGTTTTACATGGGCACGTGGGGTAATGTCACTTTACCACAGGACGTCGGTAATATTAATGGCCAATTCGCACGGGATAAGAAATATCAGTAGAACTACCACAAGTGGGAGGGGTAAATCCATTCACGCACCGCCATCCCCTCCTGTCGTCATGTATGTATTAGGGCTGTCAAAAGCACCATGAAATTGAGTTCTAATATTTTTGAATTAACTTAGTATAGTTCGAATAATATTCAATTTTTTATTTTTTTTTTACAAAAAAACACAAAAAATAAGATGCTTATTGCTGATGCAATATGAACGTGATACTCAGATGAAAACACCCGTTTTGACCTCACTAGGTGTGAGGTCAAAACGGTAGTTTTATGACCAGCTTTTGCCTCGCTATCTGAGCAATGTTTGGATACTTCAGTGCATAGTTTTCCACAACAAGAGTGGATCCTGGTTGGCTCGTAGTGGTGTCTCATTCTGGTAACCTTTCATCTCTTCTTCAAAAAGGGGAGGCAGGGAGGCAGCAGGTGCAACACTCTCCCTGTATGTCTCCCCAAACAGGTCACACATCGCGGACAGCACAGTGGGTGGTGTTGGCGCAGCGGGCTCCTCCGTCGGTGCCTCTCCCTCCGACGCTGCGTCCCTCTCTGGCCCGGCTTGTGCACAAGCCATCTCCGCCCGAACGGGATTCGCCGTGATATACAACATTATTAATAGTATTAGTTAATTATTAATGATATTCGAATTATCAAATTTAGGTTTGAACTTATAAAAAATATATAGGCTATATTCGAATATATTTAGAACTTCGAATTTTTTTTGACAGCCCTAACACACATATTTACTGCTGGTCTATTCGCACGGGATTAGTATTACCTGAGGTAATTGTCCGGGACCCTTTTACAGAAGGTAAAAGTCGCGGTAATCTTTACTGACATCGTGCGGTAATGATTATTGACATGGCACATTCGGACGGGACTAAAATCTATGGTAATTATTACTTTACCCCACGTACCTATGTAAAACTAATCCCGTCCGAATAGGGCTTAAGTCTGGTTCTGGGTCGACGGGGAGGGTTTGGCCTCTCTATCTCATCCTCTTCAGCTTCAGACAAGTTCCCACAAGGGAGCAGAAGATCCCTATGAAGGGTTCTGATAGGGCCGTTCTCATTCACTGGCTGTACCATGTAGACAGGTAGGTCTCCCATTTGTTTCAGAACCTGATATATGGCAGACTCCCATTTGTTAGCCAGTTTGTGTTTGTTCCGCAGGTGAACATTTCTGACCAAAACTCTATCGCCAACTTCGAGGGTAGAGTCTCGAACACACTTATCAAACCGATCTTTGTTTCTCTTTGCAAGCTTCTGTGAATTATCTTGGGCAATTCGGTAGCTCTCCCACAGACAAGCTTTCAAGTTGTGGACATAATGAGTGTGAGATCGTGGTTGTACTTCCCTGATTGGCAACCCAAAGGCAAGATCCACTGGTAGCCTAGGTTGCCAGCCAAACATCAACTCATAGAGGCTGAATCCAGTGATGTCATTTTTTGTGCAGTTGTAAGCGTGAGCAAGTGTTTTGACAAAGTCACGCCAGTGAGTCTTTTGCTCGTCCCTCAACGTACCCAGTATGCTGAGAAGAGTACGATTGAAGCGCTCGACTGGGTTGCCCCTCGGATGATAAGGACTTGTTCTCGCCTTCTTGATACCTGTCATAGCACAGAGTACCTTGATAACACGAGATTCAAAATCTCTGCCTTGGTCACTATGGAGGCGCTCCGGGAACCCATAGTGTACCAGATACTGTTCCCAAAATCACTTAGCAACAGTGGTGGCCTTCTGGTCTCTAGTTGGTAAGGCCACAGCGTATTTTGTGAAATGGTCTCTAATTACTAAAATGCCTATGGTATTTTTGCTATCAGGCTCCAATGACAAGAAATCCATACAGACCAATTCCATTGGTCGTGATGTCCTGATGTTCAGCAGGGGCGCAGCCTTTTCAGGCTGGGACTTCCTTCTGATACACTGTCCACAGTTCTTTATCCTGTTTTCAACATCTGCTTCCATTTTTGGCCAATAGAATGGTGATCTTAATAAATCATAGGTCCGATCCCATCCCATATGCCTCATATCATCATGGAGGCACTTGAAGACTACTGACCGTAAAGATGCTGGGAGCACAAGCTGATACGTTGTCAGCTTCTCACATTGCCGTCTCCTGTACAGGAGACCATTTTTCACTTTGAGCCACTTCCACTCCTTCAACATCAGTTTCAGATCAGAAGAGTCAGGTTTGATGCTGCGAGGCACATCACAACCAGTTTTTAACAACTGAAGCACTTGGCTTATATCTGGTTCAGCTTCTTGCTGTTCTCTGAGATCACCCTCAGAAAAGGCCGGCACTGTCACTTGACCTGACAACTCCTCTTCACCATAGACATCTGGTACAGCATCAACATGTACAGCAAGAGACTCAACCAGTGTAATGGAAGGTAAGTGGGCATCTGTCTCATCAAAAAGATGTCTGTGGCACACAGCTGCAACTGAATCTGAACTCAGGTCATGGTGATCTGGTGATGACGCCAGATGATGTGAGGTGAACTTTTTGATGCGCTCTTCTTCTCTTACTGAAACACTGTCATCAGGCAGCTTGTAATTAGGCTGTCAAGATAGCCCATCGACATTCTGGTTGTTTTTCGATATGGAAGTCAAAGGTGGAAAGTCAAGTCAAGTCAAGTCAAATTTATTATAGCCCAAAATCACAAAAAGCTGCTAACCAGCGGTAACTGGCTGCATCTAGTTTGGCCGACGTAAGTACATACGTTAAAGGATTATTATCGGTTACCACTGTGAATGTATTGCCATAGAGGTAATCATGGAACTTCTCCACAATTGACCATTTCAGGGCCAGAAATTCCAGCTTGTGAGCTGGATATCTTGCCTCACCTGCTCTCTTCTGCCCCTTCCTGAGAGGTGGGTAGCCTGATGTGAGATCATTTAAAGGCTTTACTATCTTAGAATAGTCTTTCACAAAACGGCGGTAATAGTCAGCAAACCCTAAAAATGACTTGAGCTGTTTGAGAGTTTAGGGCACAGGCCATGTTTTGATGGCAGCAATTTTCTCCAGATCTGTCTCTACTCCATCTCTCGAGACAATATGACCCAAGTAGCGTGCAGATGTCTGGAAGAATTTGCACTTTTTGGGAGACAGTTTCAAGCCATTGTCTCTTAGGCGTTGGAGGACATGTTGCAGTTGTTTTTCATGTTCCTCGAGTGAATCAGAGAATACAATTAAATCATCCAGGAATACCAGCACTTCTTTCAGGTTAATGTCCCCCATACACCGCTCCATGAACCGCTGAAAAGTGCTGGGTGCGTTGGTTATCCCCTGGGGCATTCGATTGAACTCCCAGAAGCCCAAAGGGCACTCCCAATCGGTGGAATCTGACGCTAACAGGGGATGCACTCTCTCACTGGGACAGCTGAAGGGATGCACCGAGGGTCAAAACAGCCTGACTCTTGAAGAGTTAACCCTTTAGTGCCCATATACTTTTATGTGGGTTACGCATATTTCTGAAGCAACCTTTAACAGAACCTTCTTTCACATGAAAAACATCCTTAAAAAGGCAGCAGAAAATGACCTCTGTATTATTTAGTGGGCTTTGCTTTGTAGTTATGTTGTTGTGGCCTTATGTAATATTTCAAAAATAATAGTACTAATAGTATTAGTAAAAAATAGCAAAAGATAAACATTTTGATTTTTTTCTTACCCTGTTTGTTGTTCATGTTTCATTCATGTTGTTTCCTATTTTACTCTCCTCTCATTTCAGATCACTTCACTTCCTGCCCCTGTATGTTTTCCCTCCCTTTTGATGGCTTCACCTGTGTCTGATTGTCTGCCCCACCCTGATTAGCCTCACCTGTGCCTTGTTATCTTTCCCCTTACCAAAGTATTTAGGGCTAGTCCACATGGACCCGTGTACTTCTGAAACTGTGTATTATTCTATGCGATTTGGCTGTTTGGCCACACGCAACCGCACTTTTGGGCCCCTGAAACCACGTTTCTTTAAAACAGGAGTCAAGGGTGAAGTTTTTGGAAGACTCCAGTGCCAGCGGTTGTCTGTAGATAGGATAACCGCAGTATTTTATTACCTGTCTCCATTGTTTGACGCCAGAGCGACGGTAAATAGCTCTTCTCTAAAAAGTTTACTAACTACTAAAATCCCACATGCTGTGTTAAATACAATGTATCTTAACTATATTTACAGTGAAATTTGATTCTGCACTCTGCACTTAGCCTGTATGTGAATGTTTACAGTTGCTATGGCAACAAGTGACAGCTGACGTTAGCGTTAGTTAGCTTAGCTCAATTGTCCAACAAACAATAACCCATAAAATTATAATTCAACATATTTAAACAAAATCAACAACAGCTACCAACAGTTACAGTCCTTAAAACCCTAGCTAATGTGTTGTAGGTTAGATTGTCAAAATTAAAGTATTAACAGCTTAAATCCCTGAGGAACTACGCTAGCATTAGTGACAGTTGCATCCACTTGTATGTAGTTACCTTATGTTACAGTTCCTTCAAACAATATCACGAAGCACAATACAAACTACGTGAACAAGTTATCTATTAAGGGTACACTACTAAAATCTGAAGGTGCTTAGGTGACCTTTACCCACCTGAAAGAATAAATGAAAACAAACGGTGATTTTGCTGGTCTTCAGTAGCTTTACTCTAGGTGTAACTGCCAACTGAAGAACACAGCGCAACCCAGATTTGCTCTCATGCCTTTACTCAAATCAGTTATGCATTAAATTGAATGGGGGGTATCTGTATGGTATCTGTAAACATACAAAATCGATATCGTATGCATCCCAGATAGCACACATACATCTGGCCGACGTCAGCCCGATGTATCAAGTTTAGATCGTTAAGACGTAGCAGGGAGAGCGTTTGCTCATTGCCAATACGTCGCTGAGACGTCGGCCTTTAATCGAAAATGACCACCATGCGACGTTCAAACAATCAATAAAAGAAGCTGCGCTCAGTGGGCACTCCTTCATTAATATTCATATGCTTCGTTAACTACGACCTTTATTCATTTAGGTCGGACCTTACAAACTACAAATATTTCACCATTCACTGTTAGAAATCAATGCTAACATTCAAAAATAGCTAACTCTTACCCTATTTTGTGTGTAAGTGTGCACAATGAAGAGACAAAAGACAAACAATATCTGATGGCCAGTCCGCTTCTCCTGGCAGCCTGCAAGAGACAGAAAAGACAATGAGCACATAACTTCAAGAAACAAATCCCAACTTCACCGCTGTATATTTTTTTAGCATTTCAGCTGTCTTTTAGCCAGATTGAAGGCTTTGGGTCCGTCACTCTGCTTAATTTAGTGTTGAAACGGTTAAATAACGGGATCTGGCGTTAACTCCGTTAACTGTTAACAGCAGCTCAACAATCAGTCCTTAATGTCAGAAAAACAGTGGTTTCAAAGCTGCACTATTACCCGTTCTGGGATACACACTGTCGGCCCGTCCGGCTTGACCTCCGCGCTCCTCTCCGCTCCTCTCACCTACAGTTGAGCACCCGTTCTGGGATACACAGTGTCGGCCCGCCCGGCCTGACCTCCGCGCTGCACTCCGCTCCTCTCACCCACACTTGAGCATCCGTCCAGGCCGTGGACGTCAGGCCGGGGGACCGCGGAGATCAGGCCGGGCGGGATCATAGGTGAGTCTCGAGCCCTGCCCGGGACCACAGGTGGCAGCTCTGGGCACTTCCACTTTAACCCAAAACGAGTGCTCACGATAACCAGATGAGCAGATAACGTCAGCTAGGGAAAATAAAATGAAAACACTAGCTAACAGCGAACAAAAGATAACGTTAGCTGGTGGGGACATGTACTATACACCCAGTCGTGCCTTGCCACTCACCAGGAACCTCTTTTAACGGTCACATAATAAACAACATAGCTATTTTCTGCCAATTTATTCCAATTAGCTTACCTGAAACCAACTGATGAGATGCTGTGTCCTGCGAGCTCAGTTCCAAACAAAGACAGCAGAGATGAAATTCCACCTTCTGTGGCGACTTCCGTATGTGGGCAGGTATATTCTACGGCACTGGGCCGACCCAAAGCTGACGTAACAGAGACGTTTGATGAGCTGGGACAAAAGAGTATTAAATTTAAAGATATCCGCCAATGCGGCCGACGCTTGTCAGACGTTATAAATTCAAGGCCGATGTGTTGTCCTCAGGCTGACGTCGGCCAGATGTATGTGTGCTATCTGGGATACAATAATGTCACAATTGAGTGGGCAGATACACATAAATATCCTATATGTCACACTAACTTTATTTGTGAGCGTGCTACCTACTCTTTGGATGGCATATCCAGCTGCTTGACCTAAGGACCAACGAAGGAGGCTGCTCCTGTTGCTAGCTAGATTTGTTTTGGAAACTGGAGCCCGAAAAACTTCGGTTTCGAAAGTACACCGGTCGGTGTGGACTAGGCCTTAGTGTGTGTCGTGTTTTCTCTCTGTGCCAGTTTGTCTTAGCTCTTGCAAGCCTGCCACAATAAGAGACCACGCATAAAAGTAGAAGTATCGCCGGGGAGCACCTAGAGCACTCGAGTATTTTCTATACATTCCACCACTGCTCAAAGCATACACCCAACCATAAGTGATCTCATGCATTATGCCACACAACCAGATTAACAAAACCTCAAGAGGCACGACCAAGACAGCGGCATTATAGCCCTGATAGGAGCTTTATTCGTGGCCAAGGTCCCCTGGCTGATGCAACCCACTAGCATGTTGCTTACCGCTACATGCAGACTGAAGTGACGGCTTAGTCGGCTCCGCTGAATTTGTTCACAAGCCTGTGTCTGGTGGTGGTGGTGCTGATGTGCTAGATCTTGGGTCTTCAGAGGCTGAAGTAGGCGGCCTGCTAGTCTTCATCCACTTTCGGATATCCATTTCAAAATCATTCAGATAGCCACTTAGTTAGCTTAACAACAATTCTCTCCAATGACTGCCCGTAAACATCATGCCAACTGAGGGGGCGAGACTGTTGATCTGAGGGGGCGATGCCCCCCAAATGCCCCCTCGTGATGCCCGGTGTGGCTCCTTGTGTGTTTAACGTTCCTGTGCCTGTTTCTTGTTTTTTTTTAACTTCGCCTGTTTTTTGACTCTGCCTCTGCCTTGTCCCTTTGGATTTGTTTGCCTCTACTGATCGTCCTGTGTGTACCGAACCTATCTCTTGACCAGTAAAGACTCATTTACTCACCTGAACTGCCTCCTGAGTTGTGCGTTTGAGTCCATTCTCTCCTGGTTCACCAGTTTTTACACTAAGCACAAACTGGCCAAACCATGGACTCAGCCGACTCTAATCCTGTGCATGCTGCCATTCGTGCTCAAGGAGAACAGATCCACCATCACGAGGAGTAGAGCTTAGATTCTCTGCCCGAGCCTGAGCCCGAGCCCGGCCCGACCCGGCCCGCGGGCCCAAGCCGGGTCGGGCCGGGACCCCCCACCCCTCTGATGGGCCCAGGCTGGGCCCGGTCAGATATGACAGAGAGAGAGAGAGAGAGAGAGAGTCAGATATGAGAGAGAGAGAAATGGCTACAGGTTGGGGGTTGCAATTCACACATACAGAAAGAGAGAGAGGGGGGGGGGTGGTAGAGATAAGTGGGAGGGACAGCGGCTTTCCGTGCCTCCAAAAAATATGCCCTATTCATTCAGTGTTTACCCAACACGCTCAATACATGGACATGCAATGACAAATTGTCATTAACTTATTACGTTATAAAACACGATGAAAATATGGACTTACCCATGTTTAAAATGACCTGTTGAAGTGAAAAAATGAGTACTAACGGGAACAGACGAGTGGAGTCGATGTTTAACCGGCGCAGAGAGCGCAGGAGAAATGCGCTGCCTGTGTGGACAGTCAAGCGCCTGCAAGTACACTCGTAGGACTTCCGCGGCACTAACGCGCTCGGTGTGTCCTTAGCATTAATTATAACAGCCAAATTATTGAAAAATATCGGGTTTAAATCGGGCTCGGGCAGTTAATTACAGTTAATTGGACGGGCCGGGGCGATCCGGTCCCGGACATAACGTGCACAGGCTCGGTCCGGGTCGGGCTGAATTTTTTGGGCACGATCTAAGCTCTAATGAGGAGCAGCTCACAGCAGTGATTGTAGGTGTAAGAGAACTTCCAGGCCTCCATTAGCAGTCAAGTGAGCCACCTGAGCAACCAGCTTCAACACCTGGTGAGCTGCATTGAGTCTCTAATCCCTGCTTCTGCTGTTCCTACGCCTGCCACTGCCTCAGCTCCTGTATCTGCACCACAACTGCCTCCTCCACTGGCTTTGGCTCCCTCACCTGCTTTTTCCCCTCACCTAGCCAAGCCTGAGCATTTCTCCAGAGACTCTTGTAACTGCCGGTCCTTCCTGGTCCAGTGAGGGCTTCATTTTGAGCTGCAGGCGTCCTCATTTCCCTCTGAGCGCTCCAAGGTGGCATTTTTATTCACTCACCTTTCTAGCAGAGCTAAAGCCCGTGTCAGAGCAGAGTGGGCTAGAGATTCCCCTGTTTGCAACTCCCTGAGCCTGTTCACGGAAATGCTGAGCAAGATTTTTGACCACACCACGCCTGGTCGAGAGGCTGCACGAGCACCGGAGGGTCTTCACCAAGGGAAACGACGAGTCGTGGATTACGCCATTGAGTATCCTGACGGCTGGAATGCTGCTCCCTCCATGGGTTGGCTGACCTGATAAAGGACCAGTCGGCCCCCCTTGAGTTACCAGGTGATTTGGAGTCTGTAATAGCACTTGCTATCCGTATTGACACTCGCCTAATAGATGAGAAAAGGAGAGGTCCAGAAGCAATTTCTCTTCCTTTCCAGATGGGGCAGCAGTCTCGCAACCACTCTTCCTGGCGATCTCCGAGCGTCGGTGCATCTACTGTCCTCAGCTGGGTCATTTCCTGTCTTCATGTCTATTAAAAGACAAGGCTCGCCAGTGAAGAAGAGGGCGTTGATTAGCCGAACAACTTTCTCTAAATATTCCTCCCGACCTCTCGCTCAGACCCAGCTCATCACCCCTTCTCTGTCTCTCCCGCATCCTGTGCTGGTGGATTCTGGGGCGGATGAGAATTTTATGGACTGGAGATTAGGCAAGACTCTCGGGCTCAAGAAAGTTCCCCTCCCCAAGCCTTTGGAAGCCAGTGCTCTGGATGGTCACCTGTTGTGCAGTCACTCATCGCAAGCAACCAGTGAGGCTCATCGTTGCTGGTAATCATTCTGAGTTTTTTTGTTTCCACATTTTTGCCTCTCCTCTACATCCTCTCATCCTGGGTCTGCCCTGGTTTATTGAACATAATCCACATATGAACTGGTCCACTGGTGAGGTGTTGGGCTGGGGTAAAGGATGTTTACTAACCTGCTGCTCGTCTGTTTCTCCTCCTGAGATTTTGGATGCTCCAGTTCCACCACCCCCTGAGGGTTCTGGGTCAGCAGAGGTTCCTGAGCCTTCTCCTACTTCTACATCTGTTTCTAGATTCTTCTAGACTCTGAGTTTTTGGACCTGTCCTGCGTTCCCTCCTGTTACCTCGAGCTCAAGGAAGTTTTCAACAAGGCTCGCACCACCTCCCTGCCTCCACACCAGCCTTATGACTGCTGCATAGACCTTCTCCCTGGTACATCACCTCCAAAAGGTCGGTTGTACTCGTTCTCTGCCCCTGAGAGGGATGCCATGCAAAAGTACATAGACTCTTCCCTTGCTGCTGGGATCATCAGACCATCTTCCTCTCCAGCGGGGGCAGGCTTTTTCTTCGTGGAGAAGAAAGACAAGACTCTTCATCCCTGTATTGACTACAGAAGTTTGAATAACATCACCATTAAGAACAGGTACCCTCTCCCTCTTATTTCCTCTGCTTTTGAACTGTTGTAAGATGCTAAGATCTTCACCAAATTGGATCTTAGAAATGCTTATCTCCTTGTGAGGATAAGGGAGGGGGACGAGTGGAAAACAGCATTCAACACTCCCAGCCCTTTGATCTCACAAATGCTCCAGCTGTCTTTCAAGCCCTAGTGAATGATGTCCTTCGGGACACGCTCAACCAGTTTGTTTTTGTCTACTTGGATGACATTCTCATTGTCTCCCCGGATGAACGGACCCACATCCAGCATGTTCGCCAGGTCCTGCAGCGTCTCCTCAATCACCAACTCTTCGTCAAAGCAGAGATATGTGAGTTTCATGTTTCCACAATCTCCTTCCTTGGTTTTGTTGTCTTTGCTAACAACATTCAGATGGACCCCATTAATGTCAGTGCTGTGGCTGAGTGGCCCACACCAATTAGCCGTAAGCTAGTGCAACATTTTCTGGGGTTTGCTAACTTTTACAGACATTTAAGCAGGAACTTTGGCACTGTGGCTGCTCCTCTGCATGCTTTAACCTCCCCTCATGTCAAGTTTCAGTGGTCTCCCCAGGCAGATCTGGCCTTCCGAAAGCTAAAGGAGAGCTTCACCTCTGCACCAGTCCTCACTCTACCTGACCCACATCTGCAGTTTGTAGTGGAAGTGGATGCCTCTGATGTGGGCATCGGGGCGGTCCTCTCTCAGTGCTCGCCAAAGGATAACAAACTCCATCCCTGTCCTTTCCTGTTGAGGAAACTTTCTCCGGCAGATAGGAACTATGAAGTGGGGGACAGAGAACTACTGGCTGTCAAAGTGGCATTGGAGGAGTGGCGTCACTGGTTAGAGGGGGCGGAGCTCCCGTTACTGGTGTGGAGTGATCATAAGAACTTGGAGTACATCAGGACTGCCAAGCGACTCACTTCCTCCCCCTGTGTGTTTTCCCTCCCTTTTGATGGCTTCACCTATGTCTGATTGTCTGCCCCACCCTGATTAGCCTCACCTGTGCCTTGTTATCCATTCCCTCACCAGTATTTAGTGTGTGTCTTGTTATTTCTCTGTGCCAATTCGTCGTCACTCCTTGTGTGTTAAATGTTCCAGCTTTTTGTTTCTCTGTGCCTGTTTCTTGTTTTTTTGGACTTCGCCTGTTTTTGGACTCTGCCTCTGCCTTGTCCTTTTGGATTTGTTTGCCTCTATTAATCGTCCTGTGTGTACTGTGTGTACTCTTTTGACCAGTAAAGAGTCATTTACTCACCTGAACTGCCTCCTGAGTTGTGCGTTTGAGTCCATTCTCTCCTGGTTCACCAGTTTTTACACTAAGCACAAAAAGTAAGGACATTTTTGTTTGGTAGATGTGTTTGTTTGCTAGGTATTTCTTTGTTGTAACAATGCTTCTTGGCAATAGATCTTATACTGTTGGAAAGCCTGTTTATTTCCCTTTTAAATGGTGCCACATTTGTAAGGAAAGTGCATTTGTGGGATGAGCAGCAGACCTGAGCATGTAGGTTGCACCCATGAAAGATTTACCAAAACTTCTCTGCCAATGCCAAACAGCTTTTTTTTTGTTTTGTTATGCTGTTAACTCTTGTTTGGTGTTGTTTGGTGGATTGGATGTTGGAAGTCTGAAGAAACAAGACATTGGCAATTTAACAATTTATTCATTTAACAAACAGGAGCCTCAGTAACTTGTAGAAGAACCATACACAGCCACAACAGCCTGGCATCTCCTGGCGTCCCATTCTTCAGCCAGCATTTGTCGCAAGTCAGCCAATGTGGTTGTGCTGGTCACTCTGGCACGAACAGCACGCCCAAGCTGATCCCACAAGTGTTAAATGGGGTTGAGGTCAGGACTGCTGGCAGGCCATTCCATCCTCTCCGCTCCCAGATTCTGGAGGTAGTCTCTAATAAACCTTGCTCCGTGGGGGCGAGCATTGTCATCTTGGAGGATAGAGTTTGGTCCCAGACTTTGGAGATTTGGGGAATTTTCCATATACGCTGTGAGGGTCCAAAGGACAGAGGGATGTTGTACACTATATAGTCCAGGGGCCAAGGGGCTAATTTTCACAAATTGGTATCACTTTAAAGGAACCAAACAATTTTGGTATTTTTGACTTCCTCTATGTCTCTAGTTTACATTTTGGTATGATAGACCTGCTTATCTAGTAGCTTAATAGATTTTTTTGGATGATCTTTGGGTCCTCCCCAAAATTGAAAATAGTCAAAATTGAGGCTTCTCCAAAAGGGACAGTGTCTGCCTCATCACATGAATCTCGGGAAATAATTATCAGAATGTCACCAAATTTGGACTGAATGTTCACAGACAGTTGCTGCACACAATGCAGCAAAGATTTCATCAGTACCTTGCTCCTTTTAAAAAATGTATACACCTAAACACACGTGAATTATAGGCGGACAAATTGAGGCTTCTCCAAAAGGGACAGTGTCTGCCTCATCACATGAATCTTGGGAAATAATTATCAGAATTTGGTCAGCAAACAAGTCAGTGGTCCTGAAATATGTGTTTCTCTTCTATAATACATATTCTACATCTCGGAGGCGACGTCTTTCCACATACTGGCTTCCTTCGCCTTTCAAATGGAGCAGAGCTCTGTGGGGAAACAGTAGGAGAGACACAGCCGTAGGGGGAACCGGGATCTGACACAACACCGGAGAGAGACACAGGTCCGTGGGGCTGTGCGCCAGACGAAAAAGCAAGTGCATTGCACCGAATGCGCGCTGCGACGGCGTCGCTTTGGGTTGTGAGCGCGTACTGGCGCGCGTCTACATTGAATGGGTTTGTGCGCGCAAAAGACGCTACATCTGAACGCCCCCCATGCACACACGCGTCAGGGTGCGTCTGCAAAAAAAAAAAAAAAGCTGCCAGTGGAGGCGGCCCAGGGACAGTGGTAGCAGCATACGTGATACCCAGTGCCATGACTGAACACCGGCCCAGTAAAAAAAAAAAAACTGAACACCGGCCCTCGCAGCCCAAACGTCAGACCGGCCCACCAGGAATTGTCCCGGTCCTCCCGATTAGCCACTCCAGGCCTGCCTCCTTCCCTCTGCAAACCTGGGAGTCTGCCTTAGGCAAGCAGAAGCACTCCCTTTGCCTCCTAGTTATGCGTCAAATAGCATTTGGGCAGCTCTGAGTGCTAATAGGCCTACTGTAGCCTACAGTAACACTGAGTGTTAGCACAGTAACTGAGTAATCAATTTCCCCTCCTTGTGATTGTTTTCAGTAACAAAATTGGTGCATATTTAAATAAAATATTTAAGAAAATTTGTAATACAAAAAATATTTGTCTTAATATGAGTGATCAACTGGTGTTTTGCCTACACAGATGCAAGTTTGTTTACAGAGTGATAACTATAATTAAGCTACTAGATAGGCAGGGCTATCATACCAAAATATAAACTAGAGACCTGTAGAGAGATAAAAATGCCAAAATTGTTTGGTCCCTGTGGGTGATAGGGGCCTACCAAGTTGTGAAAATTATCCCTTTAGCCCTTAATAGGGCCCTATTCTATTTGTCTCTTTTGAAGTTCTGGCTGCACGAGTTACCTGTCAGGGGCTGGTGACATCAGATGGTGAGGTGAATAATCTAATAACCTACTTTTATGATATCATTCTTTGGTACATATAAATGCAATTTTGGGGTGATTGGCTTATTTACATTAATAATGGCAAACACATACATGCCTTTTGGATTTTTTATTCCTTATTTCATGTCCGCCTATAATTCACGTGTGTTTAGGTGTATACATTTTTTAAAAGGAGCAAGGTACTGATGAAATCTTTGCTGCATTGTGTGCAGCAACTGTCTGTGAACATTCAGTCCAAATTTGGTGACATTCTGATAATTATTTCCCGAGATTCATGTGATGAGGCAGACACTGTCCCTTTTGGAGAAGCCTCAATTTTGACTATTTTCAATTTTGGGGAGAACCCAAAGATCATCCAAAAATTTTTATTAAGCTACTAGATAAGCAGGTCTATCATACCAAAATGTAAACTAGAGACATAGAGGAAGTCAAAAATACCAAAATTGTTTGGTCCCTTTAAGTGATACCAAAATCTGCCTTGGCCCTCTGAGACAAATTGTTATTTGTGCTATTGGGCTTTATAAATAAGATTGATTGATTGATTGATTGATTGATTGACTGATTGACTGATTGACTGGTTGCCACTGGTTGCAGAATTTCATCTCAATATCTCTCTGCATTGAGATTGCCTCCAATGATGACAAGCCCCACACCATCACACTGCCTCCACCAAAAGATGTTACTCTATCAGTGCAGCAATCAGCAGAGCGTTCTCCGTGTCTTCTCTATACTTTGACCCTATGATCCAATTGCCATAGGCAGAATCAAAGACTCATCGGTGAACATAATGTTCCTCCACATGTTCAGGTTCCAGTGCACGTGTTGTCAACACCAGCACAAACAGGCCTGACAGTGAAGGGCAGTCATGGCAGGCCTCCTGGAAGCCCTATGAGGCCGGTGCCAATCAGGCAAATCTTTCTTGGGCGCAACCCACATACTCAGCTCTGCTGCTCATCCCACAAATGCATGTTCCTTACAAATGTGGCACCATTTAAAAGGGAAATGAACAGGCTTTCCAACAGTATAAGATTTAAAGCTGTACCCGCCTACACCGCTCTTGTGATTAAACACACACAGGCTACAGTCACTCACCTTAAGTAGGGGTCTCCGTTGTTCAATTACAAATACAGTGGAGGTAAAGTCTTTCATTGGCTGCGCTCAATGCCTGAATGGCAAAAATATTCTGCACAATTACTTCCAGGTTAGGTAATATTTT
This sequence comes from Epinephelus moara, assembly GCF_006386435.1. Classification (NCBI taxonomy): domain Eukaryota; kingdom Metazoa; phylum Chordata; class Actinopteri; order Perciformes; family Serranidae; genus Epinephelus; species Epinephelus moara. Next base: position 3,804,373 of record NC_065522.1, on the reverse strand, counting down.
AGCATGCTCCTCCCACAACCATAAAACCTCAAAAGAATTCCCCTTGGGTGTCTTGAACTCGATGTAGGGTGCCACCTCATCCTTGGGCTGCAAAGTTCTATTACTGGAGTGCTCCATGTTGGTGACAAATGTGACGAGGGGGTCAAATGTTCGACTTGTGTCACTAGCCATGTTTCTATCAGCCTGTGTAGATGCACATCTAGAAGTATCGCATTGGAAAATTATGATGGAAACGGCAAAATTCGAATTAAAATCCCCTGATTCGCACAAACTAAAATACGCTCGCTTTAGCCGGGTTTTGGTTGATTTGAAAAAATGTTGATACGCAAAACGAGGGATGGAAACAGTTGTGTTCGAATTAAGTCTGACGTAGTGCACCTCTCTCCATGGTGATATTCACACTCCGGGTCGGGAGAACTCGTGCGAGTTCGTAGTTTTCACCAAAGTCCGTATATTTAATGGAAACACACAGGATTCGTATTTCTTTTGATGCGCATTTCCCAATGATTCAAATCACTTTTGGATGGAAACGTAGCTACTGACTCAAAATAAAAAGAATTGATGAATTAATGATTGAAAGGCTTGATGATAGTGATTTAGATGCCAAAATATAATCCACATACTGCTCATCTTTTTCATTTGTTATATTCTGAAAAATAAATAATATTTTTGGTCTCATCCATTGCCCGCCTGCGTGTAGTACATTTTTCCCCATGCCCCAACCCATGAATTTATATACATACATGTTTTTACCTGTTCCACAGCTTTTCTCAGGGTCCCTGTCAGTGCAGGACTCCGTTTCATGCACCTCAGGTGGGAGGCGCCTTAAAACATCTTTTCAACACGGTTTGCAGAAATAGTGTACTTTTACCTGGGAGTATTTTTACAGATGTTTTGTAACATATGCTAAAGAAACCAGAAAACTTCCTGCCTCTGGTGTGTTTTAAGACACTTCCTGCTATGGGGAATTTTTTAACATGACTCATTATATTCATACCTAACTCTATCAAAGCAAGTGCTCCTCACAGCCACAGAGGGGCACTCTTCACAAATAAACCCAGTTGCGTGCACTGTATATAGTCAGTTTTAACTGGGGGAACCATTTTTGCAGCCATGGAGCCTTTATGTCTAGGCACTGGGAGTACGAGTCTCTTTTTGCACTCACAAGCATATGAACATGCAACACACACAGGAAACCACAAACATGAGCTAAAACGTGCTTCTCCATCTCTTGTCTCATCACTCGTCTATTAAAGTAGTCTCCTTAAATAGTGCAAACACAAGCAAAAGCAGAAGGTGATAGCAAGCAAACACTCAAGAGCTGTTCCTATCCTTTAGTCACACACTGCTTCACTTGTGTTTGTCTTACTTTAAGGAGCTTTCAGTATGAAATGCATAAAATGTACTTGTGAAGCCAAGTAACTGATGACATCATAATGTAAATCAAAAGGGGGCATTGTGATGTTAGAGACACTGTATGCCTACAAGCTTAACTTCTCATAATGCATCATATAGACCAATATCATTGCAACAGATGTCTCAGCTGGTCTCAGCCACAACTCAAAATAAGCACATCAACTTCCTTCTTGCTGTCATTCCACGAAGTTACAGCAGAGAAAATGCGCCTCGAACACGGTAGTTTCAAAGTAGCTTAAGTGACTATGAATGTCTAATCACAACAGTGGAAAACTGATTACTTATTGTGTATTTAGGTCATTAGGGGATGAATTAATGTAATCTCTGCATCATGCTTTGATGCAGAGATTACATTAATGATGAATGATGAAATGAATTTTGATGCTTTGATGCTTTGAGACTGGACCCAAGGAGCAACCTGCCTCTCATACTGTACATGCAGAAATACGCACCTAGCAGCACCCATGACCATGCACAGGATAAAAAAACATCAGCATCTCTTCATAGTTTTTTTTTTGTTTCTCGTTGTGGTCATTTTTAGTCTCTTTGTAGTTGTTTACATATCTTTGAAGCCATTTTAAGTCTCTTTGTAGTTGTTTATGTCTCTCTGTAGCCATTTTAATTCTGTGTAGCTTTACATCTCTTTGTGGTCATGTTAATTTGTTTACCTCTCTTTGTAGCCATGTTAAGTCTCTTTGCTTATGTCTCATTGTAGCCATGTTAAGTCTCTCTGCAGTTGTTTACGTGTCTTTGTAGTTGTTTACGTCTCTATGTAGCCATGTTAAGTATTTTTGTTGTTGTTTCTGTCTCTTTGTGGCCATTTTAATTCTTTTTGTTGTTGTTTTCATCTTTTTGTAGCCATGTAAAGTCTATTTTTAGTTGTTTACATCTCTTTGTGGCCATTTAAAGTCTCTTTGTAGTTTTTTACATGTCTTTGTAGCCATGTTATAAAGTTTACATCTCTTTGTGGCCATTTAATTCTCTTTGTAATTGTTAATGTCTCTTTGTAGCCATTAAGTCTCTTTGTTGTTGTTTACATCTCTTTGTAGCCATGTTAAGTCTCTTTGCAGTTACTACTGCAGCTTAGTTGTTTTATTTCTCTTTGTGGTCATTTTGAGTTTCTTCTAGGTTGTTATGTGTCTCTCTGAGTGACATCTTTAGTCATGTCAGAACTATGCATTTCCACAGCTCCTCTGAGATCAATGCCACAATTTGGGAAATCTTTTGGTTAACCAATCACATCCTGGGGATGCTTCTCCCTCTCGCTTGTGACTGTTGTTGGTGTCATTTGTTTTTTTCTTTTTGTTGTGAAGTTTATGATATGTTTTTGTGTTTGTAATTGTACATGTGCATGATTAGCCAACTTTCATACTTCTCCACAAAGCTTGAGGGTCATGAAATGACACAACCCGTTCTCATTTGGGACAACCCTGGAAACTTGATAGGTACGCAGAGGGTGCTTTTCAGCATCTCTATGTGATGCACAGCTGAAACACATTGTAATAGGTGGTTAATGCTGTGAAATGATCGCGGTTGGGTTTAGGAAAAAGATCATGTTTTGAGTTAAAATAGGTACATAATGTAATGTAATGTAACATAGCGTGATGTAAATACATAACATGAGTGATGTCAGTTTGCATTGACTGTACACAAATTACCGTAAAACCAAAAGTCAATATTGCCTTTGAGTAACGCAACGCGACGTGGCGCAATGCAAAGCAAAGCAAAGCAACACAACATATCATAACATAATATTCTTATTTGCTAGCGCCTGGGTCCCATTACGAGGCTTTCTCTGACATGTGCCTGTGTGTGTGTTGTGTCTCTGAATGTATGAGCTGTGTACCTGACAGTTATGTTGCCTCTCGTGTATGTTTTTAGCAACTTATTCCTTTTTATATGTGCTTTATAAATAAATTTGAGTAAAGTAACGCAACCTAACACATAGCGTATCTACATCCCATTTTTTTTAACACAACATTGACTTTTGCTTCAACTTGAACATGGTAAATGGACCTGCACTTGTATAGTGCCTTTCTAGTCATCTGGCCACTCAAAGCGCTTTTTACACTACGATTCACATTCACACACTGGTGGCCAAGGCTACCATACAAGGTGCCACCTGTGACTCAGTTTTTTTTTAACACACTCACACACCGATAGAACAGCCATCGGGAGCAATTTGGGGTTCAGTATCCTGCTCAAGGATACTTCGACAAGCAGACTGGAGGAGCCAGGGATTGAACTGATGGTCTTCCAATTAGTGGACGACCCGCTCTACCTCTTAGCATCAGCTGCCCATGCACCACAGTCTCTTGGGTTAAGGGCTTGTTTGGTTTGACCCATCCACCTCAGCTCCTTCCCTCCCTATGCAGACTTTCTAGCTCTTTAAACTTCTTCAGTTGCTCTTAGCGTCAAGTATTGCTGTGGATGGGTTTATACTGGAGTTAGTTGGACACTTGGTGCATCTAATAAATATGGTAAACTGTGCTTTTGGAGTCAATATTACATGCCGAGGGGCATGACAAAATTATCTGTATATGACAACATGGGGATGAAAATGGACTAAATGATATCCGTGGAAGAGTGTTTTTATTTTCCTTGAGTTTACGCTGAATAAATGGGTGAATTATAAGACAAGTGGCCCCCCACCTCTCTTACATTGTTGTTGTTGTTTTGTATCTTTTTGTCTTCAATAGGCAGGTTTTTTTGTTGTTTTTTTGTAGTCTTTTACATCCCATTGTAGTTGTTTTGGGTCTCTTCATGGTCATTTTGACTGTCTTTGTAGTTGTTTACATGTCTTTGCAGTCATTTTGTGTCTCTCTGCAGCTGTTTTGCATATCTTAGTAGTCGTTTTGTTTCTCTTTGTGGTCATTTTAAGCCTTTTTGTAGTTGTTTACTTCTCTTTATAGCCATGTTAAGTCTCTTTGTAGTTATTTACTTCACTTTGCAGCCATTTTAAGTCTCTTTTCTCTTTGTAGCCACATTATGTGTCTGCCCCATTTCTACCCCTTAAATCTTCCACTTGGTATTGAGTGCCCTTGTTTGCGAGATAACTCTTGATGAGGGAAGTGAGAAATATTAGGGTAGAGATCTTTCCCTAAATAATGAGACAACACTTCATGCAAACTGGCGTGGCCGACGTGCAGGCATACGTCACGCGCAGTAGCAACGCAATGAAAATGCTGGCTCCAGCACTTGTGTTGTGGCATGTGCTATGTTTATTCCTCTCCATCTGATGAATCAACGGAGAAGAAATGCTGAAAACAGGAGGCGCCTACGATGTCTTCTAGTTCTGATTGGTTTTGTACAGGTAAGTTGATTTGTTTAAATATTTTGACGCTGTGTTCAACTGAGTTGCTGATGAGTTTACGCTAGTCCAACCATCTGTTGTTTGTATAGCTTACATTCCAATTGTACAGTAACACATTGTTTTCCAAAACTTGCCGAGGTTGCTGACTTTGCAAGATGTTCTGGGAAATTTCATCTTCCACTTCGTTAAAAGTGTGGGTCGGGGCTCCCTTGGAATCTAGGGCGGGTTTTAAGTGTTGGAAACCACTTCCACTACCTCAATTCTGTTTTGGGACACTACTAGAATAAACGTGAACGCGCACAACCAAGTGCAAGTGGGCATTTCTTGGGTAAGTGTGGGTATTGGGACAGGCCCTAAGTCTCTTTGTTGTTGTTTTCATCTCTTAGTAGCCATGTGAAGTGGTGTCCCATTTCTTCTCTCAAGATCTCTACCCTAATATTTCTCACTTCACCCTCATCAAGGGTGATCTCGCAAACGAGGGCACTCAATACCAAGTGGAAGATTTAAAGGGTAGAAATGGGACAGGCCCTTAGTCTCTTTGCAGCTGTTTTGCATGACTTAACAGTCATTTTGAGTCTCTTCTAGGTTGGTATGTGTCTCCTCAAATGACATTTTCAGTAGCTTTGTTCAGTAATCCATCTAACTCAGATAAAGGACTCAATTGCACAACTCAGAAAAAGGTCAAAGTCCAGTTTATTAAACAACGGGCAAAAATCTAAATTAGAAAGACTGTAACAGAGTTCACTGCAGCCTGCAGTTTCTCAGTGACAAGCATCTGTGGCTTTTCATGGTAATACTCGGTATACGCCCTATATGTACATGTACATCACCAGCGATTAATAACCTGAGCCACAGCTGATACAACAGTGAGATTGTGGTTGACTTTGCATGCATGTGATTGGTCTTATTGCTCCTTCCAGCGACAACACAGTGGTTACACTTAGAGCATACTATTAAAAAGAGCCATGCTGGGGCGCTGGTGGCTTAGTGGTGGAGCAGGCACCCCATATACAAGGCTGTTGCCGCAGCGGTCTGGGTTCGACTCCGGCCTGTGGCCCTTTGCTGCATGTCACTCCCTCTCTCTCTCTCCCCCCTTCACGCTTGTCTGTCCTATACATTAAAGGCTAAAAAGCCCCCCCCCCCCAAAAAAAATCTTTAAAAAGAGCCATGCTAAAAACTGTAATTCAGTCTATTCAAGAGGCATTTAACACATTTGTGCAAAATGCTTTATGAAAACACAGCAATGTGTAGGCATTCAGGAAGCTGTCCCCTTCAGGGTGCCCTTGGTGTGGTTTCATTGTGAAAGTTGTGCAACAATATGTCACAGTTCTGCTCCTCTGCTCACCTCATGCAGTAATTTTCCATTTACCCACCTCTGCTCCACTCTGACTGCCAGCCACACCCATCTCATCAAGGCAACTTTGCTCACCTGCTCAACTCAGCCTGCCACCTCATCAGCCCATCTCCACTCACCTGCTTTCAATCACTGTCTGGCTCTGTATTGTGGGTACGTCCCAAGTCCCTTAAAATTACTGCTAACCACCTAACCTAGCCACCTTACCAAAGAGCATGGATACCAAGAGGCGAAGCTCCGTTGAATTTCTGCCAACAGCCACTAGGGGCGCTAACGCCATTTTGGACTGTTGAGCTTGGACTGTGGCGCCCAGACAAAATGCAAGATGTCAAGGAGAGAGGAGAAAAAAAGTAAAAGAAAACAGTGTAGTGCAATTAACTGCAACAACTATCGGTGGAACACCCCGCACCTGGCCTTCCACCGTTTCCCGAAGGATCCCGACAGGTAAGAACTCCTGAGGTGTAAGTTTTAAAGTGTTTTAATATCCATTTAATATGCCAGTTTTCGTGGGAAGATATATGTATATATAGGCCTATATATGGCCTCTTTGACCATTCATATCAGAACTGATTACTGCTTTAGCATTAAAATATATCATATTAGCTTATATATTATCATTATTATTATTATTACCGTCCCCTTACTGTACAAACTGTAAAGAAATCTTTATTCCTGACTATGTGACATCGCCATTAATGTGTTTCTAGTTAAAATATTGATTTTTAATTTTTTTTTTTTAATTTTTGGTAGATTGGCTTATGGGGTGATTTTGAAGGAGTAATTAAGTTAATCTTCTCATAAGTGGATGTAATATGTAGAGATGCCATCTCGGCCGTTTTTCCTCGTTTTGTTTTTTTTAAAGTCTATATTTTGCTTTACAAAGACGTGAAAAAGCAGCTGTGACCAAGCTATCACGAGGTGATTAGCATTGTAAGCATAATTAATAGCGATATACTTAAGTTTGTCTGTGTGTTTTTGTATGCAAGCGGGTCTGCTGCGGTCTGCTGACGGTCCAAAATGGCGGCGGTAGGACGAAACCATGGGCGAGTCTGTTGCTATGGGGCATTTGTAGTGTAAAAGTTTGTGTCCAAATCAAGTAACAAGGTTAAGATACATAAGTTGATTAAGAGACAAAGATCATATAATGTCTTATGTACAAGGCACTATAAAACACCTTGATCTGCATCTGAATATGATAAAACATTGTTAGACATGTCAAGGTATTCATAACACCAGACTATGTAATCATATTGTATGAAGCACACATTCAAATGTTGTAATACACACACACATTCACATATTGTGTTCTGGTTTCACTTTGTATAAGAGCACTGAGGACTGTATAAAGAAAGTCCCCAAAATTCACATGTTTTTTAAAAATAGAGTGAAAGCAAAACCAGACTTAAGGGTAGAAGATTTGGGAAATTCCAGGCTGCATTACACCATTAAAAACGGGCCCAATCAGAATTGGACACAAAGAAAAGTTTACCACCAATAGAATTGGACTTGAGTGGGAAGGATTAGCAAAAGAGGTGGAGACTCATTAGAATCTCCACCAGCATATAAGCCAGGACGCTGAGAGCAGTTTTTCAGTCACACTCCGGAGTTTGACTCGCTAAGTTGTATGTGTTAAAGCCTGTTGACACATTAAACTTGATTGCATCGGACTTTGCCTGTTTCCAGTGTTTCTTTAAGTATTTGCCAGCTGAGCCTAAGGTACCAAATCGACATCTGAGGACAACTGACAAGAGACAAGAGGTTCAAGGTCGGGAGCCTACAGGCCCACTTCCAGGCACCGATTTTTGACACTTCAAGTGGCGAGTTGCCAGCCAGGAGAGAAAGGCGTGTTGGAGCCGGAGACCAGGAGCACTGGGCTGTACGCCAGACACACAGGTGGCCACCAAACTAAGGTAAGCAGAGCCTTTTTTCTGCCTAAAACCGGGTGTGTCTGGGGTGCAGTGCTGGAGCCGCCCAGGTCGAAGGTATTTGACATTGTTCCTCCTCTAAAGAACCTAGTTATGATGAATTAATTAATTGAACTGCCAAAAGTATCACTGAATTGGTTAAATTGTCAAGAACATTACTAGTTACAACTAACATCACTGGAAAACGGCTAGGTCTAGCGCAATATATGTGATCTTGGTGCGGAGAGAGTGAATGTGTGTGTTGAATGAAAGGGATAAAATAAGAAACAAAAGTAGGTAAGATAGTTAAAGTATTTAAAGTATTGAGAAAACATACAGAGAAAACAAGAAGTAAAACCGGTAAAAGAGTTAAAAAGTAAGAGATATAAAAGCATATCCGTGGTTACCGCTATTGACTTGACAAACGCATCCTTTAAATCTGTAAAGACAGGGGCGCTGAGCCAACCAATAGGCTGCTCGGATGGAATGCAAAAATAAAAGAGTCAGAGGTACTCAAAAGCGAATCCGTGGATACCGCTGGTGACTTGCCACACGCACCTTTAAGCCTGTAGGGGCAGGTGTGTGTGTGTGTCAACTGCCAGGTCTGCTTAGACGGAGAGCTAAGGAAATAGAGATAAGAAAAAGGCCTAGAGTAAAAAGCTTCTGTGGATACCGCTGTTTTGAAAGGTGACCTCTCAGCTGGAAAGAGCGGGGAGGTCGCTGCGAAAACAGGTCTGACACGGGCAGAATGCTGAAAATCCAGAGAAAATAAGAAAAATCTAAAAAAGTAAATCGATCGAAGTGTAAAAATTGTAGTATACATGCTTGTAACATATATGCTTGTAAATGTATAAAATGTCATAAAATACCTGTAACCTACTGAAGTGTAATGTGTAAAGTTAGTGTGAATACATTATAGTACATTAAATGTAACAAATAAGATATTGTAAATATAAAACAAAGTTAAATAAAGATAATTGAAAAAACTGATAAAATCACTAAAAGGCTGATCTAAGAGAGAGTACAAAAGGAGGGGGTGTGGAATAGAGCCAGCAGAAGAGAAATTAAACTGATAAATCAACCTGTTGAAGTAGGGAGGTGAGCTCAGAAGGGAGAAACACTGAGTATCTAAAAATAAATGGATGCAGGAGAGATTGTTGAAGACGAAATTTGGGGAGAAGAACACTGCTTAAATGAGGGCCCGATAGAATATAGGGGAATACGAACACATTTCTGGATAGAGAGGACATATTACGATAGTGCGGGGGTTGAGCACGAGCAAAGTGAGCAAGAAATTAAACAAAAGCTTTGGCAAATCA
>NC_065522.1:3771685-3794567 GCF_006386435.1 Epinephelus moara | reverse complement strand
CTCAGTGGTTTTGATGGAGTCAGTGGAAGAAGTTTCATCAGTGTACTCAGTGGATAAGGTTGGGACCGTTGTGCCAGTTTGGTCAGAAGCTGCTGTGGGATTAGTGGACTCAGTTAGTGGACTCGTCACCTCGGTGTTATCGGATTGATGGGTTGTGTGGGTGAATTCAGTTGGCCCGCTTGTTACCTCACTTGTTCCAGTTTGATCAGTTGTGTGTGTTCCATCAAATTGCAAAAGTGTTACCCCGGTTTTAGGAGCTTTCAATAGTTCACGAGTCGTATCATTTTGGTATCTTGGTAAAGATGTGTGATTGGACTCATTTGCTGATGATTTTTTTAATGCAGTGTTATCTTTGTAGCTAGTTGTTAACAATAAATTAGTTATCTTTGTGATTGGGTTGAAATCAGAAATGGTATTAGTTAAAACTGTGAATATCGATGTTGTGTTTGGAATGATGCTAGTTTCTGAATTCGTATCATGTCGGATTTTCTTCGAGGCTTTCTGTAGAGATGGATCAGTTGGATTTTCTTTGTTGTGAGATACGTCAGTCAAGAATCTTGGATTAGCGTTTGGCCATTTATCTTCACCTGCAACATGATTTAACACACACAAAAAAAATATATAAATAATATAAAATGGCATACATGCACAAAGAATGTACTTTTCCCAGTGTTCATTCATACATAATATATTGTTGAGTTTTTGATTAGTAATTCTGGTGTAAAGCAGTGTTGTATTTGTGTTTCACCGTATTTATTCTCTATCTTCTATTAAAGTTGTATTTCACAAAAGTTGGAATGAAGTGCTTCCTATTTCTGAATCTATAGTAGTAAGAATGTAGTGCTGATCGACATGTGGCTTAGATTATTCTGAATGTTTTCTTTGATTCATCCACTTTACTGCTTATTGCTGCTCATATTCAGACCTGGTAAAGAGGTACATTGATGTCCTCTGACACTGATGGAGTCACCAGCTGCTTCTTTTACCTGCCTCATTAAGATATCCTGTGTATGAGACCTTTTTTATACAGTATTCTTAGTTCTTTTCTTTGATTTACCCTTCTTTAAAACAACAAAAGTCACAATAAATATAAAACCTACATAATTGTCATAGTTAACTGAAACTGATTTATTTGATTAATACACTTTCATTTTACTAACTACCGAACTTGCAAAAACTATGTAACATCTAAGACCTTCAGCATGCTAGCTTGAAACTATGCCTACCACTAACATTAGCTAATTAGAATATTTGCATTTTCTAAAGAAAATGTGTGTGAGAGCTGGTAGCCACTGCTTTTGCTTCCAGTTGGGGCTGATGTCAGCTCCAAGCTGCTGCTAACAGCATTTTTAAAAAATCTGTTAGAGCCACCGACAGATGATATTGTATGAAATGCTACAGACTTGTTCAGCATCCCCATCCGTACAACTTTGCTGAGTTTGGTCACTATCGAATATTACATTAAAACAAAGAACAGTTATTAAGTAGTATGTTGGTGTTTTACTAATGGCCACAAGGTGAGGCTATTGATGCAATTGTTAAACGTGTCATGCATGAGGAGAACTTATTTACAGAGTTTTATTTTATTTAAGTCAAGAGAATTGTAAAAGATGTGTTTCAATGTTACTGTAGTGGCCTTCAGTTTGTAGAACTGTATGAAATTTCACACACTTGTGCAATGTGGCTGTATAAATAACATCCCCAAATTTGGCTGCAATCCAATCAAGCATGGAAGAGTTGTGGCTGTTTAGTGCATTAGGCCACACCTTCAAAGGTTTGGTAACCAATTGCGCACATACGATAAGTGATACCCAAATCAAACGTATTACTTTTGTTCGGGGTCACCTAATATGGTATGTATCAGGTTGATGAAGATTAGATGTAATATGTGCCAAATAATCAAAAAAGTCAAATTCCCATCACCTAAGGAACACAATATTCAGTTTATGGTTCATCAGTTACTCTTATGAACATTAAACACTTAAGGATTCACCACATAGTGGCGCTATTGGTACCATGTTTAAATATGTTAAGCATTTCAAGTCCATAAAGTATGAATATGTAACCCTACATTCTTGTTCAGTAGTGTTCTGCAGTCCTTCTGGCTTATGGGTGATGAGCAGGCTACAGTTTCTCTTGTTTTATCTTCTTTAATTTACGCCAAAATACAGCAAGACTGCGTTTCATCCAGCTTCTCTCTAACTCAGCTGCAGAACATGTTACCCCGACTCTGTTACTCCAACACCTGTCCCCCGCAAACCAATGGTAGGTAGGCACTTACTCTCAGTTGAGGCTAAGGGTACATAAAATAGCAACTTAAATATATATATATAAAATAACGTTTCAAGTGCCATGAATGACAAAGGAATAATAACTGAATGTAATGATACAAATTTATTCTATGAGTCCAAAATAACATAAAATTATTCCTGCTAAAATATTCATATTCCCACAGGACTCTGTAACAACACAAATACTTTGGCAAATGCAGTTCTTAAGATTTCAGATTTCATACAACATGACAAATGGTACAGAATGATTGATTGAAACATCCAAAAACTAAATAAATAATAATGATATGATTATTGATATGGTGATGATATGATATGATTAATGGTATGATTCTTACTAACACAGTTAATATATTCAGATTTGTAGACTGTTGTATGGAGGAGGAATATAGACCACATAAAATTCAGCTATGGTAAACATAGATACATGACTTATTATCTATTATCTTAACATGCATTTACAATGCATTGTGTATCTTAACTCTTCATATACCACTGCTTTTTCCGTGGACCTACACATCAATATATAACGCACTTGGTACCCTCCTGTGTCAGTTTTGGATGTTAATTTTTGATTGTTACATGCATACAGTTTCTTCAAATAAACTTAAAATGTACGCAAAACACCTGGGGCCGTATTCACAAAGCTTTCTAGTGCTAAGAGTTGCTCCTAGTGACGACATAAGAAAATTCTTAGAATTGTGACGTTTTCTGAGAATTTCCCCTTAAAGTTAAGACTAGGTCCTTGTAAAGATAAAAGTTATTCACAAAGCATCTTAGACCTTAAAAGAGCTCCTAAGGTGAAAAACTGTTAGGAGCAGGGAGGAGGACTTTTAAGCGGCTTAAAAGTTTCCTAAGCAGAGGAGAAAATGGTGGAAACACAAAGAGGTTGGACAAATGGTCTCTAAACACAAAATGACAGTTAGTAAATGAAATGATACAGATGAGATTGTGCAGGGATAATGTTTGTGGTCGATCTCATTTGGGATTTGCACACATTTCACACCTATCAAAATAAATAACGCTTTAACGCCAGAAATAAGATTATCACAATACTAAGATATTTGAAAAAATGGAAAAATGCAACAGTGGTGACTTTTGTCTGTCTCAACCTTCCATCAGCAGAGTGATCACACTAACAATGATAACACTGTCAAACTCATATTGTGATGCAGCTCATTTCATTTCCACTGGGTGTCCACACCTTGCACGACCAGAAAAGGGCATGTCTGTGACAACCAATCACATCTGTTAAAAGAAAGCACCCCACCTAGCAACAGGGTCAACCATACCTCCACAGTAAGATAAAAGTTTCTGTCCCTTACTTTCTTAAATCACTCTTAAGTTAGGACTCCTTACTAAAAGTTTTTAGTTTAAATTAGGAGCTCTCTGAGAGTACTCTCAGAATGTTTGTGAATATGACCCCTGATTTTTAGGTTTAGTCCTAAAGGTTTAGTGGTCAGAGGTCAAAGGTCAAGGTCAGTATAACCTCACAAAATATGTTTTTGGCCATAACTCAAGAATTCATATCCTAATTATGACAAAACACACAAATGAATGAAGTAATGAAAAATTCTAGTTTTCTGTTAAATTTAGAATATAATTTGATTCAGTATACACCACACTGCTTCTGATTGTATTCATCCACATCATATTATTCAAGAGGACAAAAGTAAACAGAGGCAGTGCACCTGCAGACTGTTGATTGCTGATTCAAAAAACATACACCTCAACCTTACCCTCAGCCTGAAACCAACTTGGCAGCAAACTCTGAGACCAAAGTTTCTCCATAAAGGTAATTATGTCCAATTTTAAATGTGCCATGGAAACAGGCAGCAGTAAACAGGCAGTGGTAAATTACCAGAGGGCTTGCTGAGATAAGATTATTTTCCCCACTGATGACCAGGGATGCTGACTGGACAGTCTTGCCCAGCAGGTTCTAAACTCTCCAAAAACCTCTTTTCAAGTAGGCATTATTTGATTTTTGTACCACAAATTCAAATGTAAATGGTTATTCTCTCACCTGACAAAATCTTAAAACTTTATTTGGTGATTCAGGAACAGAAGTAAAGCAAAGTTGAAGTTACTAAGTTTTAAGTTAGGAAATGGACAATCTACACCCCAAGGATGAAGGTCAAAATAAATATTCTGTCATGGCGCTACCAGCCACACAACCACCAATACAACATGCATATACTGTATGTACACAGACGCTCAATTAATAATTTAAGATTTATTCCAGCCTATTTTAATTATTTTAGTAAAAAATAATATAGGCCCATTCTGAGTCATTGAATGCAGTTATATGGACATGAGAAACGTTTATAAGACTTATCCCGGTTCTGATCATATTTAGGATATGGTGTTCACATGAGCACAAAGAAATCAGGTTATTCATATTCCCTGTATACATCCCAGTACTCCAGCTAGCATTTTTAGGTTTCTCAAAAATGGAATATGGTATTTACATGTTCAAACACATAAGACACTCCAAAATCCTGATCATAAATGGGTTATTTATGTCCATGTAGCTATACTCACTGTTACCCCTTTTCTACCAACATGGAACCTAACTTTGAACCACTGAGAGCATTTCGACCAAAAATAAATTGGTCCAGAACCCAGTTAACAACAAGGAGTTAAAACTTTTCTGCAGCTTTAATCATGTTACTAATGTTAACCATTAACTTATTTACTGACTCCTCTTCATCCCCTGTGGGACAAAAGGCTCCAGTGAGATCTGTCTATCACATTTTGTCCCAGTAGCAACATGCTGCTCCTCTCCTCATGACAGTTGCATCTTGTGCAGTAGACATACCGGCTACCAGGGCCGTTTCTAGCTTTACTGGGGCCCTATGCAAAATCTTGTTTTGTACCCCCATCACTAATGAATACACAGCAAATCTGCATATTACGTATGCAAATGAGACCATGAACAATGTATCTTAATTTAACTTAGCAGCATTATTAACATCAAAATCAAAACGAAGTCTGATGCTGGCCCCTGTCATAAAACACACTCGTCTGCTGGGCTGCACCAGGCCTCCACCCCGTCAACCCTGCAGTCCCTGACCATATCTAGTCACGCTTTTTTATAGCTATTTCTAAAAAAAAAAATCCTCATCAAAAAGGGGTTGGATTATTAATTAACTAAAAAACGTTTTTATCAACAAGTGCTGTTTTTACATTATTTTGCATTGGCCTGCACCCTAAAAAGTATTAAAATGGAACATCACTTGTACTTTGAGTAATTTGTTAACCAGGCACTTTTTATTTTAACTTTTACTTCAGTAGGTTTCTCAAATGGTAATTTATACTTTAACTTAAATTGATTTTTATGGGAATAATTGTACCTTTACTTGAGTATAGATTTTTAGTACTCTACCCACCACTGCTGATACTATATCTGATACACATACTCTTTAGACTTCATTTTTTAGTACACTCCGTCACTACTCAAACATATTGACATTTGCGGACTTAAAGCAAATCAATTCAAAATGGGGAAGATATGACAAAACACTAACAACATATTATATAACAAAAAAAGACCAAAACTTACATACCAGCTCTTTTGAAACCACCCCAAATCTGTTGCTAATACTAATGAATGAACCTTTGCATCATCTTTTCATATCTCCCCTTCATTTATTTAAACCAAACTGCTTAGATGCTGAACAAAGAAATGCACTGAATGAGCCTTGCAAGTCAAATAGATTGCACTGCTTTTCACATCAATTGTATTACTCTCAGAAGCATCAACTTTCTTATTATTTACATCCTCACATAAATTGTCAGAGGCAGGTTTATGTTGAGATTTACATGTCAAATTGAATTTTCAGGCATGGCCATGGGGCCATAGAGGTCATGTCATCTGTATGTTTTCTAGGAATTTTGGAAACTGAAGTTCACATGCAGTAATTTCAAGTTACACACAGGGTTCCCACGGTCATGAAATTCTTTAAAAAGTTATGAAATTAAAAAAGAAATTGTTTGGAATTTACAGAATGTTTTGAATAAGTTTGAATTGTTTTGGCTAATGTTAAAATATGTTAAGAAAATCTGTAAATCTGTCAAGTAGCAAGTTAATCGAGGCTTTCACACCGAGATTTGAGGCAAGATATGTGAATATCTAGTGACAGTGTGGTAAATTGCTAAATGATGCTGGTGACAGTTACTGCTGATAACATTAACGTGAGCTTGAGTGGGAAACGCTCGTTTAAAGGGGGGGGGGGGGAATCATACAAACTTGTCAAAATTATAATAAAAAATACATCTGTGGGCTCTTACATGACTGCATCACTAATTAGGTCACCTAATTTAAATTATAAAATCATGGAAATGGAGTAAAATACAGTATAATGAAAGGTTATGGAAAAGTTTGGAAAATTCATTGGTAAAAATGTGAATGAACCCTGTACACATAGGCTACATTTTAAAAAGGGCAGATATCAATCATAATTAGACTTTTGAACCTCTAGGCTGGCACTTCTAAGATCAAGAAAAATAAAGAAATACATGAACACACAGAAATTCGACTATTAGCAGAAGACACCCCTGGAAAAGTCATGCCATCTGTCTTTAAACAAATAAAGAATTGTTGAAAAAAGAACTTGAGTAGACTTGAGTATTTCTGAACTCTTGGATTTGGCCCTTCTTATGAGTGCAAGTCATTATCAGTTTAAGAAACATATTTTGCTGTGAAAAATATAGAAGCTGATATAAAAAACGCTGAAAACCTGGAAATAATTAAATCAATATTAAGTTATTAAAAACTTGGCTCACTGTATATAATTTGGTTTTGTAACTGTATCTTTTTACCTACCTCATTAGTATTTGTGATTTCTGTGATTTCTTTGCTGTAACACTGAAGTTTCCCTCTTGAATTACTAAAATACTCTGTCTTACTTGAAAGTACAAATTCATGGATTCTACCACAAGAAACACAAGTAGGGGTAAAGCTAAATAATTTTAATAAAGTTTATATATCTTACCATTTGCAGTTCTGTCAGCAGAGCATGAGCAGGTGAGTGTAATAAAGATGATCATTAAACTTGAAGAAATCGCCATCACCACATTACATCCCAGTCAGCCAGATCTCACTAGTCTGTGTCAGTGCTGAATAACTGAAATTTTTGAAACACATAACAAATAATACACATATCGGCATACACTTAAAAAAAAGCCTGACGTTGGTGGATAAGCTCTGCCACCTGTTCGCTGCATGCAGGAGTGAAGAAAATATTACTGACAGAAGGATTGTCCAAGATAAGGACCAGCAGCACACTATTAAACCTTTTGACCTTGACTCAGGTTTATTACACATACACACCTTTCTCTCGAGCTCCTCCATCTCCCGATGATTGTTTTACACTCCTATCACCAGTGGCGGTGAATGCCATCAGCCTTTGACTCTGCCAGTTAACAGCTAAAGCAGTGGTTACCATAGTGGTTGTCAAGGCACCCTGGGGTGCATGGAAGGTGGGCCAAAGGGCCAGTTACATTGACCATGTCATTCTTCATTTTTGTGCATTTTTTAATTACATTTCACCACAGTAAAATAGACATTAAACTGACCTTAACTTCATATTATGTTATGAATTAAGCAACTAAACAATAAATATATGCTAAAAATGAAAACTCCACTAAGCCTGCATGTTAAGCAGAGCATGCAAACGTTCAAAGAAGTCCAATTTTGGGTAGGTCAGAGATATCTGTAATGGTGATTCAAGTTGACGGATGAGGAGTAGAAGTGTTTATTTTCCATTCCCATTTCTTTAAACTCTCTTTTTCAAAGTCCATATTTACCTCTCTGACTTTTTTGGGCATCATTGCGAATCTCCGAGCTCCAAATGTTATCTAAACCTGCAAAGCAGAGCGAAAGGGACCCAGTGTCTGGGGAGGATGCAGCCACTAGCGGTGTTAGCATGGCCGTGCTAACCAGCTTGCTAGAGAGCCACAAGGTGTATGTATCCTCAGAATTTAAGAAGACCATCTCTGTCCTTGAGGCCAAGATTGACCTGGTGCAAGCGACCCCACGGGAAGTGCATCACATTGTTGGAGGCTAACACAGACTCGGTCAGTGAACAGCTGCGTTCTCTATGAGCTATGTGTGTGGAGTTAGCCTCTAGCAGCGCTAAGCTCAAGGCCAAAGCAGCAGACCTGGAGGCCTGTAGCTGCTGCAACTATATCCGCATCATTGGACTCCCGAAGTCGATCGAGGGCCCTCAACCAACCACCGAGGCCTGTTATTGTCCGGTTCCACAACTTCCAAACTAAGGAAAAAGTAATCCACGAGGCTGAGAAGAGAAGAGCGGACCTACAGTACCAGGGTAAACCCATTGCTTTATATAAGAACTACATACCTGAAATTATGGAACAGTGGGCTCCATACTGGGAGGTCATGACAGGACTTAAAAGTCCCATTTTAATCATTATTTTAGTATGTTCATAGTGGCTGAGCAGGTCAAGTGATATCACAGTTATTGCTCCACAATAAAAAGGTCAAAGATACATGTTTATCAGAGTTTTGCAATTGCTCAACATTTGATAAATCAGACTTACTGTATGATGACACGCAGAGCCCAGGTTAAATATACTGTAAAAGATGCACAGGTATTACTATCAACCACTTCCTCACAAAGGTTCAAAGGTTTATAGGGGAGTTTTCTAAGTTAAGGTGAAACAACATGTTTACAAATGAAAGGTGCATTGCTCCTAGTTTCACAAGGTAAAGTTAAGTTTTATTAAATTATAAACCAAAGCCAGATAACATTATTTCAGTTAGGTTTCATTTTCTACTGTTGAGTTGTAAAAAGTAGTATAAACAAAACAATAAACCTATGTTGCTGACATCAACAATTCAGGGACATGGACACAGCAAGTAGGAGCTGTTAGTACACCAGCAAGAAACTGGAAAATGGAAAAATCTTATTTTGTCTGGGAATCCTTATCTTTATAAACCTGTAACAGGCCTCTTCAATTGAGCACACTTGCCACCAAGGGTGGAGCTGAAGCCAGTATTCGGCAAAGCATAGTGGGTTATTATCAATATTAATTTTGTAAAATGTGTTTTCAGGGAAGAAAAAAAAAGTTAGTGTTCTTTGTGACTGTGAGGATGGTGGGTAGGCCAGGGCTCCAGACTAACTTTTTTTAGTAGGAGCACTGAGGCAACTGAACTAAACATTTTAGGAGCACAAGCAGAAAATTTAGGGGCTAACCTTAAATCGTCCTATTCACATTGTTGGCCATTTTAACTATATCATTAACCGTATGTAGTCTGACTGGTAGTCAGTGGGATGTGGGGATTCTTAAAATAATATCTGTACAGATGTGAAGCCCTGACTATATCTGACTGATCTTTAATGAAAGCTGTTGTCTTGTTTTTTTTTCCTCTGAAAATATTAAACTTATAGTCAGACACAATTTATTTAGCCTATGTAGTTGAGGGGACAGGTCTGCTCTGCAGCAGCAAACTGATATGATGCTGATTTACATGAGAAGTTCATGTTAAATGGAGGTTAAACCATGAACATAAATTACAGATCGCCTGTAAAGCATTTTAATAAATTATAAAATATATATCTATCATAATCAAAACAATTGGAGAGTGAGAACAAACTGATATAAGAGTTTGGATTCATTTGGATTCATCCCAAATGTCCGGACTTGCAGACCCGCGGACTTTGCGGGCGCATTAGGGAGTACTTAAGGCTCCAAATCCATTTTGATTTATTCAGCCAGTCCACAAGGGGCCTCAAGTGGACTTTCTGCAGACTTCCAGAGAGTCCGCTTGGGGTGCAGATTTCACTTTTAATAACCAACATTTCATTGCAATACACACATGACGTTTTGGGTTTTTGAACTGCCAGAAAACAAACCCTATCAATGTGTAAAATAGTTATTGATAGTTAGGACTATTAAAATGCTACCTTAATTGTGTAGGCCAGAAATAATATTCAACCACATCATGATACAGGGATATGTATAAGTCTAGGCTGTAGAGGGACTGAAAATGCATTTTATTATTGGCTGCATTGTGAAATATATATATATTTTAGACCGAGATGCTCATTGCCACACATGTGGGCAGCACTTACACAGCATGTGTGCTGGCCTTAAAAATGACGACTGTGTAGATCTGAAATTAGACAGTTTCACTGTGTGCTGCACCAGGTATAGGTATATAGTCTTGTTTATGGCTTTGTACTGTCTGCAGCACAATATAGTTAATAGTTTAGTTAATATTTCTGTTAACATCCATAGGTGTCTTACTTATTTTATGACCTATGCATGCCGTGTAACGTGTGTGTCTGTGTTACATTTTAATTAGTACCTTGCAATCAGATTTACTGGACCACAGAGGGTTTGTCATTTGTTAAGATCTAAACTGGACATGTGAAAGCTTTTCCTCTGGGTCTTGCCATCAGAAATGGTGGGCGAGACCACATGTTCTTTGTTCATTAAACAAAGGACAGTCATTTGGCACTCATCTCCACAGGATGCCTTATTTGTCACTCCTCAGTGAGAGTCCAGCCCATGGACCCAATATTCAAACTTTATTGAGCAATACTGTCGCAGTGACATATGACACTGTGATGTCACCAGGCCAACAAATCTCAGCTTCTTGGGCTGAATCCAAATGTCCGCACTTCACTGCACTCACTGACTCGCAGACTTTGCGGGCGTGTTCACAGGAAGCCTGGGAGTGCTTAGGGCTTCCCAAATCTACAATTCATCCAGTCCACAAGGGGTCTCAAGTGGATTTTCTGCAGACCTCCAGAGAGTCTGCTTGGGGTGCAGACTTCAGCAGATGTCACTGATTTAATAACCCACAATTCATTGCAAAATGGATGT
This sequence comes from Epinephelus moara, assembly GCF_006386435.1. NCBI lineage: Eukaryota > Metazoa > Chordata > Actinopteri > Perciformes > Serranidae > Epinephelus > Epinephelus moara. The sequence continues at coordinate 3,783,420 of NC_065522.1, read as the reverse complement.
GACCTTGTGGGTTTTTGAACTGCCGAAAAGGAAAAAAAAAAAAAAGTATAACTGTGTAAAATAGTTATTGATAGTTAGGTCCATTAAAATTTTTCTTGAATTTTGTAGGCAAGAAAAAATATTCAACCACATCATGATACAGAGATATGTATATGTATAGGTTGTAGAAGGACTGAAAAGGCATTTCATTATTATGGCCTATCAGGCTGTGCAGTGAAAAAGGCAAAAAAAACAACAAAAGAAGGTTTCTAATGTAAGTCTGATGTAAGTAAATACCCAGTTTATTGAGTTATAGTCCTGTCCTTATTTACAAACATTTCTGTTTTTGAATGTGTGTAGCCTGTGATATAGAAATGAATGAATACATTTTTGCTCAGTCACAAAAAAGGCTATACATATATCTTGTTATCTGCAGGAACAGATTAATAGGCACTATTCATCATTTTATACTCTATTTTTTGTCTCTTTCTCCTGTTTCTTTTTTGTTGCATTTTACTATTTATGCAACCTGGTTACGGTCCACCATCGCGGAAGGCGAATACTTACGTAATTCTTCCCCTGGTCTTAAAATTTTGTTAAGAAGTGTAATTAACTGCCTAACATTTTCCCCCTTTCTGAAATAGTGCCCTGTGAGGTGATTTAATGTAAATTAAGTCACATTATTTAAAGCTATGGTCTATGTTTAGAAAGACGATGAGAAAGATTTGAAAACACACAAAAAACTAACGGCAGCTTTCACAATCATAAGCCAGCACTGGCATACAGTTATCTATGTCACAATATCCACAATAAAAACATTGTTTTTCCTGTCCAACAAAAACTCCGCTGTACCATCATCACTTTTCAGGCCCAGATCTTGCCGGAGCTTTCTCCATCGGTCAAAGGATGACCCGATGTTTACTCTGCTTTGAGCCCTCAATTTGTCCCATTTCCTCTTCGTTTCTGCCTTTTCAGAGGCAGACTTGCGCTTCCTTTTGGCATTTGCCGGTAGGGCAAGCAGAGGCCGCTTGCTGCTGTCGTTCTCTTTATTTTCCATATCGAAACTCGTGTAGCTGAATCGCTCAGGGCCTTACAAACCGCTCGTACTTTCAAATGCGGAGGGGGGTTAGGATGAGGCGGGACAAGGAGAAGAGGAGTGTCAAAATGGAGGGAGGGGATTGGACAGAGGGTAAGAGTGAGAGAGTGCAAATTTGAGCAAGGAGTAACTCCCATGCGGACTGGGTGGCTGTGATTGGTCAATTTCTTTGCAGGCCTGCAGCCGCCAGAGAGAATGGATTTTTTGGTTCCTTTTGGTCTTCAGATTGCGTAGCTAGCACTATTGGGCCATAACCACCATCTAAATGATGTTAATAATAATGATCAATCTTTCTAAATGTAGACCATAGCTTTAACAACATCAGTCATTATTATTGATAAGTATTAATTATTTCTGACAGCCATTTTGGTATTTTGAACCATGAGCTCCCAATAATTTGACACCTGTTACGAGGTCAAATCCCAACACAACGTATGTCCTGTATATTCTTTGCTAACATCAATGTTCTATTTTGTTATTTCTATGCACATATATAAACTGTATCAATAACTCTTTTGTTTTGATCTTATATTATTTTTTTACATGACTACAGATAAAATATGAACCTTTTGGCTATTTCTGGTGCACTTACCAGCAATATTAATGTGAAATGTGCCTGTTGAATAAACCAATAAATAAATAAATGAAACCAAAATGACTCACTCACACTCCTCACTGTTTTTCCTGATGCCTGTAACTTTATTTACATGAAGTGCTTTCAAAGCATTAAGGTTAAAACTTAAAAGTACAAAATCACCATATTTTCAATTCTCTGTGCCTCACAGTGCACTTTCTTCTACCTCAGATCTTAATCGTCATTGGCTGACAGAGATGAGCATCTGTGCTTACTCAACAAACTTACAACACTCACATTTCAAACAAAACTGATCCATAGTTTAGTTGGTAGTGAACAGTCCATTTATTAATGCCGTCCCAAAGCCAGACTCTATAGGTAAAACAACACCCACAACCACCAGTTCTCCAATCAGGACTTGTCTACCTAAATACGTGGTGGACCTACAATATATAAGGAGGCAAGCTACGGTGACTAACCTTTAGCCGGTCAGGATCACTGTGGCTGGGTCGATGTTATGTCATGACAGGGCATTCATTTATTGGGTTCCACCCACTAGAATTACAATATTGTAACCTTTGTTACAGCCACATACTGATGGTACAGTTTTTATATTGGTGATGTGTGTTGTTGATGTGACATCTTTAGAAACTGACGGTCACTGACATGTTTGTGGCCTAGTAATTTAATCCACCTTAATAATGGCCCACTACCTATTGAACTAAAACACCCAATTAAAATGCCTCTGACAGGCAAACCTAAATTTGAAGTCTCCAGTGGGGTTTTGAAGTTGTGTTTTTTTTAAAGGGAGTGAGTGTCTCCTTAACTCTCTGCCTGGGGCGCCGGTGGCTTAGTCACACCCCATGTACAAGGCTGTTGCCGCAGAGGCCTGGGTTCAACTCCAGCCCGTGGCCCTTTGCTGCATGTCACTCCCTCTCCCCCCCCCCCCCCTTTCACACTTGTCTGTCCTATCAATTAAAGGCTAAAATGCCTTACTGATGTAATGCCAACAAAACTGATCCTTAGAAGCTTTATAAAGTTGCATTTATGACAGGACCATTCAATAGACTCATAAATAGTGATTGTACGTTGGCTTGCTATCAGTTTAAGAAATCAATAAATAAAGCATAAATAGCTTAAATGAAGGTGTACAAGACTAACGTATAATACCTGCTGGATTTTAGATTTTTATAAAGAAGTTTTTATTAGGCAGCAAAAAGACAAACAAGTAGTCGTCATTCATCAAGAGTAAGTTTAGCAAGCAAGCTGAGCCTCAGTCAGTTTTCAGTTTTCAGTGCTCAGCTCAGGCGTCCCAGGATGTTCTGATCTGAGGTCTGTTGATTTGCATCTGTGGAAAGAAAGAGACAAATGAAGAACTATCTAAATGGAAAAAAAAAACAACGTGTTTAAAACAACACTAATCAGCCTCTGTGTTTCAGTAGATGTGCACTGACCAGGTTGGATGAGAAGTCTCTGTGGGGTAGGCTGGAAGGCTGTGAGAATCCAGCATTAGAAAATGGATTATTGTGTGTTTGTGCCGTTTGCGATGGTGGATATATGCTCGCTGATGGGCTGGACTGTCTGCTGTCAGTATCCAAAGATGGTCCAGTGAGGTGGTAGACGGGTGCAGGAAGCCTGTAAACACCTTGCTCCTCTCTGCGGACGGCTGATTCTTCATGTGTGAAAGAATGGTTCCTGTAATCTCCTTAAAATAGGACAAGGACACATTGGAGGAAAAAGGAATTAAAGGTCCCATATTATGCTCATTTTCAGGTTCATACTTGTATTTCAGGCTCCTACTAGAACATGTTTACATGCTTAAATGTTAAAAAAAAATCATTATTTTTCTCATACTGTCTGCCTGAGTATACCTGTATTCACCCTTTGTCTGGATGATCCGTTTTAGCCCCTGTCTCTTTAAAGCTATAGTTGGTAATGCTGGAGAGCTAGCAAGATTTGAAAGCGGCACCTCCTCTAAGCTCCACCCCCTCCTCCCCCTCCCGTCAGTGCTCCGTCCAAAGCCACGGCTCCACAAACTTGAACGCGCATCCTGCAGTAGAAGTCAGCAGGGCAGAGGAGAGCCGAGTAAAATAACAAATCCCCCCGAAGCAAACAAATAATTACCTGTCCAACAGAAAGACAGCAACCTCTGCATCACTCTTCAGGCCCTTCAGCTCCACCATTCAAAAGCTGCACTGATGTTGACTCTGGTTTGTCCTCCCGCTTTATCCAAAGCCTTTTTCGTCGCAGCCTTTTCTGCCTCCGACTTTCTTTTCTCAGCCTGTTTAGCGGGGCGAGCCGTTACAAGTAATGCTGGAAGTGGTACTTTTGGCTGCATTTTCTCTGCCATTGTTTAGCAAACTCCTGCTAACTCGGTATTTCTGCTGAGGAGTGTGCTGAATATTTCCAGCAACGGTGACACGTGATGAGTGCATGCAGGGAGGAGGGAGGGAAGGACGGAGGGGGGCTCGGGCAGGACAAGACATGAAGGCATCTGATTGGTTCTTTCCATTCGCACCGAGAGGCAGGGATTGGTCAGAGTTTTTACAGGCCTGCAGCTGCCACAGAGGTCGGATTTTTTTCCTTCCTTTTTCTGAACACATTATGTATTGACTACTCTCAGGATGGAAGGACCATTTTACCCAGTATAACAAAAAAGTGTTTCTGAACAGGATTACCAACTATAGCTTTAAGTCCAATCTGCTCTGATTGGTCACTGTTTTAAGCCTAGTTCACATTACAAGATTTTCACCGTGATTTTGAGGTCGCAGAGGATCTTGAGAGCCACCTTGGGTTGGAGGTGAGTTGGCGGATAGTCTGCCACGACGAGTCCTCATGTGTGAACAAGCCTACGAGCAAGTTGCCCCCGTCTGTGACTGGGACTGGATATCTGGCATGCTAGAAAACTGGAGAACACTGACGCACGACTGACAAAGGGCATCAGCCAATGAGAGGCGGGATACGTCCCACGTCAGCACGCAGGAGGACGGAAGAAATGTGAGGAGGACAAGCCACAGGGTTGCTACTTGCCAGGTCCGCTTATTATATTGGGCTTGTTTCTAAAGTGGAGTTGCTTATTTGGGCTTGCTCTCTAAACGTCACCTTTCTCTATATATATCCGTCTAATAAGTTATTTAAACGCATGATAGTCACTTCTTTTGGGCTTGTTTCCATAGCCCTGGTTGCTTGTTTCTCTCCTAAGATCTGGCAACACTGACAAGCCGGCAAGCAACAACAACGATGGCGGCATTCACAGCATCACAGGGAGTGTGTTGCGTTTGGACCCAGGATAATAAAGAATATCCATGCCTTTACGATGTGTCGTCTCCAAGTTTGGTGAGGTCACCGCGTTATCTGGGGCTCTGTCAGCGAGGGCTTGGTGGAGAAATCTTGTGGTGTGTACACACAGGTCGTAACGCAGTTGGTGAGACTCCCGCTGACAGAAACACACGTCGTCAGGTGTGAACACTCAAAAGATTACGATAGTCTCCGCGACGCAAAATCAGGGTGAAAATCGTATAGTGAACTAGGTTTTAGGGTCTTCCACATTTGCGATCCTGGTGTCTCTGCAGCGTCATTGCAGCCGAAGAAATTACTGTAATGGCACTGTAGCAGCACTTTTATCTTTATAAACCGAATCACCAAGATATCGTGCTAACACTTAGCAGTAGAAAACTTGCAGTTGTTTTGAATAGCGGAGATATGTTAAATCAGCAAACATGTTTATTTCTGTTGTTGTTTTAAGCTGTAACTGTAATGATTAAAGATATATAGTGAAACACAGTGGTCTGGCCTATCTTACATTTCTGCTGTGCTTTATGTACTATGTTGCTTTGCTAGCGTCTTTGACAAACCAAATCTACTGGTACGGACGCTAAGCAATGTACTGCTGTGGACAGAAGCTGCAGCAAAATGTATTTTAGCCACATAAAGAGACCCACCGAAAAAAAATCTATATCAGTTTAAGTATATGCTATATTTGAAATATTTTCACTGCTTTACCTTACACAGTAACTGATCGAGGCAGCAGTAGACCAGCAACTCCTGTGTTCTAAAATGACTATTTTTGTCAGTGGAGCATGGTGGCTTTGAGATAAGTGCTTCAGTTCCCCATTGGAAATCGCTGATGGCCAGGTAAGTGGTGAAAATATTCTAAATATAGTGTACACTTAAACTGATACTGATTTTTTCAGTCTGGCCTTTTTATTTATTCATTTTCCCTAATGGCTTACCCTGTTGGGGGCGTCGGGGGGCTGAAGCCTATCCCAGCTGACACTGGGCAAGAGGCGGGGTACACTTTGAACTGGTTGCCAGACTATCATGGGGCTGACACATAGAGACAGAAAACCATTCACACCTATGGCCAATTTAGAGTCACCAATTAACCTAACCTGCATGTCTTTGGACTGTGGGAGGAAGCCAGAGAGCCCAAAGAAAAACCCACGCTGACACAGGGAGAACATGTAAACTCTCAGAAACCCTTTTGCAGTGAGACGACAATGCTAACCACTGCACCACCGTGTTGTTGGCCTTTTTTAAGTGGCTATAAACTAACCAACTGAGGCAGTGTTTGCTCAGTGCCATTTCATTTTATTTTTTAAGTTACTGTAAAAAAACCATTGTTTTTCAGTCTATAGAGGGTCTCACCAAAATGCTAGGCAACAGTTTGGGTCTATATTGACTTCCTGTCAGCTGATGTCATTTACATACACTGCAGAAAAAACAAAGGGACCCGTTTAAGATAAGATAAGATAAGATGAACTTTATTGTCCCACAAGTGGGAAATTTGTCCTGGGCTTGTTCACCCATGCTGCAGCCACAAAAAGCATTCTATTCCATAAGAACATACATAGAGACATCTTACAACAGACAATCAGAAGCTAGGAAAAGTGCCTCACACATGTGTGATCACAAAGGATCACAAAGGAATAAAATAGAAAAAAATGTAATGTAATTTAAGCATTTAAGTTTCAAGTTTGAAACAGTCTATATAACAAATTAATATAACATAGTATAAACAACAGTCACTTTCTGGTAGAAAACTGGCAGTTGATTTCAGTTGTGGAGGTATGTAAAATTGGCGATCTTGTTGATTTTTGTTGTCATTTTCAGCTGTAACATTTAAAAGTATGTAAAAGTTTGTCATCTGGAGTTGAAGGCGACGGTGCATAGCCTTTCACCTAGGTGAGACACCTGCCAAGCTGCAGACCACTGCAGACGACTGTTCGAAACCAACAAATAACAACACCAGTTGTCATTTGGCAACCCTTCGTGGTGTTTCCACCAGTGTTTCTTACCAAACCTGGGTGTTTTTTTTATAGAGCCTCTGTTTTTTGTATGGACACATCTTGGCACTTCCAAGCAGGGTTTGTGGCATCGAATGTTGGTGTGTGTGTTTTTTTTTTAAATCAAACCTGTAAAGTTTCAACATATCTGCTACAAAAAAAAGTACAAATGTAAGATATTCATGCGATGCAGAGACATTCAATGGCAACATTTTTTCTAGCGATTGGGTTGCTCTTTTCAGAGGACAATGAGATGTGGCTGAAAGCACCAGAAAAGCTAGAAAGTATAAAATAATGTTAATAAGTACAGTAAATAACACTTGTAAAAATATGGGGAGTTAAGAAGGGCCCGGAAAATTTTACCTTGTAGGCACAAATATGAAATACAAATACAAAATTTTACTACTGCAGCAAAATACAAAATGAAGCATGTGTGTTTAACGTATTACAAACTTACCAGCATTATATGTGTCACTGGACCGGTTGGATCTGGACCACTCAAAGTCCTCAGTCAGCCACTGATTCACCTGCTGCTCTTTAAGGTCTCTTCTCCTGCAAACACAGATGAAATGGTACCATTGCAGCTGTTATTACAAAAAATGTGCAGAAAATGTACTTAACCATTATCTTTTTTTTCCAGCTGAGAAAGAGCTTTGGACTGTGGTTACAATACTGGCTACAGTATTCTGCACCATAAGATTTTCAGGCATGAAATTGAAACAAGTTTAATTTACTAATATACCAACACTGGGGTCGATATTTAAGTAATTGATTATAACCTTATGGCTCAGATGGAAATTTAATGTATGTACATATATTACATTTTCTTTTATGTATGCTCATAGGAATTAAAATGTACAAACTCTGTATGAAACCTATCAGAAATTGGAACAATTTCATATATTGACCCATTTGTATCATATAAGCATATAATTTTTGTATATATGTTGTTCTCACAAACCTGCATATATAAATTAAATATATATTGTTAACATACAAAATATGGCCGCAATATATAATGCCATGTAAAAATTCATCATATTAATATTTTTTCATATTTACACATGTAACATATGCTTACATTGCAGACATATATGTTATGTACATATATATGTCCATCCTCAACCTATGTTGATATTATATACATAAATATAAAAGACAGACGTGTATTTTTTAATTAATTAAATGAAATGAAATTAAATTAATAATAAAAACATAAATAAGCACACAGAATCTTATATGTTACTTAAAAAACTTAAATTTAAAAATTGTATATGTATTGTTAACATATAAGGTAGCAACATATGATACCATATTGAAATTCATCATATTTTTGATTTTTTATGTACATAAACAAATTTATTGTAGATATTTTATATATGTTACAAAGGTATAGCGTATTTATCTTCATATAGCCACAGGATGTATGTATATGATAATAATACACCACTTTACAGATATATATAGTATATAAAATTAAAAAAAAAAAAAAATGGCATCACTTGATATAGGGGCACATATGTCATATACGAGGTTCTAAAATTTATTTGTAGAACATTAGATAAAAAAAAATTATGCATCGAAGAAGAAAAATATAAAGTATCATCACATTACGAAACATTATTCCTATTATTGCCTATTAGCATGTTCCTATTGTTTAAACACCATGCACAGTTCATACATTCATTTTAAGTACTAATGTTTGCCTGCTTTGAAAAACAGCATGCTCATGTAAAGCAGAATCATCAACCTCGTGAAAAAATGTTTGACAAACAACCAGTAATGCCAGTGTACAGCTTACATTGTTTCCTTGTGTTTGTTAATTAGCAGGTATGCAGTTAAAGCTCCCACAGTGACCAACAGCCAAGCGAGGGTCAAACTTAACCCTACATAGAAAGCAGTCCTCTGTATAGGGAAGCTACAGTCATTGCCCAAGTACCAGGTGGAATCAACGTTTTGGCAGCTAAAACAGAGAAGGAAGAAGTTAAACAGTGAACAGCTGCTTTAGACAATTCAAATAAAGCAGCATAAAAAAACACCATTAACCCTTGTAATAACAAGCCTGTCAACATGTAGAATATAAAGCCCTGGAATTCTCTAAAGAATTAAAATGACCCTTTGTGTTGCATTACATATGCAACACAAAGTTACGTAGGTTAGGTTTAGGAGAGTAAAGTTACGTAAGTTACTAAGTTAAGTTAAGTTTCTTCGGTTAAGTTTAGGAAAAGAAATATGGTTTGGTGATGTCATGTTACATACTTAATGTTAAGTTACGTACTTAACGTAAAATCATGTAGGTTAGGTTTAGGCAAGTAAAGTTACTCAGGTTAGGTTCATGATAGTGAAGTTTCATAGGTTGGGTTTAGGAAAAGAAACATGGTTGCGTACACAACACAAAATTACATAGGTTATGGTTAGCAAAGAAAAGATAGGTTAGGTTTAGAAGGAGAAACATGGTTCAGAATTGTCACGTAAGTTACTTAATTTAAATTTACATAGGTTAGGTTTAGGCTAGAGCTTAGATCGGGCCCAAAAAATCCAGCCCGACCCGGCCCGAGCCCGTGCACGTTATGTCCGGGACCGACCCTGGCCCGTCCAATTAACTGTAATTATGGGCCCGAGCCCGATTTAAACCCGACATTTTTCAATAAGTTGGCTGTTATAATTAAGAGTATTAAACCACAAGTCTTGTTATTTGAATGACAGAAACATAGGATCTTAATGAATGGCGCAACACGGAAGCATGATTATGTAATAAAACAGGTGTTTATTTTAGGATCCAGGTGGTGAAGGGCTGTGCGCGCACAATGTTGCAACATTGTAACTAAGTTTGTTGTAACTTTATGTGTCATACAAAGTGTGGTTTAATTTTATTTTTTATAATATTGTAGCGCCTGCCAGGACGTGTGGAAAGGATGACGCAGTTATTCGGCAATTAAACCACCGTTTATTACTGAACAGTACAGGTTACTGTTGGCCGTAACCACGCCAAAACAACCAACAAACAACAACTTAGCTGTAACTCCATCTGTGCACTCCTGCTCTCTCCTCCAGCTCGCTCATACACACACCAGCACGCGCACTCACACAGCCCTCCTCATCCCCGTCACACTCGCACCCCACACCTCATTCAATTCCAAACATGCCATTAACTCACAGAACATTGACATTATAACAGAACATTTACTGCAGGGTCGCTACAATACATAGCCTATAACATTATCAAATCATAGCTTTAAAAAAAAAAAAAAAAAAAAAACGTCATATCTGACCGGGCCCGGCCTGGACCCGTCAGAGGGAGGGCAGAGAATCTAAGCTCTAGTTTAGGCGAGTAAAGTTACAAAGGTCAGATTTAGGAAAGGTCTGTAGGTTAGGTTAAGGAAAAGAAACATGGTGACTACATTCCTTAACAACCTGCCTCCTAATGCAGACTTCTGTGCTCTGTACAGCCCCTTCCTTTACTCTTGTCAGTGCATTGTTTTTGTGATCGCAGTCTGATTATGTGGGTTATATACGAATTCTTGTGCATTACTTTAAATAGGTATATATGCTAACAGTACATGAGTAAAGCCTGCTGTATTATTTAAAAAAAAATGAAGAGCAAATGTAATAACAGCCTACAAACGTAATAAACCACAAACGTAATACAAATCTGCAGCTTTGAATGTAATAATCCCGCAAATGTAATAAATTTTCCACAAACGTAATAGCAGCTGCCTAAAACAAACGTAACACACAATTTTCCGCAAATGTAATAACTGTTACATTTGCAGGAAATTATTACATATGTGGGAAGGTGAAAATCTAAACTGTAATAACTTCCCACAAATGTAATATGAGACTGAATAATGATCTTTGTGGTTGTTGTTGTTTGTTTTTTACTTATACACCTGCCAATAGTGATGCGTGTGTTGACAAGCAACCCGCAGGTCGGGTGGGGCGGGTCAGAAAGTGACAGAGCAGCGTTCTGAGTAAGTTAGAAATAACTTATTACTCTGTGGCAGCAAATATGTCGTTTAATTGGATTTATTTTATTTTATTCTGCCTCTTGTTAATACGGATTTCTCTGCAGCATCTGTCCTACAACGGGATGGGTTGGCTCTCATAGGGGGTCAGGTGCAGGTTGTAAGGTTTTAAAAACCATGGTTTACAATAACTTAATTCTCCTCCACTCAAAAATGTGTTTTCTTCTTGTTCCTACAGATAAATGTTTGAGCCTCACTGTGGAGAATGATGTATGTGCAGAGCTTGACACTCGAAGGCTGTTTTCAAATTTATCTGATGAAAATGCTCATATGATTTTAAGGGCTAGGGCTACGAGCTATGTAGCCTATGTTTGAACCATTTAATTAAAATATGTCTGCATATCAAAAGCCAAAACTTGAATATGTCGTTCATTCTTTGAAGTAATGAAAACATTTTTCAAGATTTAAGACTGGTCCGTGTACTTTTTGATAGTAACATGGACCAAGACAGCTCTTTTTGTGGGCGTACGTGTGTTCGAGTTATATTATTGTATGTGTGATTTTGTATGTGTGTGTATATGGGGAAGAAATAATTAAAAGAAAAATAATAATAATAGTAATAATAATATTGATTAAAATAATTGTGATTATCATCACAATTAAGTTCACAATCTTTTTTTTGATGAAAATAAATGATAATTTAATCATTAAAGATTCCTTCAAGACATGTTCTAACGTATATAAATGTTTCTCTTTGAATAATAATGAATGTTATAGTTTTTCCACAAAAAATTCAATTATCTTGTTAAAATCCTTAAAATGACATCTACACCTTC
>NC_065522.1:3771481-3771636 GCF_006386435.1 Epinephelus moara | reverse complement strand
TTTTTCCACAAAAAATTCAATCATCTTGTTAAAATCCTTAAAATGACATCTACACCTTCTCCCTCATTAAAAATGCTAGAATCTATCATTATGCCAATTTTATTCTTCATCCCAAAGGTTTCACTGTTAAGTCCATTATCAGTGTATGTGCACTG
>NC_065522.1:3767020-3769639 GCF_006386435.1 Epinephelus moara | reverse complement strand
AGAAAATAAAATAAATCCAATTAAACGACATATTTGCTGCCACAGAGTAATTCTGTGAACTGACAAGGAATGACCAGTGTGTGTGTGTGTGTGTGTGTGTGTGTGTGTGTGTATGTATGTATGTATGTGTGTGTTTCTGTAAGTTATTTCTAACTCACTCAGAACGCTGCTCTGTCACTTTCTGACCCGAACCACCCGACCTGCGGGTTGCTTGTCAACACACGCATCACTATTGGCAGGTGTATAAGTAAACAAACAAACAAACAACAACAACCACAAAGATCATTATTCAGTCTCATATTACATTTGTGGGAAGTTATTACAGTTTAGATTTTTACCTTCCCACATATGTAATAATTTCCTGCAAATGTAATAGTTATTACATTTGCGGAAAATTGTGTGTTTGTAGTTTGTAGTAGGCAGCTGCTATTACGTTTGTGGGAAATTTATTACATTTGCGGGATTATTACATTCAAAGCTGCAGATTTGTATTACGTTTGTGGTTTATTACGTTTGTAGGCTGTTATTACGTTTGCGGGTGTAACAAGTACCAAACTGACAGCCCACTTACTGGCAAAGAGGTCCAATGTTCCTGTACACTCTGCAGATTCCTTTATGGTAGCATGTTTTTGGATGTGGATGTAGACTGTTACATACAGTCGCACATGTGATAGTTCCACCAGCAGTCACAGGTTCATAGTATTCCGCAACATCTTCATTGTCCACAAACCTTTCACATACAGCTGATGAGAGAACCAAGACATAAAGAGTCCAGTAAGTTCACTGTCAATGCTATCTTTGTCAAATATGCTTTTAACACTCAGTGGTTACAGCACAGTGGAACATCTGCCATCTAACAGGTTCCTTATGCCTTCAAAAACACCTCACATTTTTAACGGCATACAAGGCAGGGCATACATGGGTTCTGGTCAGGTTTGGCCTATGACAGACCTGCTGTCTTTGTTAGGCTATGGTGGAGGACGCAGGGTTGGTTTTAAAGCTACAGTGAAGACACAGATATATTAAACTGCAGGACCTAAAGCATCTATTGGTATCAACTGTGTTATGCTAACTTGTTGGAAAGGGGGCTCAATAATTCTCCACAGTTATGTTAAATTTTGAAAAGGAGTATTGCCATTTTTCAAAACAGTGTATTTAAATATTTCTGCATACTGGGGTCCATACCTAAAGTCCTTGAAATTGCAGGAATTTGGTATAACTAGAAAACTGAGAGTTGACAGACATATACTCTTTACACTATTTCAGGTCTGCACACAATTTGACCAATGTTTAACTAAAGTAGCCTCAAGACTGCATGAATAAATGTAGGAAGAAATGTATTTGTTGACTCCTGATTTGATCTTATCATTTAATACCTTGCAGTAATTTCCTCAATCAATGTTGATTGACTTTTCTGTAATTATTCATTGAAGGGCATTTCTTTCAGCCTCGGGACACAAATGTGACTACCCCTGTTTTTCAAAATAAGAAAACAAGGTCTTAACTGTAGCTACAAGTACAAGTAGATACAAAATACACGTGGTAATTTGATTAATATGATTATATTTGTAGGAAATATGAAAATGTATAATATCATCATCATGTCATTAACATTTCATCATGTCATCCACATATCATCAACATGTCATCATCATGTCACCATCATCTTATCACCATGTCATGAACATGTAAGCATCATGCCATCGTCAACATGTCATCTTCATGTCTTCAAACATGTCATCATCATGTCATAATCATGTCACTGTCATGTCATCATCATCATCATGTCATCAAATGTCATATTAACTAACAGCTGGCCTGATTAACTGTGGATTAATGTCAGACAATGCAGTCTATGGTTCTAAAATAAAAATCAGAATGTATGACAGGCTTGGTGCAGGCTCAGTTACTACTGTCTCAGGCATGGGTCACACACCTGGCTCATAGTCTGTATACAGACATGTACAAAACAATACGTGTATCCCTGCATTTTTAGTATCAACACTTTAATCAGCAGCTGCAGAGGCTGTGGCTTAAGAGGTATAAGGGATCGTCCACCAATTGGAAAATTGGCAGTTTGATACCTAGCTCCTCCAGTCCTCATGTCGACATATCCGTTAGCACAATAATGGACCCCAAATTGCTCCTGATGTGTGAATTCGTATGAATGTTTAACTGAGTAGCAGGTGGCACCTTGTACTGTAGCCTTGGCCACCAGTGTATGAATGTGTGTGTGCCAATTTTCCCTCTTTCGTACACCAGGAGGATGCTACCCCCAGTAACCTCATGGCCATATATAAACAAAGTGTGTGGGTAATACAGTATGCCTTGCCAGTTAAATCAAATTTTACCACATCTCTTGTCTGATGATTTGAATATTAAATTGTAGCAACATTATTTGGAGTAGCTGCATGGCTATTTACTGTATGTTAGTCAGCTAGCAGGTGTGCTTAAGGTGGACACTGACTGTATATGCTATAATTTTGATAAAGCTTATAGTTAGGGCTGGCTCAGGCTTGCCCTGTACCAGCCCCTAGTTAGGCTGACTTAGGCCTAGTCTGCCGGAGGACCCCCCTATAATACACCGGGCACCTTCTCTTCTTCTCTCCTTCTCTCTCT
>NC_065522.1:3765963-3766646 GCF_006386435.1 Epinephelus moara | reverse complement strand
TTCCTTATCCGCTGCGAGGGTCATAAGGACAGAGGGATGTCGTATGCTGTAAAGCCCTGTGAGGCAAATTGTGATTTGTGATATTGGGCTTTATAAATAAAATTGATTGATTGATTGATTGAAATAGCTACAGTTGGTGAATTTGATGAAAAATAACATTTTTGATATTTGCTGAAACTGTCACTATATTCACACAACACTAAATGAGAAAGATAATCAGTGAACAAAATCATATTCCTCTGCCTACTCTATTGTCTTGTAACACTTCCAATGGCCTTACTGCAAGTGAATGAATAGAATAGAATTACTGCCATGTGGGTGTAAACCTCTGTGAACCAGTCAAGTTGCAGTTACAGTTTGCATGCATGTCTGTCCACACTCATGCAGCTATGAGAGTTGATAATGCTTCAAATGTTGTTGCAAAAATGTGGATGAGTTTGAGGAAACTCCCTCAAGGCCCTCTTCAGATGTTGTGTTTATGAGAATGAGACAGACACAAGGTCATATTGACCTTGACTTTTAACCTATGACCACCAACATCTAAGCAGTTTATCTTTGAGTCCAAGGGATGTTTTTGTCCAATTTGAAGATATTCTCTCAAGGTGTTACTAAGATATCAGGTTAATGAGAATGGGATGGACAAACAAAATGACCCGAAAACATAATGCTTCTGGCCACAGCTA
>NC_065522.1:3764149-3765463 GCF_006386435.1 Epinephelus moara | reverse complement strand
TGTTACCTTACTCATCGCACCTAACAGATCCCTCGCAACTCCTAACGCTAAAGACGCTTAAAGATGCGGCTCACCTCGAACGACTTCCGGTTCAAGTAAGGAGTTAGGAGTTAGCAGTATAAAATTAAGAGACTTGGGATGTACCCAAAGACTCCTGCTCTCCACACACTCACTGCCAGATTGTTCTTCGCTTCTTCAACCTCATGCAAGACATTCCAGCACTCACTCTTGGCTTGATTCCCCGGTACCGACCCTGCTTGATCCCGACCTGTCTTCGTCATCTGTTTCCCGGTAAACTCACCGCCTTCTGTCCCTGACCACGAGTTTGGCCTCAGTGTCTCTTGTTTCTGTCTGCCTGTGGCTGTGTGGTGTTTTCCAGCCACGATGTTACAAAGTGAGTGTTCCCATCTGCTGTCAGTCGCCTGCTGTGAGACACCACACATTGCCTTGTGTGTGTGTCCTTCTCTTACCTACCTCATGGCTCATTCCCTGGACCCTGAACCCAGAGACTGTGTAGGGGCTCTGTGCCTGAAGAATTAACTGTCAGCTTATGTTCATGTTACCTTATAATAAAAGTCATTACCAACTGTCACACCGGCCTCGGAGTGCTGCTTTGGGTACAGTCACATCTCGTGACAGTACAATCTGGCCAGAAATGTACCCAGCCCGCTCTCCCTCACCGTGGAGCCACCACAGATGGATCCAATCATTTACAGACCCAGCCGTTAGCCAGTTCTTGGGATCTCTCAAGTTCCTGTTCCTGCTGAGCTGCAGCATTCTCAAGTCCCTGTTCGTACAGAACTGCAGCACTCTCAAGTTCCTGTTCCTGCTGAGCTGCAGCACTCTCAAGTCCCTGTTCGTACAGAACTGCAGCACTCTCAAGTTCCTGTTCATGCTGAGCTGCAGCACTTTCAAGTTCCTGTCCATGCTGAGCTACAGCACTCCCAAGTCCCCGCTCCTGTGATGCTGCAGCAGCCTCAAGACCATGCTCCTGTGATGCTGCAGCAGCCTCAAGTCCCCACTCCTGCTGGGCCACAGCAGCCTCAAGTCCCCGCTCCTGCTGGGCCGCAGCAGCCTCCAGTCCCCGCTCCTGCTGGGCGGCTGCAGCCTCCCGGCTGGCCTCTGGATCTGCTCTGCCTGTCATGTTGGCCTCCAGACTTGCTCCGCCTGTCAAGTCGGCCTCCAGACCTGCTGCGCCTGTCACGTCAGCCTCCCGGCCGAACTCCAGATCTGCTCCGCCTGTCATGTCGGCCTCCCGGCCGGCCTCCACGTCTGCTCCGCCTGTCACGTCGGCCTCCCGGTTGGCCTCCAGAT
>NC_065522.1:3746245-3763268 GCF_006386435.1 Epinephelus moara | reverse complement strand
AACACATTTTTCCGAAGTCTGTTCCGAAATCATCATGATGCCCTGTGGTTAAGGTCTGGTTAGGTTTAGGCACAAAAACCACTTGGTTAGGGTCAGGAAAAGATCATGGTGTGGGTTAAAATGAAAAAGAAAGTGACAAACACATAAGCCGTGAGCCTGCTCTGCCTCAAGCAGGTCGCGGCGCACCATACGCCCGCCGCGAGCCATTCAGCACCGCGGACAGTCGGACTAATGGGATGCGCGGACAGTCGGACTAATGGGATGTCGAACCAATGGGCTGTCGAACCAATGACATGGACCCGACGTCGTCACCGGTAAGTTTAGCTAACTAGCTAGTTCAAAACAAGTCAAATACTAACTGTTAGCCTCTCAAATAGCCGCTAATGTTTGTCTGGTTGCTAAACCTGTTGTCCCCAAGCCCACAACCGGACCGTAGTGAGAGTAACACTCCTACCTAGAAGTACGTAACCAAAGCTAGAAATAAGCATACCCGAGTTCTGACATTATGTTTTTTTTTCATAACTTTATAGAGAATGATATAGAACCAACACGGCCACCCACTCCTCTGGCCGAAGGGGAAACAAGTGGCAGTAGCTCACCTGCTGATGATGACCAGCAACATCCTAATGGTAAGTTATCCTACATACAACGGTTTGTTTATGATGACGTGATGTTTGCTATACTTACAGTTTAGCTAATGTTAGCTGTACAAAATATTAGACTTGGGGTGCTAGCTACTATGAGTTCCTGAATTATGTTTTGTATTTGCATATAGCTATAGAAAATAGAGCTGATGATTCTGCTACACAGCCATCCACTGCTACAGCTTTGCCTGTTCAGGGTAATATTTCAATACCTTAATTGTAATGCATAACAACAGTGCAACTGAATCAACAACAATACCACTAAATGAACTGAAAACAGCAGTACTGTAATGTTACATTTGTGTGGTTCAGATAATAGTATTCTTAGCTAAAAGTGCTACTGTATTTCTTGTCTAGGTGCGTCAAGACGCAGAAGGCCTCGTAGCAGTGCTCATCAGCATCACAAGTTCCTGAAAAGAGCGCAGCAGACACAACGCCAGTGGTTGGGGCAGCAAAGAGAGCTGAGCTGTGTCAGGGAGGAAAGGATCTTAACCCAGCAACTAACCCAAGTAGTTGCTGAGACTGCCTGCTCAACAGGTTTTTTAATCAACCAAATACTCACATCATTAAGCCACTTCACATCCCAGGCCACTCCACAGCCCCAGCATATCCTCAGTCCCATGACATGTACCAAAGGTTCAGATACTCACCTGACAGCCACCCTGGGCATCACTCTCCAGCACAAACTCCACACCCAAGCACACCTTCATCTGAAGGTCATGCAGATGACCATAGTGAATCAAGGTTCTACCAACACTTGTAGTGAGACAGTTGTGCATTATTTGTTCTTTGCCCATCCATGTTGTTTAGGCCCACACTTTTGTTTTGAGGCTGCAACTTGATTTCACATTTCAGTGCATGTTGCACTTTATTTCTTAAGAAAAGGAAATCTATATTTTTATTTACTTTAAGTAAATGTGATTTATTTGTTGGCTTTTGAAATATAGCTGTTAGCTCTACTGTACAAAATGTTCACAAAAGTTTACAAAAAGTGTTTACAAAAAAGTTAACTTAAATATGTAAACATACGGGGCGTCGGTGGCAGGCGCCCCATGTACAAGGCTGTTGCCGCAGCGGCCGAGGTTCGACTCCAGCCTGTGGCCCTTTGCTGCATGTCACTCCCTCTCTCTCCCCCCTTCACACTTGTCTGTCCTATCAAATAAAGGCTAAAAAATGCCCCAAAAAATATCTTAAGAAAAAAAAAATGTAAACATACTGCTCCTTCAACAGTGGCTGTTAGCTATACTTTATAAAATGTTTACAAAATGTCAACATAAGTTTACAAAAAAGTTGACTTAAATATGTAAACATGTTACAGAAACAAGTTTGGAATTAAACTTTTTTTTTTTTTAAATAAAGCTGTGAAAGTGTAAATTCAAAGCAAGTGTTTAACTTTGAACCTCAGATGTGTGCAACTTCTATATAACTAGTGCTCTTAAAATTATTCAACACCCAACCTCTTAAATGTGTGCACCCTCTGTTTATAACTGGTGCTGGTAAATGTCTATCCCTCCTACACCAAGCGCCTACAGAGGGGGAAATGTGCAGCCATGTAAGCAGGTAGTACTTGTCTGACAGAGGTGGCATCATCAGTATTGTGAGTATTGTTGGCATGTTGCACAGGCTGAGGGAACTGCCTCTCGAGAGCTGCTGCTTCCTCTGCCCATCCAGGGTGGACCCGCTCTTTCTCCCTCTCGCAGAAGTTGTGCAGGGCACCACACGTTGCAACCATGAAGGGTGTAAAAGTAAAATGGAAATCACTGCGCTTCAGGAGGACTCGCCATCTGGACTTAAGCCTCCCAAAGGCGGTCTGCACTGCCGTTGTTGCTGAGCTCAGGTAAAAGTTGAATGACTCCTGCTCTGGTGTCAGTCTGGGAGACTGCGGGTAGCCCTTCATGAGCCAAGGCAAGAGTGGATATGCAGGATCCCCAAGTATGAAGAAACCCACATCCTTCCCTTCAATCTGCACATCTCTCTGAAACAGGATATTAGAATATGAACATCAAACATAAGTAGGCTATTATCAGTCTAGTCATAACAGTTTGTCATTTCATGACATGCATAAAATGCCAGGTACCCGGCAACTCAAATGATACATGACATCTCTACATGCATACCTTTGGAAGCAGGTGGGAGTTCCGAAACAGATCAGACTGCTTGAGGACGTTGGCATGATGGGCTGAGACGGGGAAACTGGCGGCGCAGGTGAGGTGGTGAATTGAAGCCAGATTCATCTCATACATTTAATGTCATCACATATCAGACTTACAGATCCACATAATCATAAACACCCAAGCCTGCAGTGTTATAGATGTGTTCCTTTAGCAAGCCATTAGGCCTACTACTGTATTTGCAGCACTATGTTCATACATCATACAACCATCTTCAAATGATATAGAGCGGTGGATAGCACTGATTGATTATTAATTGTGACAAGGTGTCTAATTGCTGAGTAAGCATAGAAATAGCGCGATGACACCTGTGCGTAATGCTGCACAATGGATGCGCTGTGTAGTGTAAAAGTCTAAACCTTCTACAAAAAACTAATACTGCATTTATACATATATACAATATAACTGTGTGAACTTTTAGTGACATCTCAGTTGTGAACTCTTATTGACTCATATATGCAATATAACTGTGTGAACTCTTAGTGACATCTCAGCTGTGAACTCTTATTGACTCATATGACTTATCACGCGCTGTGTAATGATATAATGCATCAACCTACACTCACATAATGTTGTGAACTTACAGTGACACTCATACAAGTTACCACGCGCTGTGTGAAAGAAGAGAGAACACTCACTTGATTGTACTGTCTAATGCATTTAAGAATTATATTACACTCACTTGATTGTATGACCTAATGCACTTAAGAGTTATATTATACAGGAAAGATCACACACACACTCAAATGATTGTATTACGGAAGCACGAGGGACTGTAGCATGAGAGTCCCCAGAGATCACATGTTTTTTAAAAAATAGAGTGAGAGCGAGTCCGGAAATACTGGTGGCAGATTCCAGTTTGAGCCAGAACATAGGCAAAGTCTGCCACCAGTAGAAACGGATCGAAATGGGAAGGACTACAGAAATGGGTGGAGATCTCTTCGACCTCCACCAGCATATAAGCCAGAGAACTGAAAGCAGAAGTCAGTCGTCCTCCGGAGGTTGACTCATGACTTTGTCTGTGTTGTTGCCTGTAAACACAATAAACTCGATTGCATCAGATTCTGCCTCTCTCCAGTGCCTTATTAAGTACCTGCCAGCTGAACCTAAGATACTGAGTTGACAACAGAAGACTTTTTAGAAGAAACAAGGAGGACAGGATCGGGAGCCGCCAGGCCCATTTCCAGGCACCGATTTGTGTCACTTCAGCTGACACTGCTTGAAGATTATGCCAATGGTAGGATCAGGATGGAGAGAGTTTTTAGGGACCACGGAGATTTCCTGGCCCATGACGATGACTGGCTAATAAGCCGATTTAGATTCCCTAGAGCAGTGCTCTTGGATCTATGTGCTGAACTGGGTCCAGTGTTAGACAGACTGACCCGCTGGAACCGCGCCATCCCGATGCATTTACGGGTGCTGCTGACCACTCTTGGGTTTCTGGCAACAGGTTCTTTCCAGCGAGAATTAGCCAACAGGTATGTGTCAAATATGATTAACAATATATCATGTTATATGTTCTGCCTAAAGCCCCGTTTGGGTGTGATATAATGCAGTTAAATTCTGTCCTTAGGTATGGGATATCGCAGCCATCCCTAAGCACAATAATGCCAGCCGTTTTGGATAGCATTGTTAACATGGACAGTCGATACATCAGTGGGTGAACAGGCCAACATTAAAAGACAATTTGTAGCAATGTCCGGTTTTCCAAATCTAATCGGCGCAACTGACTGCACTCGCATCCGAGTGAAAATGAATTTGTCTCAGTGAACCCTAAAAATGTGCATACAATCAATGCACAAGTTATTTGTGCCTCAAACATGGTTCTGACAAATTTAATGGCACGGTGCCCTTGCTCCACACATGACTCATTCATCCTGATGCACAGCAGTGTAGGGAACAGACTGCAGGCAGGCGCTGCGCATGATGTCTGGCTCCTTGTTAAGTACATAAACACCATTGTAGAAATTCTAATGATTAAAGCCTGATTTATAATTACTCTTCTGTTATACCTTGCAGGTGACAGTGGCTACCCCCTGGCTCCTCACCCCATTCACCAACCCGCAGAGCGCAGAAGAGGTGCGCTTTAATGTGGCTCGTGCGCGCTGCACTGTGTAGCGAACTATCGGCCTCCTTGAAAAACCTGTGGAGGTGTTTAGATGCCTCGGGGGGCAGACTGCTCTATCACCCTAGCCTGAGTGTCAGACTGAAGCTCCCAGAACCTTCAGTCTGACATCGCCTCCATTGAAGGCGATTTACAAGGGGGAGGGAATTTGATTTTTCCCTAGCCAATCAGTAGAGATCAACGACTCACCCAGAATCTGACGTCATTAGTATCCATGCCTCGGGGGTGCCGAAAACAAGCGAGCATTACCCGTTCAAAATGTCTCCGTCGTCGTGCACGCCCAGCTGCATCGCCGTTAAATCCAGTTTAGCAGCTTCCTTAATTTGATCCTCCATTAACGCGAGTAGTCGCGAAATACCTCGATAGCATCGTTAATGTGGTCTGTAGGATCTGTAGCGGTCGCCATTGTTGCTATTCTCACCAGTTACCCACCGGCGCACAGCTTGACATCAGCGTGGCGCTGATTGGCTAATCGCTAGACCCACCCCCACCCCCGGCGTTCATTGGTCCTTCCATCGTTTGGACGAGATAAATCACAAATTCATTGCAGTATGCCAGACCAGAGATGCAAGCCTACTCAGTTGAGTGGGCGGGGTCTATGGTCTGGAACCAGGCTACTATCACCCAGCAAAGGTGTGTAAAATTATTAGGGCGCGTGGTGTTCTGCACAACCTGGCACTGAGGGATGCCATTCCCCTCCCGCCTGGCCTCCCTCCCCCACAGCATGAGGACCCCGACCTACAGCCACCTCCCCGACATGAAAAATTTCAACAGGGAACAAGGCTCCGTGAAGGTGTCATGCGGTGTTTGTAATAAGACAGTAAGTATGTTTCATTTTTTAACAAGATCTATAATGGAGATGGCAATTTCAGACATGACATCATACATGTTACTAATGACGCGTATTTGTTGGAGTTCGTCTCTGACTTAAAACTGATTGCACTGATGGTGTCTCTCTCCCAGGTGCTGAGCAGCGCACTGGTGCTGGGGACAGCCAGGCCTGCAGCCACGGTGCCAGGACACGCCGTGCCGAGAACCTCCTCGTCACCCAACACAACACATAAGTCCACTGTGCCTTTTCACAAGTCTCTGTTGAAATATTTAATTCATACATTTAATAAACAGATAAAACTGTACTTTACCGGTCTCCTCTGTGGTCTCTGCCAAATCTGTGTCTCCTTCCCTCTCCGACACTTTGCCACACACGCTGGCCGTCCCAAGGATGAAGGCTATTTTGGTGTCCAGTGGTGTGGGCTCAGGTGTGCCCTGGCCCCCACCTGTAGCAGACACGCTTTGGCGGTGCCATGCCACTTCCCTCTTGGCCTCCACCTTCAGATCAGACCACTTCTTCACCTCTGCCACAGATCTCTCTGTTGCACTCACACTATTTACTCACTTGTTTTTCTTTTATTAGTGATGCCACTACTGTGACCACCAAATAATATAATTTTCCTGGCCTCCACCTCCCCCACAAGCACCTCTATTTCGTTCTCTGTGAAATTCCTTTTCCTTGTCCTTGTCTTCTCTGCCATGATTGGTGCATGAAATGCCACTGATCAGCAGGCTTATTTATATGCAAAAATATTCATGAGGTACCTTGCATTGACAATTCATGGTATAATGTGGGTGTGTAGAGGGCTGCATATGAGGTGAATCCACCTGCGCAACCTTCCAGGTGGACTGTGATTTATAAAGGGAAAAGTGCTTGCAGGTGTGTGTGCGCACGGTTTTATAAATCATATTATTTTTTGGTGTACGCCATTTTCAGCTTTTGGGTGCAGTACACTTTTAGTATGGATCCTATGCAATGTTTTATAAATGAGCCCCAAATGATTCTGTTACTGCAATGCCTATTTTTTTTTCAATGTAGCCTACTGCAAAACTAAAAGGTTTGTGACCTGGCCGCCATGTTGGAAGTAATCGAGCCAAAACAAAGCTCCACCCAGAGGCCACTGCAAACTTTCTTATTTTGCAGCTAAACAGTTGGATAGAGTACTGAAAGTCTATGCTCCCATACAAAATGACTCAAGTAAAAGTGAAAGTTACCATTTGAGAAACCTCCTCAAGTAAAGGTAAAAAAGTACCTGGTTAATAAAATACTTAAAGTACAAGATACTTTCCATTTGAATATTTTAGGGTGTGCGGGCCACTCCAAAATAATGAAAAAACAGCACTTTTTGACAAAACTTTTTCTTTTTTATTACTTAATAATCCCAACCCCTTTTGATGAGGGTTAATGAATTCAAAAGGCCAACATACCACAAACCCTAAGATAAGTTAATGTCATTATCATAACATTAAAGATTAATGATAATAATAATAATAATAATACATCACACTTATATAGCACTTTTTGGAGTTGGTCAGGGGTTGGCAGGTCTGAAGAGATGGGCTTGCAGGGCCTTTTGAATGCTGACAATGTGGAGGCAGTTTTTCGCATGGTGTGCTAGTGAATTCCATATGAGGGGAGAGCGACTGAAAACACCCTGTCACCCCAGGTTTGCCACTTGGTCCTGGGCATCAGCACAGCGAATCAGTCAAATGTCTGCGGGAAAATCACCTGGCATTGACAGATTTCCGCAAGAATTCTATTCAGTGTTTCACAATAAACTTACCCCTCTGTTGCTATCCCATTATAATGAAGTTATCCAAAATGGCCTTTTCTCTCCATCTTCAAATACAGCATCAATAATTCTAATTCCTAAGAAAAATAAAGATCCTTTACTATGTGAGAGTCAACGCCCCCTATCCATTTTGAATTGTGATTTAAAGATATTTGCTAAGGTGCTATCAAATAGGCTTGAAAGGGTGATAATGAAACTGGTGCACCCGGACCAAGTAGGGTTCATAAAACAACGACATGGTTCAGATAGCATAAGACGACTACTGAATATAAAATGGACAAACCGAAAATCCCCCACTCCTTCCCTAGCGTTGGCCTTAGATGCTGAGAAGGCCTTCGATAGGGTGGAGTAGGGGTACCTGTTCAAATCGCTTGAGAAATATGGCTTTGGACCCAATTTCATTCGTTGTGTAAAAAGTTTATATTCTGGTGCCCGAGCTTCAGTTATCACCAATGGTATAGCATCATGCAATTTTGAGCTTCATAGGGGAACCAGACAGGGATGCCCCCTCTCTCCTCTGCTGTCCTGGCCCTTGAACCACTTGCTATTGCTATAAGACAGAATCCTCACATTACAGGAGTGACAATCGGTAATGAAGTACACAAATTGTCATTATATGCTGATGACGTCATCCTGTTCCTCTCACAGCCCTCTAAATCAGTTAGGAGTGTTCTGAATATCTGGTCCAAAACAGAGGCCTTCCCCCTCTCTGACTTAGCATCTATGCCTGACTTAAGTGCTTTTAATATTTGCATCCCTAAGCATGGCATTAAATATCTTGGCATTAAATTTCCACTTGAGATCGAAAATATACAAAAAATAAACTATGCAAGTATACTTGAAGAAATGAAAATGCAGTTTGAGAGGTGGAAGGGACTCAATCTTTCCCTTTGGGGTAAAATATCATCTATAAAAATTATGGTGTATCCAAAATTGTTTTACCTATGTAATATGCTGCCAATTCAAATACCTAATAATATATATAAGCAATTTGATAAACTTATTAATGTTTTCTTATGGAGTGGGAAAAAGGCACGGTTTAGTTTAGTAACTTTTCAAACACCTAAGAGGGAAGGAGGATTTAACCTGCCTAATATCCAGTTATATCATTGGGCTTTCACACTCCATAAATTAGAACAGTCAGATCCCCTTATCTTAGGCCATCATGGGCTAGCATTGAGCAACATTTTATGACACCTGCTAATCTGGAGGATGCTTTATATATTAAACAGCAGATAATGGAGGAGCCTCATCCCTGTCTGAGTTATATTTATTCCATCTGGAGATCAATCCATAAACTCACTAAGGAAACAGTGTCACAGTCTTCATGGTTACCAATTTGGAATAACCCTTTGATAACTATTGGCAAAAAGCCAATTCAATGGAAAGAGTTTCATAGAAGTTTCATCACTAAGGTGGCTGACCTGTATACAGGTGCTGAATTTAAATCATATTTAGAATTGAACACAGCAATCTCACCAAACTGTATACTCTGGTGGAAATATTTTCAACTAAGAAGTGCTGTTGTTACTTCAAGGAATAAATGTAAAGATCCTCCAAGGGTAACATATTGGGATAACTGTTTATTGGTAAATGATCAATCTAAAATAAATGCACCTGGAATATACAAAGAACTCAATGACAAAATAACAGCAAACTTTAAAGCAACTAAGGCTCTGTGGAGTACAGACTTGGGATGTGATATAACTGAAGATGAATGGAACCAGATTTGGGTCAGAGCACATACAGTCTCTAAGGATGTGTCATTAAAGTTAACACAACTAAAAACTGTGCACAGATACCATTGGACTCCTAGTAAGTTACACAGAATTGGCCTTAGACAAACAGGTTTGTGTTGGAGGTGCTCAGCTCAAGAAGGGACCTACCTACACATGGTTTGGGACTGTAGGACAATTAAGAACTTTTGGGCTGAGGTTTGTCAGTGTGTGAGCAAAATAACTAGATCTCACATAGAGCCAGATTTGCCTTCTGGGTATCTTTTCCAGGCTTGTAAATCAGTCTAACAACAAATGGCTAAATATAGCTTTCACAGTTGCTAAAAAGTTATTATATTGTAAATGGAAAGACATTTCAGCTTCTACTATCCAAGAATGGTTCAATGTACTCGCAAAAATAGCAAAACTGGAAAGAGTCATATACTGTAACACAAACTCTGTGGACAAATATGAAAAAATTTGGTCTTCCTTTTTATCTGCTGTGGCATGATCGATAATAAAATGAATTTGTTTTGATAGTAACGTTCCTGGATGTCCAAATATGTGAATGTGTAGGAATTTGCATCAATTTTGCTTATGGCATGTTGTGTTCTACTAGGCAAATATGGTGCCCATTTCGATTTAATGTCTATGGATATATTGAAGCACTGTATTTGTTTTCTTTTCTTTCTCTATTATTCATTTATTTGCTTCCTTGTATTATTTATTTTCTTATTTCATTTTCTTATAAATGTTTTTTTTTTTTTGCAGATTTGGTGTGTGTGAGTGATGAGGATACAAAACAAGATTTTGTATAGGGCCAAGATTCAGCCGTCATGTGGAAATGTGATGGACAGATCTCACTGCAGAATTCAGTCAGGGATGAATAGTCAACATACGTTATCATCAGCTCACTCATGCAAACGTCAGCTGCTGACTCATTAACTGTAATGATGCCATTAAATTCAAACAGTCTAGGGTTACCTAACTGGTAATGGTGACATTAATACTAACAGCCTTACCTCACTGACTTGGGTTGAATTTTTACTGACATGTTACTTGTAACACGTTACCCACCCCCAGTATACAGTATACTAAAAAATGTTTCTGAAATCATTTTAGGTGCAATGCAGTAACAGAATCATGATTAATCGATAAGCACTGCCTAGTTTGACAGTTTGACCACAGTTCACAAGCAGTGGTTGACATTATTAAAAGCCGAGTTAGAGACTCCTCGTCTCTGATTGGTTGTTTTCTTGATTTTTGCAAATTCCATTCATAGCACTATGAGAAGGCAGAGGAGTGTTTTTTCACAGATTATCTGAACTATTGTTAGGGTAAAGTGACAGCTATAAAAAAAATTGCTTTTTGTCAGTTTAGCAAAAAAAAGTAGCCAACCACTGTAGCTCTACGATTCACTCTGACTTCTTCTCACATGATGGCTAATTATTTGTTAAATTATTTGAACAAATCAATAGTAACATATCATATCATTTATTGGCTAAGCAACTTTAGTCCAGATGAACTTCCATGAAAAATAAATATATGTTGCAATGAAAAATACATGTTTAATTAAAGAAAACAAAAACAATATTAATGTATCATAATAAATGGTTAAAAATCAATGCTTTGGCTTTTGGACACTCCAAAGGGCAGCCTTCTTGGTGACTGCCTCATTCACCTGGACATGGACTGCTCTGAAATATGGAATGGTTTTTATGAGTGGTGTTTGAGACGTAATTGCTCTCTGGGTTCTACAGGTACATTACACATTACACAAAGTGCTGGTTGGGTCATTGAACAGAATTTCAAACCCCCTCCCCTCACAGCTATAGAAGTGGAGGGGCTATTCCAACATTTTTGTTGCTTTATGAAACCAACAACCATTGCACCATTATCCCAATTGTACAATTATTGTGTTAAGACAACACAAATTTAGTTACAGTGTTAATGCACATAATGTAACAAAAGCCAAGCAGGATCCAGAAATTGGCAGTAAAATTAGTACAATTAGTTGCGTGTCCTCAAATCCAGTAGTTATACTTTTTGTTCTATTTCTCCAGTGATTCCAGAGCGTAGCTGTACAACTGCAGAATAACTTCAGTCAGCCCTTTCTCAGAAAATTAAAATCTACCAACTAGACATTGATAAAAAAAAGTGAAACTAAGCAAAAAATAACCACTTAAACCAAGGGCTCATTCATATTCCCTTTAAATATGAAAATAGACAAGTCCATTTTAGATGCGTCCTTTATGATGGCATAGATACAGTCAATGGATGGCATTAGAGGGCAGAGTCCAAAGTTTTACACAACAACAAGCACGGCAACGATGAGCGAGATCATAAAAATGAATCTTTTAATGGAGGCAGAGTTGTAGACGGTGGCGGTGAATACATCATGACACATGGATGGAGACTTTTCACTATGTTTCCAATTCGTTTCGTTCTGTCATTCTTTAAATGTCTTTGTTACCTCTAAGGATTGTTTCTTGCTTTAACTATGGTACACTGCCCCCAAGATCTCTGGTGGTTCTGCTCTGTTTTATCTGTACGCTCTCAGAAAGCATGCACAAATACGGACAAAATAAACTAAGGGTACGGATGGAAGGCTCTGTTTGTGTTTGTATTTAACGTTGAGCATAACTGAGCCCTTACAGATGCTGCATCTACAGTGATAACATATATATACAATCCCAAACTAAAAGTTCACCATTGTTGACAACCAGCTTTGAAGTTTTTGAATGGCAGTGTCCATTGAGTGGTTTCCCAGCAGTCCCTTAGCTGTTAGGCACTCTGCTCCTGTTGTTTAAGTCAGAACTTTGACTATTCAAAGGAAACATCCTCCGAAAAGCGTTTATGTCTACTTTCCTCCTGAAGGTATCTGTGGTAAAATAGTATGCAATGGGATCCAGTACTGTATTAAGACATGCCACCATCAGGCTGTAGCGGTATGCGGCCCGCGTTGGGCATGATGTTTTTACTCCATGCATATAGACAAAAACCAGGGTGGCATGATAAGGGAGGAAGCTGAGTAGAAAAATAAGAATGCTGGTGGCAATCATCCTCTGGATCTTTCCACTGTCCACCAGGTTGGTCTGGGCCACAGAGCTTCGTCGGACAGCACGAACCAAACCCCAGGAGCAGATCAGCATGATTACCAGTGGGACTCCAAACCCTACAAACAGAGTGATAAAAACCACCACGGGTTTTATGGCAAAGACTGGCAGGCTATCAAAACATTCCTTAGTTTTAGCGTCTGCAGATTTGGAAAGGTAGATAGGCAGGCTGGCACCAAAGGTGAACATCCATATCCCGACACAAACCAGCGGCGCTTTCTTTCTTCCTCCCTGGACACGAGCTGACATCGGAAAGGTGACAGCCATGCAACGGTCAAAGCAAATGCAAGTGAGGAGGAAGATGCTCCCATACATGTTGGCCTTCAGGATCAAACCAAGGACCTCACACAGCCACTGCGGAAGGCCCTCATATCCCAGATGGTAGTAGACCCTCATGGGCAACGTGAGGATGAGCAACACATCTGCTATGGCCAGGTTTGTCATGTAGACGATGGTATGTGATCTAGATTTGGTTTGACTAAAAAAAAACACCAAAGCTAAGAGATTAAAAATGAGACCCACTATGAAGATGAAGGAGTACATGCACACAAGAAAGATGTTGATGTCTGCTGTACTGTTGTGGCAAATGGTGGTGTTGGACATAATGACCTAAAAGACAGGAGAGAGAGAAGAGTGGTTAGAAAAAGGGTTTATGGGAGTAATTACATCCTCTATAAGCAGCAAAGACACAAAAATGGTGGTCAGGGTTGATAGATGAGGCAGCTATAATCAACCATAACTGTGGTTTAAAAGCTGTGAACATATATTACACCTCTGATTTATGCAGTGTAGAGTACAGGAACAGTTTTCCACCTACATGACTGACATGTTGTCACAAAAACAGCAAGCAGAAAGTGGTTTGCACACCAAAGAGTGCAGCTGTGACCTAAAGAGCTTTGTGTTAAAATTTGTTTTGTGTGGAGTAGCAGTTACACAGTAACTTAAACTTTACTTCTGAATAACTTCAACCAAATCCCTACAGAAAAACTACATTCGTTGTCAAGCAGCAGAACCTCATCTCTCTGGAACTTGAAATTAAGTGCTGCATGCAATGAACTAGCACGATCAGATGCTGCAGTGACTGGCATGCTGTATTTTCACAACACAGTCTACATACAAAAGGACACAACCACTTAACAACACATTATGTTGTTGTATATTTGTTATATTAAAATTACTTATTGGCAACAGGAAAACAATGCAAATGTAAAGTCTATTATGAACGGTCACAGTTTGGTTGTGAAATGGCTGCTGTTTGGTGAGGTTTAGAGAATAACAACAAAAAAAATCTGGTTAGGTTTTGGAAAAGATTGTGGTTTTGGTTAAAATAACTACACACAGGCAAAAGTAAATGTCTTTGCGTAGGTACTTAATGTACATACTGTAAAACTTAAGTTAATAGCCCGGGCTATTATTTGCTTAAATAACTGAACTCAACAGGTTTATTTGGGACGGGTGTCTATATGGGACAGGCCTTAAAGTCCTTTTACACAAAACTGTTGCTGAGCAAAGATGGGAAATACAATGAAATTGTGATTTAAACCAGTATAAATATTACGTATATAAAAATTAGGCTTCAAATAACATATCAATAATGAATCATTTATTTTATCTAGCTCCAACAGACAGGGCGTCAGAGAGAGAAAGACTTACGACACTAGTTTTATAACATCTGAGGATTACAGCACCTGGCACACTGACACAAAACTACTTTATTCTGTTAAAACAGTACTTACAACTTGGATTGATTTTTATGAGAAACCCTGTTGATGCCTTTGATGAAATCTGAGGGAATATAAATACCTTCACAGGTTATCGAGGAATGAACACAAATTTTGACTATATGCCCGCTTAGAGGTAGGGAGTCACCACTTTTTTTCTGTCTCTGTTGTTCTCCAGGCCGGCAAGTCTCAGCAAGTTTCTGTCTTCTTTAGTGCTCATATTGTAGTTTCAGTAAAGTGAACTGAGCGACTGAATTGTGGAGAATCTACCCGAGCTAACAATATGTAGCATCTCCATATTGACAAAAGTATTTGTATGTGTGAACAAAGCACCCATCTAATGTTAGCTCAAGTGGGTAACCAACAACTTGTTTTATACATCCAAAGAACTTATATAAAAACTGAACTGCTTTGCAACCAGCCCATGCATCTAATTGAGACAGGCCTTTATTTGTCAATATGTGTAGCGACACCGGGCTAGTAAAAGGGACTGGGCGTTTAATTGGGACTAGGCTTTTGATAGAAGTTTTACGGGATGTCAATTACTTTGCGTAGTTAAAGTCTGTAAAGTCATGTCACTATGCTGAATTTTGGTTTCACATGGGACACAAACAGTGGTCTCCTCTATGAAAGTCCTTGGTTTTTGACCCATCCACCATCCCTCACACCCAGCCACAGTACAATTGTTACTAACATTATGTGACTCATGTTACATACATCAATACTGTAGCATGCTTCACATACTAGCACACTACAAAGTTATTAAAATAACTTCACTGTAGGGTTGCAATGGTATGAGATTTTCACTGTACGATAACTGTTCCAGAAAATAGCACGGTTTCATGGTATCACGGTATTACAGAATTTTTATCATTATCATTCAGAATGACCCTTAAAGGAATGAAAATGGAAGGGTTATTGTTGGCTGAAAAAATATTTTATTATTATAATTGAAACTCAAAACTATTTAGTTTATGAAAGTATGTGGAAAAAGTTTCCCCTTAAAAATGACCAAAATAAAGGCGAGATTTAGCGTCCAGTTTTAATATCATAGATATGTAAATGTAAATGGTATGATAACCATCAACTTATTATCACTGTACACTTTGAAACTGGTATATCGCCGCAGCTGTACTCCACTGACTTTTGGTTTCTTATGGAAAACAAACAAGGGGCTCCGGGTGACATCCATTGATAAAGGCATTTAAAGAATTAGAAATAAGAACGGGCTGGCCCTACATAGACTCTCTTGCTCTTTATACTTTGTGTATCCTCCACACAAAAGATCCGTATTGACCTTACATTGGCAAATTTTGTGTGTTGACAGCATGTATTTTTTACATATTTTGTGCCCTCCACCATGTAATGCATTAAGATTTTGTATCTATTTTACATATTTTTATGAGACCGGCCACTTTTGTTTTTGGTTGGCCACTGCAACACCTTGTCAGATGATATCTTGTTGCACTGACAGCCCTATGGCATCAGTGGACTGGCTTCATTGAAATGAACAAGGGGACTGCATTTTTTTACTCTGGCCCAAAGTGGATCTGAACACCATCGCAGGTCCTTAAAAAGTCCAACCAGTGAAAGCAAGAATTTCCTTCTTTAATAATCATCTTGGATAAAAGATATTTAAACCACCTCATCTATTTTTTCTATTCTCTTTCTAATGCTATTATAGCAGTCTTCATTGCTCCCTTGTCTGTAGTGTTGCATCCTTGATTTCATGTTCACTGAATTGAGTATGAAACTATACAGCTGGTCTTATTTCTGCCAACACCCAAAATATGGTGTAACACTTCCTCACTTGTGTTTCCTTTCTTGTGAGATTATGTTGCCCAGCTGTTGAAACTTTGTCAGAACAGAATCAAATGAAATGTTTAGATCGTCAATGATACAAGTAAGTAAAGGAATATTACTGATAACAGGAGATCAGACAGGTAAGAATAGTGATGTTATGCTCAAGCCAGTTTGCTTGACACAGTGTTGATTTTTTGAAGCGCAAGTGTTCCGAGACACTAGCCATGTTTCCATCAGCCTGTTTAGATGTGCATCTAGAAGTATGTCATCGGAAAATTATGATGGAAAATTCAATTTCAATTCAATTCAATTCAAATTAAAATCCCCTAATTCGCACAAACTAAAATACGCTCGCTTTAGCCGGGTTTTGGTTGACTTGAAAAAATGTTGATCCGCAAAACGGGGAATGGAAACAGTTGTGTTCGAATTAAGTCTGACGTAGCGCACCTCTCTCCATGGTGATATCCACACTCCGGGTCGGGAAGGCGTTAATGCATTTACAAGCTGGTTGCCAACCGCCAGAAAACGTAGATGAAGAAGATTGCGAGACTTTGGCACACCCACAATCACGTGACTCCTGAGAGTGAAGCCTCGTTACAGATATTCTTGAGGCTTTTTCATGTCTTCCACTTAGATGCAGTTCTGACATACAGCCAACAGATGTCACTCTTCTGACTATATGAAATGCTTTGAAGCAGTGTGTCATTCTTGAAGCAGTTGTCAAAGTGGTTCACTGCTTCATAAAGCTTAGATTTCAGCATGACTAGGTAAGAAGTGCTGGAAAGTCTTGCATGAGGTTGAAGAACAATCCGGCACTGAGGGAAAGGCAGCAGATACTTATATGCAGGGAGAGCTGATGAGAAGCAACTGTGTGTGCAGGTGAGTGGAGTTGTCTTGATGAGGAGGGCATGTCAGAGGCCGTTTACACGTGGCCGGCTATTTTCATAAAAAGACATTTCACCGTCTCCGTTTTCAAAAAGATCTTTGTTTACACTTGCCCGTGTATATATACACAAGAGCACGCCAAACCTGTAGGTGGCAGTGTAACGAGAAGCTCAAGCCTTCCATGTATCCATTGTCACCATAGCAACATAGGTCGCACTT
>NC_065522.1:3712024-3742527 GCF_006386435.1 Epinephelus moara | reverse complement strand
TGTTTATTTAACTATATATTTGTTAATACTACTGTTTAAATTTCTTATATTTTCACGTATCTTTCCTCTCTTGCAAGGAGCACCTGTAACATAAATAAAGTATTTCTGATTCTGATTCTGATTCTAATATGTTTTATCACCCTTCCTTGTTGAAGATATATTTGTTTATATGGTTTCCACCATATCAAACTTTTTCCTCAACCAGAGGGACAAACCAGAGGGACCTTTCATTAATTACGTATTTTTCTAATATATTGTAATTGTATTTAAAGAGCATTTTTCATGTTATATTTAAATTATTGCTTAATAAGTACAAATATATTGTAGTAATCATTCTTTGTCCTTTAAGTTGAAGCGGTAAATGTGTGAGTGTGACTGAGTGTGTAACTAGTATGCTGCTATTGTTGTCATCCTAAAGCCAGAACCACTTTTACAGTTT
The DNA here is from genome assembly GCF_006386435.1 of Epinephelus moara. Classification (NCBI taxonomy): domain Eukaryota; kingdom Metazoa; phylum Chordata; class Actinopteri; order Perciformes; family Serranidae; genus Epinephelus; species Epinephelus moara. The sequence goes on along the minus strand of NC_065522.1, from coordinate 3,742,088 downwards.
AATATTACAGTGAGCATTTTGAGGTTTAAAATGCATTCAAAAATCAGTGATTTTGAAAAGATGTTCAGAAAAGGTTAAAAAGTGAAAGGTTTTTATTACCCACTATTTGAAGACAATTAAACAGTTACATTTAGACGATATTTCATCAGGATTTGCAATATTGACTTTCAACTGAAAAATCTGGATGTGATTTCACGGCATAGGATTAAAAATCTCACTATTGCAAATCCTGGTGAAATGAAAGAACAGTGTGTGTGTGTGTGTGTGTGTGTGTGTGTGTGTGTGTGTGTATCTCTCTGTCTATATATATATATGTATGTATGTATGTGTAAATATATATATATATATATATGTATATACATATGCAGGTTTAAAGATCAAAGTGAAAACCCACACAGAGTGAGCTCAAAATGTGACTGAGGAGTCATATCACACAGAGAGTTTTTTTCTTGTTGTTGTTACATTTAGAGAAGAAACAAGTTGTGAACATAACATTGCCATGATCTTTTAAGTTTTAAGTTTATATGGAAAACAGTTGCTTATTTACACATCCAGCAGTTATGTAGCAACATGATCTTCATTGATAGTGGTATTTGCATCCACATGATGAATCTAAGTCCTATGTTCACCCTCTTTTAGTATTGTCTTTGATGTCTACCAACTGGACTGTAAAGTTGCAGCTGGACAGCCAAAAATTCAGCTAAAACTCAAATGGTTCTGCAGATATCAGGTGATAATTATCTTTGGGTTCATCAGTATGAGCAACTCCTCTCACATAGCACATCACAATACAATGTTACACACTGTAATTCTGAAATTATCTTTTTGTGGTTTTATCCAGGCCATAGACCTACTTTACAATAGCTGTATGGCTCAGACATGCATTGATCTAAGTGTTTAGTTGATATGCCGACATGTGGGTGTTTTCTCACGCTCTCACCGATGAAGTGAAATCTGTCAGCTGCTTGTCTTGGTATATATTTTTCCCCATAAGATAGTTCCTCACTAATAAACTAATACATTTGGGCATGACTGCTGCTCTGTCTGCTGTTGTTCACCGCTCTGCTGAATACATTTTATCTTCTCCTGCATCCACCTACTGATTCTACTCGCGTTTTTGCAATCCATGCAGGCAATCACTCCCTGTGATCATCTGCTGCTTAATGTGAGTCACAGAAGCCACATACCGAAGGCGTCTATCGCAACTATTACGATTGTTATTCATTTCTCATTCACCGTGTTAGTGCTCTTTATGTACATACCAAAAAATTTTAAAATATTTTCTATGCACAATGCTGCAGGCTTATATGGGCTACATAAAAAGCAGGTTCCATCACATAGGTTGTCATTTATTGCTTTTCTCAATGTGGTGTAATGTAACATCCAGAAAACTACATTCACCATGTATTTAAGAGGAACAGGATGTGTTTTGTCAGTGTAGCTGGCACTTCCTGGTTAAAAGCAGAACTCACTTGTGTTCCTTGCACTGATGCACTCTGCAACAAACTGACCAAATCGTCACTATGGCTTCCTCTACAGAAAAATACAACACTATTTCAACAAACATGTAGTTTTCATTTATGTTTATCTCTTTGGTTGTTAAACTCTGACAGTTTTTATATGAAACACATACAAGAAAAAAGAAAACAAATGAAAAAAGTGAAGAATCAGTTTTCATTTGCATTCTAGACTTTTTGTTTGTTATTTTGCATTAACATCTCCTTTGCTCTCACATATCTGTCACCTATCTGAGTATTAATCTTCACAGCCTAGTGATTCTCACGCAATGACATAACAACTTACATGAGTCATTTCCCATCAAATGTTTTTTTCCTGTTTGACAGTTATGAAAGATATATGGGGGTGTCGGTGGCTTAGTGGTAGAGCAGGCGCCCCATGTACAAGGCTGCTGCCGCAGCAGCCCAGATTCAACTCCAGCCTGTGGCCCCTTGCTGCATGTCACTCCCTTCCTCTCCCCCCCCCCCTTCATGCTCATCTGTCCTATCAATTAAAGGCTTAAAAATGCCCGAAAAAATATCTTAAAAAGAAAGATATATGGAATGGCATGTGCAGTACATTGGTATATTTTACAGTTAATATAAGATGAGATCATAGAGTGACTTTACCTGTTAGATGATCAAAAGAAGTGAAGCTCAAGTGGAGGATGGGTATCTCACCACAGCATAATGACAGATATGTCCCTGCCACGCTGCAGGTCTGTGAGATTCAGTACAGGAAATTGACCAATCTCAAGATCTCTCTCTCTCTCTCTCTCTCTCTCTCTCTCTCTCTCTCTCTCTCTCTCGCTCTCTCTGTCTGTCTGTCTGTCTTTACATAAGCTCTACAGTTCTTCTCATTGGAAAATGTAGATGTTGTTGGTAAAATGTAGTTCTGTTCCAGAGGCCTGGCTGAAAACTAAAGGGGACAGAGCGATTGCTGTCAAGGCCCTGAGGCTCTGGAACAATCTGCCTTAAGAAATCAGGTCCATTTCTCTTTTAAAAAAAGTTGCTGTTTTCATGTCTTGTCTGTTTTAATTGTTGACATGTAAAGCACTTTGTAACTCTGTTCTGAAAAGTGCTTTAGAAATAAATATTATTATTATTATTACATTCTAGCTTCAGATTTTTTTTTAACATATTGTCTTTAGGTATTTAGATTGTATTTCCAGACCAAATCCATTCCAAATAGGTCAAAGACCATCTCAAGACAAAGACTAGAAGACCAAAACAAAATTACCCACAAATGTCAGTGGTGCCCCCAGAAATAGGGGTTTCATAGGGGTGGTCAGATGGTGCCACTGAAAATCTTGGGGTGGTACTGTAACCAACTGAATTTCAGGAATTCTGTTATGCTGTTGTAGTTTAATGGCTAGTTGAAACTGTATCAATATGAAGAGTTCAGAAATCACATATGATACTGATATAGTTTGGTTTCATTTTTTACATTTAACATCACTAATATCTGACATGCATAGACTAATACTGGTACAGTTAACATTTTGAGTTCCACAACAGTCCAGATTTAATGTGTTAGTTCACAAATGTCAGTGGTGTTTCATACATACATGTTATGCAATGTATTGTTCTTCACCAGTCTTGGGTAGGTTGCTCTCAAAATGGAATATATTACATGTGGGTAGTTACCGTCATTTGAAAGTAATAAGTTAATTTACAATATTACTCTCTGTGTAGAGTAATAAGTTACCCGATAAACAGAGTATTTTCACCCCTCCACTGTTCTGACAGGAAAGTCTTCATTTCCCCTTTTACGTTCTCGTCAATGCCACCAGACTCCATTGACATAAAAGGTCATTTTATCACACCGAACATGAGAGCTGCTGGTCTACCATTGCTTCAATCACCAAGTTAGTTTGTGTTATTGTGTGACTTTGGTGAATCTGAACTAACCGTTTTAAACACCAGTCACACAGAAACACAAACACAATAACTGTCAGAGGCAGTGGACCAGCAGCTCCTGTGTTCAGCAATGTTAAATCATTGTTTTTCTCAATGGAGTCTGGCTTTGAAAAATAATAATTAGAATGATAAATATTGTGAGAGAATAGAGGAGCTGCAGACATGCAAAATATGATTATAAAATTTCTGTTGAAAATTAAAATTAGTGTGGAAGGGAAGGTGACAGACAGTCCAGCACTAGGACCGAGGCAAGGGGCAGAGTCTATAAAAAGGTAGTCTCGCTCGCCAGACCTTTCTCAAGAAAAGAAAGGTCTGGCTGGGCCAACTCTCACTTTAAGATTGGAGAAAAAAACACCCCGGCTGCTTGTATTTCTTTCAACCAATCACAATCGTTCTGGGCGGTGCCACAGCAACGGTGCACTTGCAAAAATATTGCCGGGGGAAACAGTTTTTGGTGTAACACGTCCACAAAAATATCACCTACAGGACGCGAAGCATGGCAGAAAAATGGCTACATCCCCGCAAGATCAAACACCGCAAAAGTTAGTAAAGGACGTATTGAAAACTGCAACCGGAGGTGGTAGGGCGGGACTTTCAGCAGTGGCTCGTTCCGCCCAATGAGAGGCTGATCTTTGCAGCGAACTTCCGCCCACTCAGACTAATAAAAAGGGAGAGGAAGCTCACCTGGGCCTTTCTTGACACTTTGAGACACACCTGAGTGAGCAGCAGCTGAGGCCAGCCTTTGTTTCATATTTGATTTGGTAGACTCCCTTTTTAAAATGTGTTTAAAAGCGTTGTTTTAAGAGAAAAACTGTAGAACAATGAAATATTCTTTTAGCTCATAATATTACAGATAAATCAAATAATAGTTAAAAATGTGTTTGGAAGATTCTGCATGTTTGGTAAGGGACTAAACCTTGGAGTGATTGTTAAGTCACATCAGCCAAAAAACAAGGTATGCCCACACTGTAAGTTACAATGTGTAACTGTAATATTTCACAATAAATTACATTATTATCGCCATACAGGCTTTTACTATTATACTTAACCAAATTCTGAATTTTATTGTGAAATTTGTGCAGGTAAATATACAGAAGACAGCTTGGTAGCTGATTGACAGAAGTTGCAGTGATGGATTACAGAGCACTCAAGTAACTGATGATCAGTGGAATAGTAATAATAGGAATACTGATTGTTTAAGTGAACAAAATAATCATAAATATTACAAACAACTAAAGGACATAACTATGAAAATAAGTGACAAAGAACTTCAGATGTAATTTCACTGGCACAAATATAATATGTTAGAATCTACAGTCTGTGCCGTTATAATTACATACATTGCAAAGTAACAAAAGAGCTCTCCAGGTTGATCTCCATCTCTGGAGAACTCAGTGAATGGGGTTTGTTTTTATCAAGGTAACAAATATAAAAGCAAGAGGGTCAAAGTTTAGGGCATAATGTTATGAGAAAGTAATAAGTCATACACGCATATTGACTTTATATTATTTTATATATAGTATTTATTTATATTGACTCAAAAAGTATAGTCAAGACTTTATTACACTAATGAAATTAAGCTGACATCACTTATTTGGGTGAAGTGAACAGAATGTATGTTAATACGTTTTCCATGTTTTGAACTTGCATTGTTAAGTTTAAAACAACAAGAAATGTAAACAAGTCAACCTACTGGAATCAATCCAAAGCTAAACTAAATTCAACAAAAATCAGTACAAATAAATGCAAGCTGATTTGACTTAAATAGTTAAGGCAGCAATTAAACTTAAATATTTAACTTAAACACCTGATTTATTTTTGCAGTGTACTGTATGCAACAGTATGTAGCTACAAAAGCTGCAGTACTGAAAGTAAAAAGAAATAGTGTGCAATTCAGAATGCTGACTGTTGCAGAGCCATTTTGATTTTGTTCACATATAGTGTTGGTAAAATCATAATTTGCCTACATATTTTGTGACCATTTCTTTTTGTTTTACTCAACTACCTGTCGTGATAGTGCATTCTAATCCCACATTGTTAAACTATTCCTTTATCCTTTACGCCATCTATTTATATGGTAGGCTATAGCAGACCCTGTCTCAACTTCATTCTGGGCTGTGTTGCCTATATTGAGAATCACCTGGTCACATTACCATTAACTTGAGGCTTTACAGTGTATTTAGGGAAAATTTGAGTCTAAATCGTACAGTGCCCCAAACTAAGACAGCTGTGATTCAATGACTCATGATGATAGAGGGCGGTCACTGTCAACAGAAGATGGACTACTGGTTTATTATGAGCTCATTAAAAAACTACAGTGTTCAGCCTAATTTGATGCAGTCTAGAAACACTACAGTTCTAATCGGATGAATACACTGCATTGCCTGAAACAGATGGGAAATCCCCGGGCTGCATTCTGTCAGCCGTGACCACAGAGACCGTGACATAAAAAAAAATACCTGCTGAGTTGATATTGAAATAATATCTTGTTGGAGAGAGCCCTCTGCTGGCTTAGACATTAACAGCAATATCCACCGTAATGACTGTAAATGTTAGTGTAATGCAGCACCACAGATCGACAGCTTATGTACATTATTAAGACAAAAACAAATCATCGATTGTTAACACATATAACTGATAATATTGTTCTTTATGTAAATTTTTGAAAAGTGCTACAGCAGACCTCGTGGCGCAACGGTAGCGCGTCTGACTCCAGATCAGAAGGTTGCGTGTTCAAATCACGTCGGGGTCAATTTCTTTTTGCTGGTCCACAGTTTGTTATCGCTGGGTCAGCAACCACACGTGATATTTTGTTATCGCTGGGTCAGCAACCACACATGATATTGGCTGCGTTTCCCACATCGCTCTTAGCGCTAGAACACCTTTCACTAAGACGGAGTTGTAAGATCGAGCTGACCCACTCTGAACCTAGATGCACGAGTGACAGGACCACACTCTTCCATAAGTGGGTCAAAAATGACCCGTGTTAGAATCAGTGTGTTTTTATGTCACTTTTGTCATTTTGGTAAAGAAAAATCATTTGTATTATGTTTTGTATTATATTTTGTTCCACACAAGAATGATTTCATGGTTGAAATATTTTTATTTTTCAGTTTTTTTTAACATTTTTAAAACATTTTGAAAATTGGAAACGAAAATTACACAACAGCAATAGAACAATGTCAACATCCATTTTGTGCGTGTGGTGTGTGTGTGTGTGTGTGTGTGAGAGAGAGAGTAGACCTATAATGCGTGTGTGTGTTTGTGAGAGAGAGAGAGAGAGAGAGAGAGAGTATATGCGTGTGTGTGTGTGTGTGTGTAACTGTACGATCCTGTTCAGTTGGATTTCCAGGTGAACGACCGATACCTCCACCTGGACAATAGTCTGGGTCCTCATGATATTTCAGATTCTGAGTCCAATCCCATAACTGCCTCTTCATCCAGCATCCTTAGAACCATATACCTCACAACACTTTGGATGAGGAAACATAGCCTAAAAAGAAGAGAATGTTTTGAATGACAAGCAAACCTATTGATCTATATATAAATAAATGTACACACACACACGCACACACACACGCACGTACACACGTGCACGCAATACATACAGCAAAGTACATCTATCTATCTAGCTAATGTTAGCTAGTTTAGCAAATAATATAGGCAAATTTGATGATAGATGATAAGAAACACATACTCTGTCACACAATATTCAATCAGACACACACACACACAGTACATACATACAGTAATGTTAGCTAGCTTAGTTACCTATTGTTAATTTGTTGACACATGGTAATAAGACATACTCTTTCACACAGTAGTCATAAATGACACGCATACATATTTCTGAGGTAAAAAATGAAGATAGGCCTAATACTTACATGTATCAGATCTTGCTGTGTAAAATAATTTTCTTGAGGGGTGACACTTAAGATATAGGCTAGTCTGTGTGGTCCACAAAATATAAATTCCAGACAGTCACAGATGATAAGATTCAAAGGTTCCCATGAAATTCCATAGGAAATGAATGCGGGTCATTTTTGACCCACTTATGGAAGCTTGGAGTAGTAATACAAAAACTAGAATTTTGTAAAATGTATAAAAGGTAAGTTAAAAATTTCAATGGCATGATATCAATAACATGTTTTTTGAGGAATAGCTGGAATATGAAATGATAACAACTTTTCATTACGAAGATATCACAAGAAGACAACCTCACCGGGTCATTTTTGACCCACTTACGCATCTAAGGGTTAACAGTCTTCTTAGCAACTAAACGCTCACAGATCCAGTCGCGTCAGGCAAATTAATATTACTCTAAGCAAGGAGATGTTGAAACAGTACGCACTGCGCACCGTATATATTTTGATCTATTTTATACTTAAGATTTATATTGTTTAGCATTAATTGGTGACAGAAAAGAACGAATTTCATTCTGCAGGGAAATGCGTGTCCTTACTGTGCATATGACAATAAACACTTTGAATCTTGAATCTATATATTTTATAAAGATATTTTGTGTGCGCTCAAAGCTGTGGCACAAGTTACGCACCAAAATCTAAGTATGAGGAATAACAATGACTATCATGACTATCATTTATCATAATTTGTCCCACATATCCCACATCTGCATGCACATATGAGATGGTTACCGCACCCAAAAAATGCATCACAGATATCAGGCAGCTGACGGGTGTACTTGAGCTCAGGTGGAACCTCATCAAGGGATGCTCCACCTGCTACTCTGTATAAAGTCTACAGGAACACACTTGTTATTCCTCATACTTATTTTTATTATTATTATTTTTCTTCCGCCAGATTTCAGTGCGTAACTTGTGCCACAGCTCTGAGCGCACACAAAACATCTTCATAAAACATATAGATTCAAGATTCAATATGCACAGTAAGGACACACGTTTCCCTGCAGAATGAAAATCATTCGTTTCTGTCACCAATAAGCCTAATGCTAAACAATATTAATCTGAAGTATAAAACAGATCAAAAATAAATACAGTGCGCACTGTTTTAATAACTCCTCGCTTAGTGTAATATTAATGTGCCTGCCACGGCTGGATCTGTGAGCGTCTGGTCGCTAAGAAGACTGTTAAGAGTGGGTCAGCTCCATCTTCCAACTCCTTCTTAATGAAAGATCTTCTTAGGCTAAGAGCGATCTGGGAAACGCGGCCAAGATAAAATCAGGGGTGAAATATTTTTTTCTTTGTGTATTCAATCAGTCTAGAGGCTACTTTAGTTAAATATTGGTCAAATTGTGTGCGAAATGGAAATAGTGTAAAGAGTATATGTTTATCAATTCTCAGTTTTCCAATCATACCCAATGTATGCAATGTAACGACTGTCCATGGGCTCCAGTATGCAGAAAAATCGTTAGATTATTTTTTCCCTTGCCAAAATTTAGTGTAACTTATGTGGCCCCCTTTCCAACAAGATAGCATAACATGGTTGGTACCAATGGATGCCTTAGGTCCTCTACCCATGTCTTCACTGTAGCTTTGAAACTGAGCCCGATACAGCAGGTTGTATTTTCTAACATTGATCTGCCTAACTCCTCAACATCAGCTCTGCCTGATATGTAAATACATATAACTTGTAATGTCAGTGATTTAAATCAGTGAGTAAATTGCTGTGCTTGATCCAATTTTTGAGACCATGTGTACCCACTGACCCCCCTAACGGTGGGCCTGACTCAAATAGTTAGAAAAAATAGATGTAAATTACACTAAAAATAGGTCTACACATCCAAAATTCAAAGTTTCAGTTATGCAAAAGTAGAAAAGTAGTAAAAACATTTTTTTGGGGGAAATGGAAAATATAGATGTGAGAAAGAGGACTTACAATAACCTTTAATGTGACCATGTTTTGCATTGTTTATTTGACTTGCTTTTTATGGTTTGTTTTATTTAATTTTGATTATTAACATTACCACATGATTTTATCTATTTGTTGTCTGCATATGTCCACAGTGTCCCACTCTGTAGTAAATATTTGCTTTTGGTTGTCTTTTTTTCCCCCAGTTTTGTGTATATTTGCTTGATGACACAATGACTGAGTCAAATCAAATCATATGTGTTATATTACAGGTTTGTTTTATTATTTTTATGTTGTAGCAGGTGGAGACAGAGGCTTTGCTGTTGGCTAGTTCAACTGCATTGCATTACATGTAATGTTACATGTTTTTTTTACTACAAAAAATCTGCAAACTACTGTACTTGAATAAATGTATTTGTTTGATCTACTGTTTATGAATGTATTGTAAATATGAATCGTCAACAATAGCATTTAGATGACAACTTGCCATTTTTGATAGTCATTTGTTGTGAGTGTATTTCTGCCTAAATTGGTGATTAAAGGTTTTTCTGGACATCAAGAAAACAACTTGTCAATTAGTTTCTTCTGAAAACTATCTCCTCTGTTAGCTTATGTTCAGGGCTTTGTTACAAAATATTTTAAACATACAAATTTACATATACAAACACAGCATACCTCAGTTCTTTCCATCTACAGTCTACAATCAGTATAATCTGAGAACATGAAATAGACACATAGTAGATAATCCCAGTCATTCCTCTTGAAGAAATAACACTCTCAATCCCCATCTCATAACCCTTGGTGCGGCAGATTATGATAATGTTGATGATGAAGATTGTGATGGTGATAATGACGACAGAGTTGATAATGATGATCCATGTCATTTGCTCTTCAAGAAGTCATGGTGAGTTGTGGTTCAGTTTACTAGAGAGAGACGACAGAGAGACAGGTTGGTTTACACACCTTAAACTAAAGAAAATGTCCTCACATGAATGGATGACAAACACATTGTGTTTCTTATAACTGCTTCCCTGGTGGAAAGCTCTTAATGTGAAGGTTGCAGAAGCAGGAAATGCTACCATTTGACTCTGAGGCTGTAGTTTGTGCTGTAGACAAATCTACAGCAATCATGCAAGGAAGCCACCAGAAATGGTTGATGCTACCAAAGTGGGGGATTCCTTTGAACAGTACTAATCATAACAATCACCAAAATGTCCTTATTTATTTGTATCTTTTATGTAGCCTACATATCCTGCCTGGCATTCCCAGAGATGGGAATTTGAGACCCCATTTTACCAGCATAGATCTTTAAATTCTACATATTTTTTTTATCTAATCAAAGCTGACTGGTTGATCCAACTTCCTGTCAGTCCCATAGACTGTATAAAAGAAGTGGATGTAGCCACAGTGATTGACCACTAGTTTGTGGACAACTGTTGCAAAGCCTTGAGTTTGGCACTCTGGCTGTCGTCATCTTGTGTTTTTGGCCCAGAAGTGACCATATTTAAATGAGGGGGTGGAACTGGGGAGGAGCGAGGGGTGGATCTGACTGACAGCCTATTGACCCTGAGGCCATACACACGGTAATACATTTTCATTTTGAAACAAAATTGATCTCCGTACACACAAGCGTTTTAGCACAGAATCCTCTGTCCATACTAATATGCCTGAGAACACATATCACATGACCATATATGCACAAAGCAGATTGTCTACTCTGCGGTTAGTTGCTAAGTCATAGAAAATACTCAGAAACTGTTTGTACAGTTGGCCCTTGCTGGCCATTACAAAGGTTGCAGGTAGAAACATTTTTGCTTTAGTTCACACAGTTTGTTTATGGTGTGATGAACCCCTTGATCTGCTGTGGTCTCACCTCCTTGCCACTGCAGGTGCCACAGATACATCCAAAAAGTCCGTTGACCATTTGGATGAGACACAATGCGAGCTCCAGGCATGCTGCCACTAGCAGAGTGGAGAACAGTCCCACGTTGAATTGCACCACATTCTTTGGAAGTATACACCAATCCCACATCTCCTTGTCACTCAGGTAGCTCCCGTTACTGGAAATCAAGAAAATTAGTGATGCTGTCAAACATAAATAGAAAAGTATTGCAGTGGTGTCTGTCCATAAAGACTGCCCGTACCTGTTAGCAAAGGGTGTCCCCCAAGTAGGAATGGGGTTGACATTATTTTGCCAGTAGCATGTAGGCCCATTAGCAAGACCCAGGGCAGCAACACTCAGACTGTAGATGGCCCCAACCACACCAGCTGCTGCAAAACCAATGGACAGGAACATCTGCATGGAGCACAGACAGTGGAGTCAGCACCACAAGAAACACATTCTTTGTCCGGTATGTTTTTCCTTTTTCTTCCTGAGCCAGTCCAAAGACATGCAGGTATGGTTAATTAGTAAGGGGGGCAAAAACAATACAGCAGCAAAGTATCGATGTTTTTATTTTATGAAATAAAAATATTACAAATATGAATAAACTTATGGTAGCCTACTAGAATAATATAATCAATTGTTTTTCATTTCACGAGATACATTTTGCTGCAATTAAAGTGGCTGAGGTGAGACAAACAAAGACTTAAAACTTTATCTTATTAGATAATATTGATGTTGACAAAATTTTCCTTTTAGAGACATAATTTGCTGCTAAAAAAAGGTTATACATTGCAATGTATTGCAATATATTTTATCACAATACTAAGCATCGCGCAACAGGTCTCTGTCTCCGTGTATCAGCCCTGTGATAGTCTGGCCTGTCCAGGGTATACGCCATCTAATGCCCAATGTCTGCTGGGAGAGGCTCCAACCCCCCCAATTAAATGGCCTAGTCGAGCTATAATCGTAGCTCAGCTGAGCATGTAATCGTACGAGTGTGACAATGTAATTGCAGAAACTTGAGCAGGGGCTTCCTATAGGAGACATAGGCAGCATCACCTATACCCCTTTTCCACCGACATGGAAAGTGTGGACTGAGAACAGAGGGCATGTCATATTCTACAGTTTGGAAAGACAGGATAGAGAAGGCAACAACACAAATGTAAAGAAATCACTGGTTAAAAAAAACAAAAAAACAAACATGCAGTGGTCTCATTGATAGTTGGTTTGTTTGTTTTTGGATAAAAACAAATATCTGTATCCACAACCCAGCCCTGAATAAGCGGATAACAATGGATAGAACAAAACATTTGTATTAACACAACAAAAGTTTGCAGGTTATCAATGCGATCTTTCATCTTGCTACTACTGTTTACTTCCATTGTGCATTGTGTAGTGCCTTTTGTTGATGATGTATCCTTGATTACAGTGGTACTGCTAAAAACTGACAGTAACACAGGCTGGTTCACTGGATGGCACCAAGGTTCCAAGAATCTTGAGTGGAAGCAGCTCAGGAACAACAGCTTATTTGGTGGAAAAGGGGCACCAGAGAGGGGGTGCCAAGCATTTGAAGTCCTGGCAATGCAGTTAACCACAAAAGCCCCTTTTCCACCACAGGAACTTTTATCAGTTACCCAGGATTTTGAAAAACCTTCACGCGTTTCCACCGAAATTACCCGGGTAAAAAACTTTCCCTCAACCCCAAACTTTCCCTGAAAAGAGTGCCTAGTAGGGGGGTGGGACTTTTCAGATTACCCGGAATCCTTGAGGGGCGGGGCTGTGTGCCGAAGAACACTGATTGGTGGAACACACACTTGCAACGTTATGTACTTCCTGGCACGGGCAGCTGCTGCAAACTTTATTTCATTTCTACAAGCTTCACTTCGTTTGTGTTTTGAATAAGGATGGGTAACGACACCCGGTACTAAATTAGCCCTGGGACTAAATCATCAATGACCGTAGCACTGATAAGCGGTATCAGTTCTCCTCTGCTCTCTGTGCCGACGCTGAACTCCTCCACACACACACATAACACCGATGCGACACGGTAACCAGTGAACAGCTGAGCAGCCCAGGTGGAAACAATAACTCTAAAATGACTCGAGCTGAACCTGGCAGCTACACTCATTACTGTAAGTGACATTAAACCGTAGCGAGTAAGAAGCCAATACTTAATCAGTACATGTGTTCAGAAAGCATGAACATGTAAACATGGAGACAGAGATATTCAATATGCTCCGTCCACAGTCTCTCATCCACCACCACTAACGTTATGTCTTACACACACTAGTTCAGCTGATAGCAAATTGTTACTAATAAGCTCAAATGACAGCTGTCTGTATGTAGACCAACTTAGTTTGTCACTTATCTTAAAATACTTTTAAACTGAGCAGCTGGCTGAGACAAACAGCCCCTCCTCTCTATCCCAGCACTAATGTTACCAGTAAACAAGCTGGCGGAGCTAAATAAAGGACACACGCCTAATCATCTACGTCATTACGCTAATTTGAATAAATTTTCCGGAACTTTGAGTTGCGGTGGAAATGGGAACCACACAGATTACCAGGAATTCTTTTACCCAGGTAAATAAATTCCTGGTAATAAAAGTTCCTGGAAATGTTGGTGGAAAAGGGGCTAATGTGTACATAGATGAGTGATCATCACCGTCAGAACATGCTCGAGCATTAGAAAGAATTAGAGTAACAGAAAATGAAAAGGCAAAAGCTGTCCAGATATGATATGATATGTGTGAGGGGCAAAGGGAAGAGGCGGTATGCATAACTGCCCACCACAGCACCTTTTCTGATGCAAACACTAGGGGTCCTCCTAATCAAACTCATTCTAGTAATGACTTGATTAAAACCTATAAGCAACTTTGCCTGTGGATATTCTCATTCATCCAGGTCATAGTTATCTCAAGGCAATTGAATCGAACGCAACTGGACTTAGTTTTGTCTTAGAAGACGTTTCACCTCTTATCCAAGAGGCTTCATTAGTTCATGCTTGTCTGACTAGGCTGAAACTAGTCTGACAAACTGGTGTGGAAGCACCCAGCTATAATGCTGTCCTTTCATCCTTGCCCAGGAGGCTTAACAACTTAACCTCTAAAAACAACGGTCGTTCACAAATGGCCTCATGTGACTCTAACGACTCCAGTGACAACCGTTGCAGCAGGAGTTTCAACGACTGTCGTTGACACACCATTGGAGCACTAACGAACCAGTGACATCATTGGCCTTGTGAAGACCTCCCCAGAGGTTAAATACCTGGGTGCTTCCACACCAGTTTGTCAGACTAGTTTCAGCCTAGTCAGACAAGTATGAACTAATGAAGCCTCTTGGATAAGAGGTGAAACGTCTTCTAAGACAAAACCAAGTCCAGTTGCGTTCGATTCAATTGCCTTGAGATATAAGCAACTTTGTGTCTGATGTTTCTTTACTATGATGTAAATGTGAAGAAAAAGAATATAACACTTAAAAGTTTGCTTGATTGAAAACAGTAGGCTATTTCAGCTACATACTGTACATACTTACCCCACAGCGGTTGGCACAGCAGTTCTTAGCACTGGTCAGATGAATGTGAATGGCAGGAATGAGGACCTGACAGCAGAGGAAGGAAATAAAGAAGAGGTGGCAAAGAAAAGAGAGAGAGAGAGAGATATCAAGATGACATATAATAATATTACACATTTAATGTAAGAGACAACAGAAAGATGACATATTTTATATAGGAGACAACAGAAAGATGACATATTTATTGTAGGAGACAACAGAGAGATGATATATTTAATGTACAAGACAACAGAAACTTTAAGAGGTACTCTAGCAGTTTAGTATGCCATTTCCCTAATGTTGGGGCACCACTCATAGATGGATTTGAAAAGAATTGGCAAAATTGGGCTGAAGAGGCCAAGATATGACGTTTAGTCCAAGAATGGGTTGTCATGAAGCTCAGCGTAAGTTCAATCAGGAAGACCATCCTGTGCTCATTCATTCACAATTCTCCCTCTCCCACTGCTTCCTCCAATCAGCTGCCTCTGGGCGTTCACTCTTCTAGCTGTTCTATCGTAATTAGCCACGACCTCTATCAGCCAATCAGGTTGTCACTACGAGATTTTAAATCTGTTCTCTCCTCTGCCGCTTTCAGCTGTCATTCTAGGCAGAATCGCTGCCCCTCCTCCACCCGTTCACCTCCAGCTGTTGTATCCAAGGTCAAAGACAAGCCTGAAGACTCATACCTCTACTCATCCGGATCATCAGCACCCATCCATCTAATTCTCATTTCTTCTTCACTTCCTCTACCACCACCAGCGTCTAGACCCCGAGGGGGGGGGGGGGGGGGGGGGGGGGTGTGTGTGTGTTCCCTAATTGGTTACAGATCCACCACCCTCCTTATAGCTCACCATCTCAAAGGGGTCTAATCGCAAAGACTTTTCACATTTTCATTAAAAATGTTCTTTTCCAAAACTAAAAACAAGTCTCTCCTGATTGAAGTGGGGTTATGGGTTATCCTGGCAACATGTCTGTCAAAATCCACTTGTTGGTTCGTGTCACATGTTTTCTGTTATAAATCATCCATGTCCAAGCTGAGATAGCCTTGATGATGTCACTAAGATATCCTCAGGGTTATTTTCTCAGCCCTGACATGAATCAACAGGCTGACTTGTATCCGCCATGATAAGTAAAGTGTCCCTTTAAAGCAACTCTTACCTTTCTTGCATTTCACACGGCACTTAGCAAAAATTTGAACATCCACAACTCCCGCCTCCCTCCAAACTCCCACCCCCCTCCTCCTGCAACTCCACCTCCCTCCTCATTACGTCTATGATAGGCGTTGGCAAGGTAACGTTAGATACACGGAAGAGGAGAGCGAGTGTAACAGGCCAAGAGAAGAGTAGAAGAGGAGTAAAACACTCTGCTGATTGCTGAACAAAACTATGGAGTCGGCTAGTGTTAGCCATTAGCAACTGGATGCTATATTGCCATATAACATCATATGTTATATTAGAAGCAAACTAAACATAACGTTACCTGTCCTGCACAGTCAAATGCAACCCCGGAGTTTTGAAACTTATCCGGGGTCATTGATGACTGATGAGCTTTATAATATAACGTAAACGCTAACGTTAGATAGTACTGGTGACTGGCAACAAACAAGAAAGGTAATACAGGGGCTCAGGCTACGTTAGGCTGCAGTAGGCTAACCGTTAGTAACTGGATGCTGTATTGTCATATATAACGTTATAGCCTATGTTACATTAGAGGCAAACTAAAACTTCCTGTCTAGCAGAAACTCTGCGACCATCTTGTCCCTTTTTAGCTCAGGAGGAAGCTGCATCAGCCTTCGCCATTGCTCGAAAGCAAAACCGATGTTGCCCTGAGTTTTGGCTCTTGCAGCATTGAGTTCTCTCTTAGTGTTAGCTTTTTCTGCTATATTCTTTCCTTTGCCAACTGATTTCTCTGTTGGAGTAGCTGGAGTTGGAAGCGGTGGTCCGCATTTGTCTGCCATTGTTACGGAGATAAGTTTATATCCACAAGCGTCCCTGTTACCAGCCTATTTGTTGTCTCTCAGACTCACTCTACCTGGTCGGGGGGAGATGTTACACGAGTGGTTATGTCAGTCGGAGGCCTCCAGGAGGGGAAGAACCATATGAGAATGGTATAATTATGAGCTTGTATCTCTGTTGGAATTCACTTACATTTTACTGTACCATCAGTTTATTAATAGCATTTTAACCTAAACAAAGAAAAGCGTAAAATTTTTAGGAAGGTAAGTGTCGCTTTAATTGAACTGAGCTTAGAAAAATACATTTGTCACTTATCGTCTCTTACCAACTTGTTTTCTTTATTCTTTATGACTTTGATCATTCTTTCAGTCTTAACCAAGTAGTTACCTTAACTTGTTTAAACTTTAACCATTGAAACCACTCATATGAATCATATATGACATGGACCTTTTTGGAAGCTTTGACATCAGTCACACCACATGTAATCTACTCACCAAGATTCCTCCTCCTATCAGGCCCGACATGTATTTAACCTCCTCAGTGATACGGTCCTCTCCTTCCCTGTCTTCGGATGCATACTTTGTCTCAAAGTCAGGGAAGAATAGCATGATGTTGCAGATGATGGACACTAAAGCCAGGATGTAGAGTGGGATGGCAATGAATTTAGAACAGGATCCGGTGCACATGATGTCTGCAGATGGAGGTTGTTCAAAAAGGTAAAAATAACTACAATCCCAACTGCTACTCCAACCAAAATATTTTCTTCTTATAGATGCTGTCAGTCAGATCTTTTCTGCTGACACTTGGGAAGCTGTGATGGTTGTTAGCTAACAGGCGTCAAGTGCAGCTTGATGCATCAAATGTCAAAAAAGGTAAATGTAAGAACTGTTTAAATATATGTTTGGTGGGTGGAGGGTATAAAGGTGGAGCTAAAGGAGATAAGCCTGATTATTACCCCCTTTATGACTGAGACTTTATGCCATGGGTGTGGGTGTTTGTGCGCATGTTTCCATTAAAGTCATAAAAGCCAGTCATTTGTGACACAACAGAATTTCCCCTTCTTATAAAGCACAGAATAGAAAATAAAAGACTGAGGTTATATGACAATCATTTTGTCTAATGTTTAAGCTTAGAGCTACCATAGGAAACTTTTTCAGCAAATATGACAAAAAGTTATTTATTTTTATAATTGTCTTTATACCCTGATAGTAGCACATGAGGCAAATACTCTGTAAAAAAAAATCATGTTCCTCTGCCTCCTCAAAGAGCTCCTACTTTTGCAAAAATCATGAAAACAAGCAATCAGAGCCGAGGAGTCTCCAATGCAGCCGTCCATCATGTCAATCACTGCTCGGGAACAGGGGTCAAACTGTCAAACTAGGCAGCGCTGATAAGTTATCAAGATTCTGTTACTGCATTGCCTATTTTTATTCCCAAGTGCTGTCAGAAACATACATTAGTGCACTGTTTAGCTGTAAACTGTGAGAGATGGCTCCAAAGATGGAGATGGCTTTGTGATTTCAACATGGGGTCACAGGAGTCACATAGGATTGCTGAGGCACATGGCTGCCTGAACCAAAGCTCCCAGAGTGATAACCAGATAACCTCAAAATTCGATAGCTGGAATATTCTTTATACTGCTAAAACTACAACTGAAGTTTCTTATTACATTGAACTTATCCGGATTAAACATCAGTGATATTTAATGTCGACAGTGAATAACGCCAAGACCAGAGCTGCAAGACAAGCACTGAACTGCACAAGCATGGCAAGTGAGGCACAGCATGCCAAGCAAATGGGTCCCACAGCCACCCAGGTGATGGGGAATGAGAAGTGCCAATCTAAAGTTTTGTCTGCTATACAAGCTTCTTTGGGGAAAGCCATAGAAGAAATTGACCTTTCGCTAAGCCCTGCTCCTTTGTGATGGTCCGACAAGTTGTCAGAGTAAGCATAGAGCCCACACTGTAACTAACTGCACTCCCTGAAGAAATATTATCATGTTTTTGGAAAAATGAAACAGTGATTCCAGAAAGAAGCAGACAGAGGGGTCCACAAAATGCGTTTGAAGGATATATCCAGGAAGTCAAACTGACTCAGCAGCAAAAACAGATTAAAAAGACAAAGATAGTCATAGACTAAAGCGAAACTATAGGCTACAGATCACAGTGTAAAAGTGAACCACCACACTGATGATTGTGACAGAAGACAATGAATATAAAGGGAAACTTAACAGATATTGAACCAGCTGTGTGGCATTCCAGTGTGTGCAGATG
The DNA here is from genome assembly GCF_006386435.1 of Epinephelus moara. Lineage (NCBI taxonomy): Eukaryota > Metazoa > Chordata > Actinopteri > Perciformes > Serranidae > Epinephelus > Epinephelus moara. Next base: position 3,723,179 of record NC_065522.1, on the reverse strand, counting down.
AACAGTTTGGCTTCGCCCCCGTGTCACTGCCAGCACCTGGACCTCCGCCGCCGGATGGGCAGGGATCTCTGGGGGAAGTCAAACAACGTTCATCTGCGCACATAAATATCAGCAAAGTTTCCTTGCTTCCCTTCACTGGTTCCTGTACAGCAGGGTAGGTCTTTTTTTCAGTGTTATAATCATTAAAAAGCAAAAGCAGCATGTGTATACATTCAGTAGGCTATATCTTCAGTAGCTAGCTGGCTAATCCTACACTTTTCAGGGGTTGATTTTGGTTTTGGAACAGGGAAAAAAGTATATCTTTTTTCAACCTCTCCAGGTAACGAGTATCATTAATACAAGACGTGCCCCAGGCACAACATTTAGCTTGAAATCCTAAAAACTAGCCTGAAAATGAAGGAAATCTGAAACGACTGCATTAGAGTCAATGGAACACTGTTTTGTTGTCAGACCCTGGTCTGAGTTGGCCTGATGTTATGTTATGATTGGCCAGTCTGCGTCCGGGGGCGGGACTTAGCAAAGAGTCAATTGGCCACATGAGCAAACTACTGATGGTCCTGCAGGCTGATATCGAACAGATTAATGTTGTGTTCGCACCAAACAATGCAAATTTTTGCATTACTTGCACACATTTGACCGCGAGAATACTTTGTGTTGACTTGCTTTGTAGGCACAAAGAACTTGCATAATATGTGCGTGAATTTGCTGAATTAACTTCCGCTACATCCTCGGCATCATCCTGGGAGGATCTCAGTGCTGACTGGCTATCCTGGTGTGAGTTGGTCGCTGAAGTTCAGATTTTTCAACTCTTATGAATAAGCGTATGACGCAAAATTGCACAGCAAGCTTAATTCACACAGCTGAATTTGCACATTTCTTGTCATTCGTGCCACGTCCATCGCACTGCCCGGCGGAAATTCGCATGTTTTCGCATCCTTACTTTGACTTTACATGTAATTCACTTGCGCAAATTGTTGTATTTGCATCCGGTGTGAACACAATATAAGGATGACAACTCTGAAGGGTTCAAGACACTGCTAACTGGGATAGATGCCAGAACTTGAGGTTGGTTGGACTGAAAGAGAAGCTGGAGGATGGCAAGCCGGTGGAATGTGTGAGAAAAATAATTGTGGAGGCTTTGGGCAGTGACCTAGAACAAGCACAGCTACAAGGTGTAGAGCCCCGTACCGATGCCTGATGAAAGCTGCCCTCCCAGGCCTATTATCATCCACTTCTTGAGCTACTTGGAGCGGGAAAGAGTGTTGACAGCTGCAAGAGGAAAATACAGAAGCAGGCAGGGGATGATCATGTGGGGAGGCAGCAGGCTATCCTTCTTCCCAGATATGATGAAGGAGCTGGCGGAGAGGAAGAAAAAGTTCATGGAGGTGTCGAGGAGTCTGCATGTCCTGGATGTACGTTTCATCCTGGCATATCCAGCAGAGCTGCACTTAACTTGGAAAGGAAACCGGATGAAATTCAGCAATCATGGAAAAGCGAGGCAGTTTCTGAACAGTGCGGTGAACAGAAACTAGTAAGGAAAACATGGTTAACAATGGTATAATGATATTTCTCCCATACATATCTGGATCGACTGCTATTTCTGCAGACATTCAGCAATGGAAACCGCTCAGATGTCAAAATGTTCAGCTCTTCAGCAACTTTTTTTGAATGCTATATGTTTTTAAAAGTACACAAGCATTTCTTGATTCAGCTTTTTAGTGAATTAATTTCAGCTTCTACTTGTGACAATATTAGAGTTTAGTTTCCAGATTTTCCAGCAAAGTAATTCAGCTCTTACCTTCTTTAGGTAATGCAGTTCAGCTTCCACCTCTGCTAGTTTTACAATTCATTTTCAGCAGGGGAGAGCTGGTCCGGTGGGGACATTTTGGTATTGACATAAAAGAACCTTTCATGACTCACAGACTCCATGAACATTAATGAAAATAATTTGATCCTGAGTCTTAACCTAAATGTCAGGAGTGCAATCTTCCACAATTCTGCTCCCCTGAGATGGTTGGGACAGTGGGTAGGGTCGGTTGTGACACTTGTTCTGGGTTAAAATATATATATAAATAATTTAAATTATAAAGAATGCATACTTAATTTCAATACCTTATATTTACAATGCCACTTGCTGAAGAGGAAGAGGATGTGGCTGAGTAGTAGCATGTTGGATGGCAAAGGCATAGTTGCTCTCTAACTTGGGAAAAAGGCACTGTCCAAACTGTCCCTCTGTCACAATTGACCCCACCCTCCCATACAGTGCAATGCATTAGTGCTTCAAGGTTCCTGGATTTTCAGCAATGCTTTGCAGCTGTCAGCATTTATATGCAATTTTAGCTAAAAATGCATTCCCCAGTTAATTTTGAGATGCAGATTATGTGATTAACATCAATAGACCTACTCTGGCCTCCATTTTGAAAAGAGTAATTTGTCTTTTTGGGTAGACATTTTATGCCTTTAAAAGACAGCGGCAGCAGAGAGGTAACAGGGAAATGAGCAGGAGAGATGTAATAAAGGTTTTTCAAACGCTGACTGTTTGAGAATGTATGCTGTCATCAGATCCTGATCCAGCTGAGCCAGATCCACCCTTCTCTATCAGAGCATCAGTTAGTCCATGTTCTTTTCAACAGCCTACAGTAGAACATTAACACAAAGTATCCTTTATCAGAACACTGATAAAGAGTTTTAGTTTGTAGAGGTACTTGTGTGTGTGTGTGTGTGTGTGTGTGTGTGTGCACGTGTGCGCGCATGAGTATGTCTTTATGATTTGATTACTTTATCAGTGAATTATGGCACTAGTCAAATGTGTAGGTGTAGGGAGTATGCAAATGGACTTTAACCAACATCTGTCTGACATGTGCTCACATACATGAACATAGTTAAAAAAAACATTTAAACAATGACTCCAGCTCATGCTGATGAGAATGCACACACAATAAGTCCAGAGTCTACTTCCCTACCGAGTTCCTACAGTGAGTTTATTACAGTTGGAGTTGGGTATCCACTAAACCTGTCACAACACTGACTCAGAAGAGGTCAAAGGTCATCTGGTACTAAACACCATCTTTCAAAGTTACACCTCACCCCAAAAATTAGTATTTGTATATCAATTACTCACCACATGTCATGTTGAAATAGTGAAAAAAAACAAAAAACCTATGTTTTACTCGCATACCTTCACAGTAATATACATACCGACGTTTGGTCAGTGACTTTCCACTTCGAGATATGATGTGCAAGGTACTCTGGGCACGTTGGTTGTTGACCGTTTGGAACACTATGTCAACTTCAGCCTGACACATGCATTGTGTCTTTTCAAAATACACTTCCGGCCTCCCGATTGAAAGTCGTTGGTTGTTAGACCATCCACCACCCTTCCCACCTGCTTTACTCGGACTTTTGCCCCCTTAACTTACGTTGTTATCAAGCTGCGTTTTTCCCCTGACGCCACCAGGCCTAATATGCGGCCGGGCTCCATTTAACAATAACAGCGACTGGCTGCCAATCATGCTGACACGGTGTCAGACACTGACGTCGTCAGTGTCTGACACCGGAAGTCACCACCCAAATGACTTCAGAGTGAGACCAGTTTGAGCCTGGACCCTATTTTCTCATGTCTCTGTTATTATAAGTGTCTGACAACATTATAGAATTGGAATTTACAGAGAAATATAACAATTTTCTTCACCTCTCTCTGAGCCGGTCTGTTTGTTAATGTGTGTAACCAAGTCTCGCTCAAGGAAAAGTCTCATTCTAAAATCTCATGGACTTTTCCACATTGTTAAAATCAGCTAAATATTTAGCCACGACATTGAAAATCCCTTTGATATCACTAAGCTATGATTTCTGTACCGGATCAGCGAAAGGTAAAGAAAAATGTTTCATTTCTCACATAACTCATGCACTATAATCCAAGTCTTATTTATCCAGTCATAAGCTCAGTATTTCCCAAACCCATGCATTTACATTAAGGCCTAACTATTTAAAACCATTTGGCATAAACAGTCTCACGAAGAGATGAGTAGCGCACCTGGGCAAGTGCCTACATTTGAACTCTGCTTAATGGAATGCATGAGCAGACGTATATCAAAGTGTTTCGGCTTCAGTGAAAATGCATGTTAGGGGAATATTGAGCATAGGACTGGATAAACGAGACTCAGATTATACTGCATGAGTTGTGTGAGAATTCTAAACAAAATCTTTGCTGTTGTTAAATGTGCCCCTCTTTAAATCAAATTCATCAAGAATTTTCTCTGTTTTTGGATTCCTCATTCACAGTGGAGGCAGGTGAGAAAAACAATATTTTCTTCACAAAGCCCAAGTACATTTGAGTCACATGACTTGGACTCACGTCAGACTCAAGTCAAAAATGTAATGACTTTGGACTCGACAAAATCAAACACAGACTTGCAACTCAAACACCAATGATTCGTGACTTCACTTGGACTTGACCCTTTTAACTTGGAAATACTTGATACCTTCCACCCAAGCCCAAAGATTAAAAAGTATGTAAAAGTGTGCCACAAATCAATTCATGTCCCTTCATTTCCTGAATTAACTAACGTCAATACTATTCATTCCCAGCAAGTCAATAATTCCTCAGATGAATGCTAATAAATGCTAATTTGAAAAAAAACAAAAAAACAGCTGGGCTATTATTTGCCTAAATCACTGAAGTCAACAAGCTTATATACGAGACAGGCCTTTAATTCCTTTTAAACAAAACTGTTGCTCAGTAAAGATGGGGTGAGAGCTGGTAAATTGTGTATTTGAACCAGTATAAATATTGGTTGTATAATAAATTAGGCTTCGAATAATATATCAATGACAAATCATTCATTTAGTCCAGCTCCGACAGACAAGGCATCACAGAGAGAGAGAGTGTTATGATTACAGCACCCAACATACTGACCCAATACCACTTCATCCTGTCTAAAGTATGTTCACAACTTGAACTGTTTTTTATGAAAAACACTCTTTTCATCAGTGTGGAATATGGAATAGGAATATGAATAACTTACCAGGTAATCAAGGAATAGACACATATTCTGACTTTATGACAGCTTCAGAGGAAAAAAGTCACCTTTTTTTCCCATCATGGCACTAAATCTGAATTAATTCTGGTCTTCTCTGGTGCTCATGCAGTAAAAGGAACTGAACGAATGAACTGTGGAAAATCTAACTAAGCTAATGATGTGTAGCATCTCCACACTGGCAGAATTTTAAACATATATTTTTGTATGTGTGATTTAAACAGCTATCTAATGTTAGCTTAAGTGGGTAGCCAACAATTGGGTTTTTAAGACATCCCAAGAACTTCCATAAAAACAGAGAGACAGACCTTTATTTGTCAAAATGTGTAGATACACCAGGCTAGTAAAAGGGACTCTGCATTTAATTGGGACTAAGCTTTTGTTTAAAGTTTTACGTGTATTACTACTCTGCTATTAAATGGTGTAACATGTGGTAAAGAGCGCATTATGACTTGTTTTGGATTCCTAACAAAGTTTAGGACTTAGGAGTTGACTTGGTACTTGCCTGTCCTGACTTTAGACTTGACTTGGGACTTGTCAGTCTTGACTCGACTCAGGACTTGCCTGTCTTAACTTGGGATTAACTTGGAACTTGCCTATCTTGACTTGGTACTTCACTTAGGACTTGGCTGTCTTGACTTGGTACTTGCCTTTCTTGATTTTGGACTTGACTTGGGACTTGCCTGTCTAAATGTGGGACTTACTTGTGACTTGCATGACTTGGTCCCAACTCTGATAAGTGATATGGAAATGGCCATTCTCTGGAAGTATTCCTTTAACAGAGAGCACCCCTCATATACAGCCACCTGTTATCATGTGACTGATAGTGACGTGATGTGCTTTGGTCATGTGATGACAGCTGATCCATCTCAATGACAACTGCACAAACTCCACTGACGAAGACCACGACATGTAGTTGAAAGCTCTGCAAAACCAGTATGCAGACCTTAAGTCAAGATTCCTTTGTTGCACGACAAAGATCATGAATGAACTTTTCACACAATTAAAAGAGTTAATGAGTTGCTAATCAACAGACTCTGGAGTTTAGACTCTAAACTGATTGTTGGTTATTAACTCATTGAAGGTCTAATGGTCATTAGTACTTTTACAGAAGTTCATCAGACGCAGTGTTTCCCCAAATGACAGCCAACAACAGATCATGTTACAGTGTGACGGTTGAAGTTTATGAGGTTTTATTGGTGAAACAGAAAGCATTTATGGTGCTTTATGGTATCATAAGTATCCGCCGTTTGTACCTGGTACTACCACTCTGATGGAATTCTGACACACACAAGACACACCTGCACACTTGGCATGACGGCAGCATCATGCACACTCAGGTGATAAAGCAGTGTGTTGTCATCATTTGCATGGAAGGGGAAAAACAGGGTTGTAGTGGGGGAGATAAGAAAGCTGTAACAAGCACTGTAAATACAGAGTACAGCAATGGAACTGAAAATGACTATTGATTTAATAAGAGCCACGTAATAATGCCAATAAACCCAGGCCATATATCCATGTACTCATGTCCAAGTGGGGACAAAGCTTAGAGAGTTAAATTGTGTTGTTTCAAATGAACTAAACAGATGACTATTGGTAGAAAATGTTGGTATCTAAACATACTGGTGTTCCCATCATATTTGGCTCATAGTATTGATTGATTAAGCTGTGTGTTGACCTTGATGCAAAGTGTAGCATGAGAGATAGCACTCTAGTTCTGCATGACTCAAACCACTGATCAGCAGTTCAAAGGCACAATGAACTGTGTGTGTTAAAGTCTTTCAACATTCTAATGGCAGCATGTCACCTTATGGAGAGGACTGGGTCTAATGGAGCATACTCGCGGTTTTATCTTATCTACAAATTGTCTTTATTTTATGTTACCATTGATGGGTGTAAGTAACATCAGATAAGATTCAAATTTAGTCATTTATAGGAACAAATAGTAGTTATAAGTACAATCACGAAAATATGTTAAGTATAAAGTAACAAAAGTATAAGTACTCATGGGGAAAAGTTTAAAGAAATTTAATAAATCAAAATAACACATTTAAAAAAGAGAAAGCAGCAAGTACTCATGTTTGAGAAGCTGGAACCCACCACATTCTCACTCTGACCTAGTCACATAATGCTGCCTGGTTGAGGACTTTCAACATTGAGAAATGACGTGCAAGGTACCCTCAGCGCATTGCTTGTTGACGTTCTGGGATGCCATGTCAACTTCAGCCTGTTACATGCATTATTTGGTTTCAAAATACACTTCTGTTTTCACAGGAAATGTACAGTTTGCATACAGTCTCTTTCCAAATAAATGCACTACGTCGGTACAACATTGCAAACTGACTTTCTTCAACCACAAATGCATGTGGTTGAATTTAGGCAACAAAATCACATGGTTAGGTTAAGAAAAAAATACCAGGGTTTGGCTTTACATTCTTAGGGGAGCAAACACTGGCCTCCTGGGTGAGAAGTTAGTGGTTGTTGAACCCATCCACCACTCCTCACTTCCACCCTACTCTGACTTTTCACCCCCTTAATATACGTTGTTTTTCGGCTGCATTTCCCCTGACACCTTCAGGCACCATTACACACTGACAGTGACCGGCTGTGTATCATACCTATGTGGAAGTCACTGACCAAGCACCAGGATTCTACGACTTCAGAGAGGGACTGGGTTGTGAAACCATGAAATGTTTTTTCCATACAAAATAGTTGTTGATCAATTTTCTAATTATATATGTATATATAGAGAGAGAGAGAGAGAGAGAGAGAGAGAGAGAGAGAGAGAGAGAGAGAGAGAGAGAGAGAGATTTGTTGTTCATATGGTTTGTGTGCAAAAATTATAAAGTAACTACTAACTAACTTTATGATATAATAATGGAGTAAAAAGCAAAGTATAAACTATATTCTGAGTGTAGTGGGGTAGAAGCAGAAAAGTAAGTAACTGAAATTACAGTAACTGGGATCAGTGGAACTAATAGTATTTCTTTATTCCACCAATTTAATGACCAAGTTATTATAATTATTCTAAAAGATATAATGAAATTCATGCATTTTTAAATTGTTCCTCAAATTTAAAACTTATGTTTCCTCTTCTCTGTAGACTGTTAACATAGGACTTTTATTTTCTTATCTTGGTAAGAGTGCCCTTAAAATAAAGTGTATTGGGAAAATATTATGATTACAAACATTTAATATGAAACCCAACAACCATTTTTGTTGATGTACCCTTATTGTTTTAGCTGCAGCACTCTTATTACCAAAAGGAGAAAATCAACATGCCATAAATACATATAAAATTAATGAATGATTGTAACAGGTAAAATATGATTACTTTTATTTTTACTCATATTCATTTATTCATGTACTTATTTTTTTTTACGAAATACTTTGGCAATAACATACAGTATCTTTGTTCATGCCAATAAAATTATTTGAATAGTAGTAATAGTAGTATAATATTCATGGTCACCAATATTGACTTAACATTCCTAGGCCATGGAAATAACACACTGGAAATCTTGAGTTGGGTGGTGTTCCCCTTTAAGAATAGCTGAGAATGTGTCACTCTTTGGACATAAAAAGTAAGTCAGTCACAACACACTGGGTGTGTCATCTTTGTGTATTAGGTTTATTAAACCACTTTTCCAGAACATCATGTGGTTTACCAATTTCTTTTTAAAAACATTACAAAACTTAGAAAAGTGCACTCAGTAGAGTGCAGATCTCTGCCAGGAGGCCACCAGAGCTGATCGCTGCCACTCTGTCCCACCAGGCTCCCTTTCAGTCAAAAAGACAACAAACTTTTCTTCTTTTTTTGTCTTGTATCTTGCCTAACTTTAGTGAATCATATTACATCAGCCATGGAGTAAGTCTGCAGATGCTCTAGTTCAAAATGAGACCAAACTTTTCAATGGATGTCAGTTTTTGAGCCACAATGAAGACTAAAATGTGACCTGCAGATTCAGAAAGGCTTCTTGTTTTGAGCTGAGACAATTTCCAGAAATGTCTTTAACTATGTGATTTGGCTGAGGACTTGAAGCCCCGACTGGTTGCTCAAAAGGACTAAGCAGTCAATGGCAGTATAAAACATTCAATAAAACAGTTTTTTTCAATAATTATAAATCACTGCAAGTACAAGAGGTCCATGAGCATACTGTCATAAATGTGTACACAAAATATTAGGCTGATGGGTCCAGTAGTATGTGAAATTAGCTGCAGGCTTACATCTGGTGGAGATAATAAACAAACCTAGTATTACAGAACTGTTGAAGCCTTTGAATTCATTTGGGAACGGGAGAGAAGCCATTCTTCTAAATTCTAGTGGTGAGGAGTCTTCTGTTTTTAGATGTGGATCTCATGCTGTGTCTTCAGTGTTGTCTGATGCTATGAACGTTGAGCACAGTAGTAAAATATATCTGTATTAAAATATATTTTATTCAATGAAGAACACATACATTTCACTCATATCTGAAAGTATATCTCTAATTTTAATGTTTACAGATAAGCAGTGTTCTTGAGTAAGCTGACCCTGTGTGAACTTTGGTTGGAATTACAACAATCGAGTTAAGTCGTAAAACTCCACCTACACTCAGTCAAGTGATATCCTTATATAACCCAGTGTAGACCTTTCCACAGCAGAAATTTAAGATTATCGCAGCAGGAAAAGCCAAGCTGTAAGTGACAACATTAAAAATCACTGCTTTCCATTTACGTAAGCTAGATCCAGAGTCCTGGTATCATGCATGCCACCTCCCTGTCATGGCTTAATGGACACTTGATGGAACTGAGTCATTGTTAACCCATTCAGTTTCACCTGTGCTTTTCCTGCTGTTACAAGTCAAACCGCCTGCAGAGAGAAAAGACTATGGATCTTCAAGGTTGGCTAATCAGTTCCTGAGGACTCTAAATGGGAGTCCATGACCCGGTATGATGACATCAGCAGTACGTAGTGCCTCCTGGCGGTTGACCTCCTGCACTGCAGTGTTAATACTCAAATCCCGCCAGCTGTCTTCATCTGAGCAGCACTCAAATAAGTCCCCTGCAACAAGCACTGTGCCCGCTGAGGTTTCCGTCACCTGGACGCTGACATCTTGTCCTGTGTGGCCTGGACTAGGGACTACAGTTACCTGTGGGAGAGGGAGACACTTTCAAAGCCTAGGGGAAAACCAGCAGAACATCACAAGAGGCTACAAAGCTCCATCAAAATCTGACTCCTCTTCGTTTTCATCATATACACACACACGCATGTAGTGGTTATATGTTTTTTATTCAAAACTGGAGTCGAAAATTCCTAGGATGATTTATGTGTATGAACATATTTGTTGCACAATTTATTTCGTACTTTGACATCATTTAACATGCACATTTTTCTTTTCCTGTTCATCATTATGAATTAAGACTCCATGTACATTTTTGTTAAACTTAATTTCTGAGGTCCATCCACAATTTGTACAATATAAAGCTGTCTTTCCTCACTGTAGTGACAACCACCTCCCTTCCACACTCTCCCTTAATTCTCTACCACCAAATTTCATTTAACACATTTAATTGAGATGTAAAAATTATTGAAATCTGAAATTCATTGAATACATTTTATTTGGTTAAAAAAATGTTTAAGTTTAAAAAGAGAACACATTTAGCTGAGGTTAAAAATGCTCATAAGGATTTGTTAGGGATGGGTTAAGAGGTCGAGGATAAGTGTAAGGTTTGGCTTGGATAGTGTATTAGTGTAAACTTGGTGCTTTTTGCAAGCTGGCCAGTCCAGCTAGCAAAAATGGCCTGCAAAAAACACCTGGAAAAATCCAGTGATTTTATGGTTGATTATTTTATGGAGCATACAGAGCATACACAATGCATCTCTATTGCAAGGTTAGAGCAGTATAATCATGTTCCCATAAAAGGTTTGTGCTATATATATATATATATATATATATATATATATATNAAAAATGGCCTGCAAAAAACACCTGGAAAAATCCAGTGATTTTATGGTTGATTATTTTATGGAGCATACAGAGCATACACAATGCATCTCTATTGCAAGGTTAGAGCAGTATAATCATGTTCCCATAAAAGGTTTGTGCTATATATATATATATATATATATATATATATAT
>NC_065522.1:3710719-3710853 GCF_006386435.1 Epinephelus moara | reverse complement strand
GCTATGACATCACATACACGACCGCCTCCTGTGTAGTTTTTCTAATTACGTTTTTTTCAAAAGCTTATATCTCAACAGTTTTACCACAAAGTATGACTTTCTTGACCTTAAAATTTATGTTTTAAATTCATTAA
>NC_065522.1:3707744-3710639 GCF_006386435.1 Epinephelus moara | reverse complement strand
CAAAGTATGACTTTCTTGACCTTAAAATTTATGTTTTAAATTCATTAACAACATATTTAGATTTCATGTCACAACTCAAACGGGAACAAAAGATAATATTGCTCTCCCCATTCACTGCCATTCATATTTTTTCTGACCTAAGGTCCCATGAGCTCTACCGGAAGGGGCGTGACTTCGGCACTCTATGGCTAATCAAAATTTTTCTTTATTTTTTTTTCACTCATCAGGTGAGAAAATAAACCCTGTAGTTATACTGCCCCATTTGACCTTGTGTCCCAGTCACCCTTACTTCACCCTACACTCCAAGTATGGCTCCTAGGAACTGTTTTATATGAGACCCCAGCTCAATTGAAAGGTAAAGAAATACTTAAGCCACTTATAATAATAATGATCTGAGCCTGTCTGTGTCAAAGATAACCACTTTAAATGGAGATACAGTGACAGTGTTCAGTTGCCCCATATGCTCACATTGCAGCCCATCCTGCAACTGCCAGCTGCTGCCCTATCACTACATACTGGATCAATTTGAAATATTGCTGCTCACATCAGTCTCTCTGACACATAAACATGGAAAAGTAGGGTCTAGATTGAAAAATGACAAAGTTATCCTTTAACACAGATCTCATAGAAAGACCCCAAGATCTGATAAGAATTACTTGCGTAATTATGAATCTGTAATGCACCTGTGTATGACACTCCTTTGCACAAGTCTTCAGTCAGTTAAAAGATGCCACATCTGTGTTGCCGTTTGCAAGCATGAATCAAAGAGACCAAATACACAAACAAATGAATGATGAATGTAATAAAATGAACGAAGGCTTTCTCAGAAAATATCTCTCCCTTTTTTTTTACATTTAAACAAAGCATCTGAAAATGTGTAAAAAAAATATATATATAATAAAATACAGGTGCAGAGTGCAGCAGGGTTTATTATCTCCAGTAAAAACTTTGGAGAAAAGAATATGCTGGATATGCTTGCTTGCCTTTTTTTGGCACACAATGTAACTATTTTATTTATTTAGCGAATGCAAATTTCTCAAGCCAAGCAGTAGCCTCTTGATCTATATTGTGGAGGGAGACTAGACTAGAATGTAAATGCAAAGTGTTTACTGGTGTAGCACAAATTTGAAGGAGTTCACACTGATAGCTGCATTTTGGATTTTGTTGTCCATTGTGTGGTGCGAAAATAAAATTAGACCACAGGTTGTAATGTTTGGTGGAAAAATGTTTTCTCTTGATGCATGTTTTTTAAGTTGTAGCCTAGAATTTTGGACAGTGACTTTCAGTTTAGGTCTGTTTTGAAGACTTCTGAAGGGACAAATGTGTTCAAGCTAATGAGAAAAAGTGGACGACTTCGGTCTACTTAAACTACTGTCATACCCAGTTATCTTACCTGCTTATCAATGGAGTACGCCTGTCCCTCTGCCAGCTGGTTGGGACGGTATGTGTCCCCTTCACTGACGTCATATCCCACAATCATCACTGCTGCTGGAAAAACACTCAGATTACCTACATGGTCTGAATGTCCGTGAGTCCCCACCACCACGTTAACGTCCCCTGGTTCCAGACCCCTCTCTTTCAGTGTCGTTAGAAGAAAGTCCCGGTCCCACGGCCCTCCGGTGTCCACCAGAATAGTCCTGGGTCCTGTTATGAGGGTGATGGTCCCGTCGGCTCTAAACGTACCGTCGGTTTGAGGGAGACAGTATCCGGCTTTAAGGACGGTCACGGAGTACGGCTGACCGGGGAAGTCCAGCTCTGACAGGGGGACAGTCTGAAACTGTCCACAGGCCACTGAACTGTCTGTCCCCGACATCTCAGCATGGACATGCAGTTACAGCCATAGACATCTACTTTCACTGTTGGATGCAAAGCAGCAGGACAGGCGCACACTGCCACCTGCTGGACCGGAGTGTGCATGATCATGGCAGGAAGTAAAAGTTCTTAGGTAAAATAACACTTTATTGATTCAATTTCCACACGGGGATTTTATTAAGCACACACACGACACGGCAGCTCAAGGGTCAGAGGCAAGAGAGAGAAAAAAAGACTGAGCCATAAATACGGAAAAGACAAAAATACAAATTACTCTACAACAACCAGCAGCATCCGAACTGCATGGACTTTCTAATATAAAATGGAATACATCGCAGAAGAGAGGCTCCGGCTGTGTTTTTACATAGGCTATAACTTCACGTCCTTAAACATTCCATCTCTGTGTTTTTTTGTTTTGTTTTTGTTTTTTATTTAATCTTTATTGAAGTTAACAACAGCAGAGTTATTAATACATACAAACACTCAAAAAAGAGCCAGGGGGAATTTCAAATAAAGATATCAGATGATGAGGACAAAGAAAAAGTTTTTGCAGCTTTCTTGTTTTAGGAGTCAGATATACTTTGGATGTATTGTTAAGTCTCCTTTTCGAAGGTTATGAATGAAGGTTTTGAATGAGTAAATTTGGCCTTGTGAATATGATATTTCCCTAAGATGATCAACAAATTTATTATATAATTATTTCTGTTTTTTGCTTTGGTTGATGTGGAGACCGAACAGTACCTAGCCTACGTCTTTCCAGCACAGAAAAAAAAATCAGTCAATCTTGGCCGTAATGTACTGGGTTATTTCTGCCCAGAAGGTGGCAGTAAAGAGGCAATGCCAAAACAAATGCAACATTGTTTCTGGTTCAGACTCACACAATGAGCAGTCCACACAAATATCTTTCTTAAAGGGCCAGTGTGTAATATTTGGCATGGTTTATTGTCAAATCTGAATCTGAATATTCTACCCATTAATATGTTTATATAAGTGTATAATCTCTATAAAATAAAATTCGTTTGGTTTTCGTAGCCTTATAATTATGCTTTTATATATATATATATATATATATATATATATATA
>NC_065522.1:3606800-3707663 GCF_006386435.1 Epinephelus moara | reverse complement strand
AACAGGTATGGCTCTGGGTCTGTGTCCGCTACAAGAAACTCTTCAAAATCGCGTTCAAAGTCGTCCATTGCAGCTACTATAGTCCGGAGATATTGCTAGGCTAAATAAACAGCTGAGCTCTGTTTACAGGCTACGCTGTCAGTCAGTGTGCGGGCTGGAGATTGGTGAAGCAGAGAGGGAGGGGGTACCCGCTAGGTATTGTAAACGAGTATGTGTGTATGGAGTGTGTGTGTTACGCTAGAAGAGTCAGAGTTTGGGACGGAGTCTTTTACCCCCTGGAGTGTTACCGGAGTTTTTGGAGTGCTTAAATAAACTGGCCTTTTTCCCGAATGCTACTCCAGTCTCCTGCTCGTGAGGGATTCATTACAATATCGTAACATGGTTTAGATTTCTAAATAAACATTTACCTCGTCGCTAGATAGACCTACTCCTGAAAAACTCGTGTCTGCGCAAGGCTTTTTGTCCCTACGAGGCCACCGTCATTTACCCGACGGGATGGGGTGAGCGAGTGAGCCCTGCAATCTAGAATTTGACCACTGATGTCACTGTTTTCAACGGTTTTCAACCCATTTTACACAGTGGCCCTTTAAATTCTAACATAAAATGCTTGGCAGGGTAGTATCTATGAAATCATTTAGAAGACACCTCCATCACTTTATTAGTATGGGAGGTTCCACACATTGGTCCAGTGCAGATCACCAACAAGACCAGTCCAGTATTGAACAGCAGAGTGGGAAGTGATGATGTCTGTCTGAAATAATGATCTAATATTACAATTATTGTTTTTGGGTGTGACAGAGAAGCATTTGTGACCCACTGAAGTTAATGTGGGGTCCAGAGATGGTAAACAGACCAGCTTGCCAGCCCCTCTTAGCAGAGTTAGGATACCAGAGGGAATAGCATCCATTACAATGGCAAACTCTTTTGGGGTAACAGGGACACCAAATGTTTGGAGGAACTCAGAATAATTTAGCAAATTTCCATCATCATTGAGTAGCTGGATTACTTAAATGATGTTGTTATTAAACCATGATTGAAAGAATAGGGGTTTATTTTTATATCTGATGTGCTGATTATTCGAAATGAAACATTTATGTGGGGAGAAGTTATGTTTATAAATTAATGACCATGCCAAAAGCATTTGCTTATGAAAATTTGACAGGATTAGGGGGAGTTTCTAGAAGAACATGTACAAGACCTCCAATGGTAGAGAAAACGTATTTGGGTATGAAGTTCCAAGTGGATGTGGGACTATGCAGAGATTGTTTTATCCAATTGACTTTAAAGGTATTATTAAGAGTAGTGAAATCAAGAAAATTTAGACCACCAGAATCACAAGTGTTCATAATCACAGACGTTTTTACAAAGTGTGTCTTGCTCTTCCAAATAAAGTTGAATAATAATTCATCAATGACATTACAGAGCTGCTTGTCGACAGCCAGGGGGATAGCTGCATAGGTAAGGCGAGAAAATCCCTCTGCCTTAGTTAATAGTATTCGTCCTTTCAGAGATAAATCTCTCTGAAGCCAAGTTTTTTCCTCGTCTTATCAATAAACAAATTAAAGTTTTCAGAGCATCTATCTATCTGATTCTTCACAATGGTAAGAAAATATATACAAATTACATTCCCACTTTTACATAGATGATACTCAGCTCTACATATCCATCAAGCCTGACAGCTCTCATCAACTGACTAATCTAGAACAATGCACACAAGAAATCAAACAATGGATGTCATAAAAAACTCCACCTGTGCTCTTGACCCCTCCCATCCACACTTGTTAAAGGATAACTTCGGTATTTTTCAACCTGGGCCCTATTTTAAATTAATATTATTAAATATTTATAATATTAATAATTATTAAATTAAAATTTATAATATTAATAATTATTCAATTAAAAATTAAAATTAAATTAAATTTCCCCATGTGTATGTGTGCGTATGATTCATAGGTACAACTCGTTCTAAAATTGGTTCAGTATTGAGGGAGGCGGATGCAGCCTGGAGCCGCAAAATGAGCTAAAACGGTAACGGGGGCAAATGCGTCCCGTATAAGTTTGCGCATTAAAAGTGCTTTTTTCGCAACTGACCGGTTCAGATCGCCAGTGCTATCTCTGTAAATAGCATACTAGCCTTTCCCTTACCTCTGGGCTGTGTGATGTCACGAGCTTTGCTCCACTGTGTCTGTAGCTCTCTCTACTCGTGGGACAGCCGTTTTCTTGAGGAAGAGGTGTTTCGGGATTGGATGTCTTCTCTTCTTCGGCTGGCAGTAGTCATCTTGGGAGAAGTGAGCACTGCAGACCCGATGGTCTGCAAGGCGCAGTGTCTGGACAGGAGTGTTAGCATCCATTTGTAGCACAACTAGCCACAACTTCAGCATCTCGCCGTCCGACAAAGGCAGCCTATGAAAGCTGTACAGGGTGTTGCGCGACATCCTGTTCTTGCAATCCGGATAAGCACAAACACGAACCATTGTTTTCAATCGATGCAGTAAAACTCTCAACTGTAATCCGGGACAAGCATGGCTCCTCTGTTTTCTTCAGGCAACAAGCAAAGCTCTCGCGAGATGACGTCACACAGCCCAGAGGTAAGGGAAACGCTTACTATGCTATTTACAGAGATAGCACTGTTGATCTGAACCGGTCAGTGGCAAAAAAAAGCACTTTTAATGCGCAAACTTATACGGGACGCATTTGCCCCCGTTACCGTTTTAGCTCGTTTCGCGCCTCCCTCAATACTGAACTGAAATTTTAGAACGAGTTGTACCTATGAATCATACGCACACATACACATGGGGGAAATAGGGCCCAGGTTGAAAAATACCTAAGTTATCCTTTAAGGACTACCTCCCTGCCGTCTCCTCAATCTTCCCAGAAATGATCAGCTCATCCATTAATTCCGGTTCAGTCCCTCAAACACTCAAACTGGCTGCTGTCACCCCTCTCCTCAAAAAACTGGACTTGATCCTGCCAACATGAATAATTTCAGACCCATCTCATATCTCCCCTTTACGTCAAAAATACTGGAACGTGCCGTTGTCTCGCAACTTAAAGCCCACCTCTCCTCCAATGACCTGTTTAAACCATTTCAATCTGGCTTCCGCTCACAGCACAGCATGGAAACTGCCCTCCTCAAATTCACCAACGACCTTCTCCTCGCCATAGACTCTGGTCACCTCTCAATTCTTATCCCTCTTGATCTTACAGCAGCCTTTGAAACACAACCACACAATTCTCATTTCCTGCCTCCCATCTTCCCTCAGCATCACCAGTACTGCCCTCTCCTGGCTAAGGTCATACCTCACAAACTGACATCTGTTCATCAGTATTAACAACTACACTTCTTCCCTTGCTCCTCTGTCCCAAGGCCTCCCCCAGGGTTCGGTGCTTGGTCGCCTCCTGTTCATCCTTTACATGCTCAACTTCCACTGCTATGCTGATAACATCCAACTCTACATTTCCACTACATCCATCACCACTGGAACTCTGTCCACTCTGACCACCTGCTTCAATCAAGTCCTGGATGCAAGCCAACTTCCTCAAACTGAACTTCGAAAAATCTGACATGATCATCATCGGTCCCAAATCCATCACCAAAACCTCTCACAACTTCTGCCTCACTGCTGACAATTCCATTCTGCAGTCCTCCCCACACATCCGCGACCTCGGATTCATTTTCGACAACAACCTCTCTTTCGAAAAACATGTCAATCACATCACCAGTACTGCCTTTTTCCTCCTAAAAAAACCTAAAAATACATAGATCATCTCTGCCCATCACTCTCCCCCTCTGCTGCCGCAACTCTCATCCATGAACTCATCACATCCAGAATTCACTGTGACAGCATTCTTTATGGTACACCATCCAAAGTCCTAAATAAGCTCCAATACATCCAGAACTCTGCTGCCCGTCTGCTCACCCATTCCCGATCCTGCAATCACATCACCCCTGTCCTTCAGAACCTTCATTGGCTCCCTGTCCCACAATGCATCCAATTCAACGTCTCTCTCTTCACTCATAAAGCCCTCCATCACCAGGCCCCATCCTACCTCACCGACCTGCTCTACCTTCACACTCTTTCCCGTAGTCTCTGTTCCTCTGATGCCAAACTCCTGACTCCACATCTCCGGACCAAGCGCTGGACCTGGGGCGATGGAGCCTTTTCCATAGCCACTCCCTCTCTCTGGAACTCTCTCCCCAAACACATTCAAGACCGCTCTGACCTCTCCCAGTTTAAATCCATCATCAAAACTCATCTTATCAAAACCGCTTTTAATGTGTTAATGATGTGTGTATTTTACTGTATTCTATTTTATGATAGTTTCTAACTGATGTAAAGTGTCTTTAAGTACCATGAAAAGCGCCCTTCAATGTATTATTATTATTATTATTATTATTATTATTATTGTTATGTGACTATCTTCTGGGCCCTATTTCAGAGAGCAGGCTCAACAAACTCTGAGTATAATCCCAATCTCTGAGTTGACTGAGCCTGAGCTGGGAAACTCTGAGTTCCCCTCATCTCAGGCTCAACATACATACTCAGAGTTTTCACTAATCCTGCTTTCTGAAATAGGGCCCTGGACTGATTTTCAGTATGGATATCCAAAGAAATTTTGGCAAGAACATTTCACTCAAAGAACCTGATTTGTTAATAATATTCAAAAATCCAAATTTCTCCAAGAATGAACAATATATAATTAATTTGCTAGGCTATATATTTTAGCATAATTGTATATTCATATAGTAAATTTCACTCATATCCTGCTTTCAAAAAATCAGATCTAGATACATATCTTAAAATAATATCAAACTTAAAAATATGTAATTAAAACTAATGACTTAGTGCAAATCTTATAACTTCATAACTAATAAGGTAAACCCCTGTTTGTGTGTTCATGTGTGTGTTCATAGAAACTGTCTGTTTATTTATTTTTGTCTGGTTTTGTACAGTTGCATCGGTTTACTGAAGTCTGTGCTTCCTTGTCTCATTATTTTTCATTTATAATTTTTGATCATTAATTACCACTTACAACGGAATGTACTGATCACTGAATGCACTGTGTTAAAACTGTTAATACAAAGTTAAAAATAAAGAAGAATAAAAAAAGTATGATGTATCTGGCGCGGTTCGATGACGTCATATTAGCGCTAACATAACATCCATGTGGAAGTGTGTGGTCAAGTTAAACCCATTTGTTGAGTTGATTTTCTCGGTTGGTTTGACTGTCTGTGGTTGGATATCTGGGTATTAAAGGGCTTTAAAATGAGTTTCGTTCTGAGTTAAATTATAGTTAAGAACTGTGATATTAAATGCTGCCAGTTAGCTTTCTGTACAGAGCAGCCGACGCGCTAACATCAACAGCTAGCTGACAGAGCAAGATTAGGCAGCAGACATCAGTCTTCTCTTCTCTTCCCAGATGGCCGATGACAGCGTGAAAAGTGAAGCTCCAGCCCAGCAGGAAAATGAGAATGGAGACAGTCAGATGAGTCAGAAGACAGAGAGCGGTAATGGAGACGCTGCAGCACAAAACCAAAATGTGTCCAAAAGGCAAAGGAAGAAGCTTCTGAAGCAGCAGAAATGGGAAGAAGAGAGGGAGCTGCGAAAGTAAGTTCGCTCATTGTAACGCTGTCCGCAGCACTGTCAAAGTCAGTGATGGACTCAGACACAGAGGTTCGCAGTCTATTGGTTTAATGTGTGCTGTTGGACCTCTTTAAGCATAGTGGAAATCTATTCTGCTAAATGGCCAGGTACAGTAGAAGTCAGCAGTGATGAAAAATCTGGATTATTACGATTTGTTATTGATGCACGATATTGGGTTTTTGCCAATATCTGATATGCCGATATGTAACAACTTATTACCGATATATATACATTTTTTTCTCCCAACCTAACTTTAGTGAATATCAAGTCTCTTCTGTAGCAGAATTGACATCATATTATGCATGCATACTCTTATCGTGATGGCCCACCAGCAGATGGAGACATGAAATACCGTGCTTTTCACTATATGTAATATTCATTCATTGTGCAAAATAAGAAAAGCATGTTGTCTGATTCTGATAATTCATTTTAAAGCTGATATTGGCCGATACCGATGACATGCCAATATTGTCATGCATCCCCACAATTGAAGCTATATTCTTGTAGTTCCAGCCATCAGTTCTGTCTGTTATAATAATGTAAATCCTTAAAATGAGTGCACCTAAAATGTTTTTACAAATCTTGTCCATTATCACTATCATAACATGAACTGAAACTGCTGACTGCTGCATGTTTGTCATCCAGTGTTTCATTTGCCAGTCATCATAGCATCACAATATTTTGCATGGAGACATTGTATCGATACACAGATGCCAGGAATCAATATTTTATCATATAAATGATTTTTTGCAAATTCACATTTTAATATAACTTTTGGTACTAGAATAATAAAATCAATTGCTTTTTCACTCCACTAGATGGTGCAGATATTTTTTTTTTTCCTGGTGAGGTCACCAGAGGTCTCAGTCAGCAGCATTTGGCAGGAAGTTCATCAAAACAAAGAGGTCTGGACTTATTTCAGATTTTTTAACATGGAAGGAAAGGTGCACTTGGATATCACTTATGTGATTTGCAAGCAGTGTCATATGAGAATAAAATTGTCCGGGAAAACTAAACCTGCTCTGCCAAAAAATCAGCCAACACCGTACATACTTCCATCCAATTCTGAAAGAGCTAAGAAAACAACACAGTCCATCACCTACCTCGTGTGCAAAGATTTGCTTTGCATCACATTTTGCTGCAATAAAAATGATTTAAGTCAATGAACAGACTGAAAACTTTATCTTATGAGGTCAAACTGATGTTAACAAAGTTTCCCTTTGGGAAATAATTTGCAGTTGAAAAGAATAAAGGTAATAAATTGCAATCTATCACAAAATATTTTATTACAATACTCAGCATATCACAATATTGTATTGTGACCTAAGTATCCTGATAATATCATGTCGTGGGTCCTCTGGCAATTCCCACCCCTGATGAATACCCATGTTACACATGTTTTATGCAAACATCACACCATGAGTCTGGTAATAGTCAGCATTTAAGCAGCATTTTTTTTTTATTAGTATAAGAAAATCTGTTCTAACAAATCTCATGGAACATGCAAAACCAACAATGAATTGATCCAACCCAGTAACAAGTAGAATATACTCCAGAAATAATAATTACAGCACAGAGTGTGTATTTACTTTAGACATTTGAGTAAAAAGCGTGAGTCTGCAGCATGCTGTCATATCATGGCCCACATTTATCTGTCCTGTGCTTTCTGCTGCAGGCAGAGACGGAAGGAGAGAAAGCAGCAGCGTCGCTTACAGAGGGACAATCATCAGGAGGAGAAGGGAGGAGAGATCCTGAATGTTAGGAAACGTCCAAGGAGAGACGTGACTCCCAGCTCACTGAGGCTGGTGGTGGACTGCAGCTTCGATAACCTCATGCTGATAAAGGTGAACAGCTCTGCGGTCTATACTGAGATATGAATCGAGGTACTGACTTTCCTGATCAATAATCTTGTTGTGTTTTCAGGATGTACGGAAGCTTCACAAACAGATCCAGCGGTGCTATGCTGAGAACAGACGAGCCTTGCACCCGGTGCAGGTCAGTGACTACTGGCTGACATGAAACAGCAGAGACAGTCCTGTGTGATGTCTAACAACTACTCTCACCTCTCCAGTTTTATCTCACTAGCCTGGGAGGACAGCTGAAACAGAGCATGGATGAAAAGGACAAAGGATGGATAAACTGGAAGGTAAGCATGATGCTACAGTAAATGACATTTACACAGATTTGAGTTTTCACAACCAAGCAACTCTTTTCAGTCTGTCTTTGTTGGGGACAAGTTCCTTCAAGCAGGCTGTCCAACTGAGTTTTGAGGTTATTATGTCATGCCCAAATGAACATCAGTCAGTATATGACTTAAGGCACTGAAAAAAGTGCCATGATGTTAAAGAGCTCCTACACATGTACACTGATTCATAAGAGTGCCCCTGTTTGGCATTGTCTGAGTCATTATGGACAGTTGGAAAGAAAACAGATGAAAATAGATGCAGCAGAACCCAAGAGTTTTTTTAATTTAATAAATTCTGGTCATATGACCAAAACTAAAAACTTGTGAAGTCCAGGGTTTCAAAGTAAAAGTAATTTTATTGCTGGCAGAATCTGTCTACGCTGTGATATACACTGAGTGCCTGCAGGGCTGTAGACCGTGACTATTTAGTCACATGTTGAGACCCTGGAGCACCAGAGCAACCTGCAAATATTATTAATAATGAAGTGGAGAGCTGTTAGTGTGTTTACAGCTCACAGTGATTAAATCCTCATGTTTAAAGGTACAGCAGCAACAGTTTAACTTTCTTCTAACTGCTAACATCTGACTTCTGACTGGAAGCTTCAGGTTCACAGCAAAACATCAACACTTCCTGCCCGAGAAGAGCCGGGTGCTTTAAAATAAAAGCACAGTGGTTTCGATTTGACTTATTTAATTATAACAGCACTTTGTTTAACTTTATAACAACAGTACTTTATTTTACTTTATTATAAGTGTACTTTATTTAACTTTATGATAACAGTACTTTAACTTAATTATAACAGTATTTTATTAAACTTTATTACAACAGTACAGTTAGACTGTGGTGGTCCTTGCAATTTGAAAGCAATTGCCTTCATTTGCATAAATGTTTTTTTGATATACTTTGACTTGTATTAATATCATTGTACAGATTTTCTAACTGTGGGTATATTTTTGTGCTGCTTTTGAGTGCAGGACATCAACATTAAAATGGAGCACTACAGTGAAGTTATGGTGAAGGAGGAGCTGGTGTACCTTACGTCAGACTCTCCCAACGTGCTGGAAGAGCTAGACCACAAAAAGGCTTATGTGATAGGAGGCCTGGTGGACCACAACCATCATAAGGTCTGTCTGATTTCACAACACTCTGTTGGTTGTATTCCTGCTAACTGATTTTAGGGCAGTTTGTCAGATTCTGTCTGGGTTATGTGTGCAGGGTATCACCTTTGAGAGGGCGAAGGCGTTGGGGATTGACCACGCTCAGCTTCCTCTGAGCAGTTTTGTCAAGATGAACAGTCGGAAAGTTCTGGCAGTCAACCATGGTAAGGGCTAGTATCAGATCAAAATATGAGACTGATATTATGAGTTTTGAGACTCTGCACAAGGTTTTCCGTGAATGGGTGTGCAGTGGTGTCCATTTATAGCTTAGTCACCATAGCTCGACACAGCAGCTTCTTAAAGCTTCAGATTTCTCTCTGTTTACATGTCCAGTACTCTGTATATAAAGACCTTGTACAGTTATGTTGTTTTTTGCCATTCCAAAACCAGAAAAATGGGACAAAAGTGTAACAAAGGGATTAAGCAGTGTTTCTTCTTTAATGTTAGTTGCAAATGTTAGTATATCTGCCTAAGTAGCATTCTACCTACAGTTGTAACCATTATTTTGTGGGGTTACAGGTTATTTTATTAAAAAGCCCTTTTCAGAACTGGCACATCCACAGTAGGGCTGCACAATATATCAAAAGCCCCGTTTCCACCCAACATTTTACGGTATAGTACCTTTTGAACGAAAAGTAACCCTTCAGACATGGTACCTAGGCCCTAGGTCCATTTAGCGTTTCCACCACAAACAATACTCTTAAATGTGGGCGGGGTTGGTGTCACTCACTGCTCCATCCAGCACTCCCTGTATTTCGTCTTCACTGGTGACACAGATGAAAGTCTGCACCTCATTTATCATCCACAGAACAAGATTGCAAGCCGCCATTTTCGAAGCAAAATAGAACAGGCTGCAGTGAGTCTCTCTTGATTGAAGTTTTAAAAAAATAGCAGATTTGTGCATTTAGTCCTTCTCAGGCAAGATCAGGGGTTTAGTGTTGCCGTAGCCCACAGGAACGAAGGTCAGCAATGCTTTTTTTTAGTGAGGATTAGAATATATGCAGTTTGCATAATCCAGATGAAATTAATGTGTATTTTTAAATGCTTGAAGATCCACTAATTACTAAAACTGTGTGTCATCCAAGAGAGACAATACAAACTAATGGTATGGTCAAAGTTGTCATACTGAAATTTAAGGTGTGCTGATGGAGTCAGTGGAAACTAGGGATGGGTATCGAAACCTGGTATTAAACAGGCCCCAGGCTCTAATTATTAAAGACCGTAGTATTGATAAGCTTTGACAGTAACGGCTCTGCTACTAGTATTGGAGAGACATTCAGAAGATATATTTCTTGTTCATTTAGGTTACATAAACATTATCTTGTACAGTTTTTATCTCTCCAACTCCAGTTCCCAAATACATTTTTTTTGTATTTGGGAAATGTTTAAATGTGTAATTTGTGTTAGAATTATTGTTTTGTACTATATTGTATTCAGAATCTGAATCTCACTCTGAGTTACTGTTGTTGTTCACAAACTAAAGAAATGAGAGATAATTTTTCTTTAGTTTTTACTAAATGTATTTGCAGGCAAACTATTAGGCTGACATATAAAACTGTATCACATTGTGTTTCAATTCTATGTTCTTAAATTTATAAGAAAATATATTTTTTTTTACTAATTTGTTATATTGCTAATAATATCGTTATGGCAAAAATACCCTGAAATATCCTGATATTATTTTAGGGCCATATCGCCCACCCTAATTTTCACCGGCTGCTGCCATTTTCACGCAAGGTCAGTTTCTTTTTGTTGTTTCCTGTTTTGTTCATAGTCTCAATAAGTGAAAAGCATAAAACATTAAAGCAAAACATAAAAGCTTTGCAGAATGAAAGAGAATCAGCAAATTTCTCAAAATGTTGAACTAATAAATTTGTACAGTATCTTATTAGTAGTAACGTATATCTTATAAATTTTATGGGATCATCACACATCACAACCATATATCACATCTGACTGACCTTATTCTGGGTAGATGATTTTGGTGCTCTCTAAACTCAGTTTAACGTGAGTTATGTATACAGACTGTATATATACGGATACATATGCAGTCTGTGGTTTTGTGAAGTTTTCAGATTTGGAATTTTATTTAGCTTTCAGATACATTTTCAACATACATGAATAAAACCATAATTACAACCATAGAACAAAATTTTGTTTAATTAAATAAGATGCATCCATGTATGCTTGCATACATTCATGTTCTTGTTTGTTGTCTGTCTGCATGCTTGTAAATATGTGCTCATATTTTATGTTTTTATACATGTTTTTTTGTGAAGCACATTGTGTTGCTTTCTGTATGAAATGTGCTTTATAAATAAATCTTCTTCTTCTTCTAATTCAGTGTGCATAGGCCGTTCACTGTCTAGGGTCTCTGTTAGCAGAGTGAACCTAAAGCAGAAAGACTTTAAAACTGTTTATTTCAATATTTGTTTACTTATCGTGTGTCATATTGTCATTGCAATATTCAACAGTGTTATCGCATATGGCATGCATCCTGATATCGTGCAGCCCTACTGGAAACAATAAAAAGCTTGACAGGTGTAGCAGATGTAACTGATGGAGCTGTGCTTATCAAAGGATCAGTTGACCAGTCTTATTCATGGCTGTTCTGTGGAAAGAGGTTGGATCCTTACTGCTTTGACTCCCACTGCCTATATTTGGTTTTTAAAATGTGCTTTGGTCCCTCTGTCAGTGTTTGAGATCATCCTGGCATACCTAGAGAGGGGTAGCTGGCGGGAGGCCTTCTTCACAGTTCTACCTCAAAGGAAAGGAGCTGTGGCTGTTGACCAAGACGGAACAACTACTCAGGAAAAAGAAGGGGAGGATTCAGACTCTGAGTCTGACCCTGACACATCGGACCAAACTGAGAAAAGAGCCTAAAACTTAGTTCAAATGGACAACTTCAAAGTTCAGAAGTGTTGTTCTGGGACAGCGCCTGGATATGTTGATGCTGAGGCTGTGTTTAAAGATATGTTTCTGTTCACTAACCATCTGTTTCTTTGAAATTTAGTTTTTTTTTTTTAACAGCTATTTAAATTTTACTTTGTGCCTCCTGTGATTGGGTGTAACTTGTTGAATAGCTAATGGAAGTTTCAGTTTTGCTACAATTTTTGGCAGAATGTACAGCTGTTGTTACAGAAAATAATTTATACTTTTTATTTTAAGAATTTTCATTCTTTTTTTTGTTAATATCAAAGCTAAAGCTGTAACTGTTGCTTAATGGATTCATTTAGAATAAAGATAAAAATGAAGGATAATGTCAACAGATGAGCATTATTGTCAATGGCCCTGAAATTCTTGGAATATTATGTTGTTTTTGAAAGTACAATATAAAAAAATAAGAATTTTATAGAAGTCAGGGGAATATTACCCAATTTTGCAAAGGAGTTTTTATATTATAGATAAGTTATTAAATTATTGACTTCCATCAGGGCACATTATTCAAAAACATATCTTTTCACTGTTATGTGAATGACATGCAGATCTACTTCCCCTTTGAGCTTTGAGCAATAAAGTAACTGAACTCAATAACTGTCTTCACCACATCAAATCATGGGTGGCTGCACATTTTCTCCAGCTCAATGAGAGTAAAACTTAAGTTCTTTTATTTGGACCACAGCACTTAAATGTCATGTTAAAAATCTTCGAGTCATATTTGATTCGGAATTGAAGCTTGACAAACAAATCAGTCAAGTTGTAAAATTAAGGTTCATGCAGCTGCGCACAATCTCCAAACTCAGATCAAATCTCTGTACCTCTGACCTGGAGAGAGTTATCCCTGTCTCGACTATTGCAACTCGTTTTATTTTTATATTACTCAGTCTTGTTTATCTCGTCTTCAACTAGTCCAAAATGCAGCAGCAAGAGTTTTAACAAGGTCCCATCCTTGCCCCCCTACACTGGCTGCCTGTTAGTGACAGAATACATTTTAAGATTCTCACGTTTGTCTAAACAGCCTCGCACCCTCTTACCTCATCAGGCTTCTCTCCCCATATCACACTGTGAGAGAACTGAGATTGTCTGACCAAAGACTGCTGTCTGTCCCGAGATCCAGGACTAAGTGTTATGGGGACAGGGCTTTCTCCATCGCTGCCCCAAAACTCTCTTGAAATTCTCTTGCTTCCACCGGCCGATTATCCCCCACCATTGAGATTTTCAAGAGTCATCTTAAAACACACTTTTACTCACCAGCCCTGAATTGTGCATAGTGCGATTGTCATTGTTGCTGTTAGTGTTGTGTGCTGTATAAATAAAGTTGACTTGACTATAAGGGAATCATAAAAATGCAAAAAAGGGCAACTACCCATGATTACATAGACCAGCTAAAATACACCTTGACACTGGCATATAGATTGCGTACAAAAATCCTGCAACCGTACTTTGAAACGGCATGAACAGGTTTTCGCATCAGAAGCTCCACACACAACTTCAGTATGAAATATCTCAGAGACACAGGAACAGTTTATAGCAGGAGCATTAAAAGTTAGTTCTCCTGCTAGAATAGATTGTCTTTGCCATGGACTGAAACTAAATTATGGATTTGATGTAATACTGTAATGTGGAAAGTTTCTGGGTAAAAGCAAATTGGGTCAAAAGTTTTAAATATTCTTTGAAAGCTCTAAACCAGGTGCACATTCTCAAATCAAATGTGCGGCTGTGCATGGACCTTTGAAATTGATAAATAAAATTATATACAATGACATAAATGTACAGTTAAGGTCAAAATTATTAGCCCCCTTTATGAAATTAAACAAAACCCTTAACCTTTGTATGGAAATGACCATAACCAAAAGTTTAAGAAGGGATCTTAGCCCATTCTTCCAAGGCAAATTGTTCCAGCTCATCCAAATTATATGGTTTTCGAGCATGGACATTAACCTTGAGTCTACCAACAGTCTTCCTTGAAACATCGAGTGAAGAGGCCAGTTCAACAATTATCTTGGCAGAAATCTAGGGATTGTTGTTGGCATCTCCGACTATTTTCCTCTCCAAAGTTTTTGAAAACATTTTAATATTTTGAAAGCATTTTTGACTACACCCAGGTTTGTTTCTTACAGAATCTGTCTCCTTGTGCATTCCAATGATGCGATGTACAGCTGTTTAGAAACTGTGAAACGCTTGGAAATGGCAGTAGAGCCTTCCCCCTTTAAATGAGCATCCAATCTCCACTTTCTCAGTTCCAGACTTTTAAAGAAGTATAAGTTGGTCAGCTGAGGATTAAAAACACAAGGGAGGAGGATGCTGTCCTTAATGACATTTCTGCTGAGGGCCCTGGGTATGGGACACATTTGTGCACATTTATTTTGAAAGACATGGTTATTATTGTTGCCTGCTACACGCTGCTATTTCTTCAACTAAAAATTATTTATTTAAAACTGCATAAAATCCGAATAGTAAAAACTAAAAAAAAAAAAAAAAAAAAAAAAAAAAAAAAAACAACGTGTCAGAAGAGGTCTAGAAGCCACAGGCTTATACAAACATACCTCCCCTTAACTTAATGAGAAAAACAATGACAAAAAAGGGAGAAAATTACACGAAAGAACCAAACTAAGAACATTATACAAAAATTACAACAAAAGATAAAAGACAACAGAAAGCACATTAGCAGTCAGTGAAAAAGAATCCAATAAAAAGCAAGAAATACATAGAACACAGGGCGGAGAAAAAAATAATAAAAGGGGAAAAGTCAAGAAATAATTTGACAACATGAATTAAATGTAATGATAATTTCCTTTTAAAATGTTAAGATAAACAGCTCTTGACAACATGTATTTTAGTGTTCCAAATCTGTACACCATGATTTCTAAGGGAGTACTGGTCATTTTTGATTTCGTATAAAGGAAGGTGGAGCTGATTAACCTAGTATTATATGCATGAATTTGGAAATTAAATTTAAAGAAATTGCTACATGATGATGGTAGAAGAAGGTAAGAACATATATTTACATATAAACACACACATTTGATGAATATTTTTATCATATACTGAAAGAAGGTTCAGTTTCCTGAACAGTACAACAGAAGCTTCATTGGGTCCATGTCATTGGTTCGACAGCCCATTAGTCCAACTATCCGCGGTGCTGAATGGCTCGCGGCGGGCGTATGGTGCGCCGCAACTGGCTTGAGGCGGAGCAGGCTCACGGCTTATGTGTTTGTCACTTTCTTTTTCATTTTAACTCATACCATGATCTTTTCCTGACCCTAACCAAGTGTTTTTTTTGCCTAAACCTAACCAGACCTTAACCACAGGGCATCATGATGATTTCGGAACGGACTTCGGAACAATGAGTTTAATATGGTCGGAACAATGGGATGTCGAACCAATGGGCTGTCGAACCAATGGGCAGTTCCCGGCTTCATTAAGGCTGGGGAAAGTTGCTAAAACTTGGTAATTTGCTGATGATCCCCAGTGACTTCACAATTTTCTTACAAATAAAATTCACGTTTTCCAATTTAATCTTTCATCAACTAACAGGCTTAAACGTAAGTGCTAATATCGTAGGCAACTGGACTTGCATGCGTTTCTTGCAGAGTCGTCGGGGTGCAAGGGTTCCCACCCACACAGGGTGTATAGCCTGCAACTTCGTACCAGTCATTTAGAACTGAAGACGCTTCTTGGATGAGAGGCAAAACGTCTTGAAGAAACACAAGCAAGTCCAATTGCCTATGATATTAGCACTTAGGATTACCATGACCTGGATGACTGAGAATCTTCACCGACAAATAAAAGGCTTAAAGTGTGAGAAACTTCTTTTCTATCTATTGATACTCTAGCATAGTATCATACCTATCATACTTATCATACCTCCTACTACTTGATCCAAATATAATGAAATTTGATTTTCTTTAACATTTAATGAGAGCTTATTGAGTCTAAACCATCTTGCAACTCTCACCATTTCCTCATCTTACTATATAATGACGAAAACGTCTGTGTGTGTGTCTGTTCCACGTTTTTCTCCTCACTGACTTGGTCAATCCATGTGAAATTTGGCACAAGCGTTTGGTAAAGCCTAATGGGAGGATGCGAATGAAGCATTATTACATCAATTGGCCAAAGGGGGGCGCTATAGCAAACGATTGAAATTGCATATTAATAATTGCATATCTCATGCCCCGTATGTCGTAGAGACATGAAACTTTACACAGAGACGCCTCTCCTCATGAGGAACAAATTTGCCTCAAGAACCCATAACTTCCAGTTATATAGATTTTCTGCCATTTTGAATTTTTTGAAAAACACTTAAAATCGATCTCTTCCTAGGAAGTTTGAGCGATCTGCATGAAACTCAGTGAACATAATCTAGGGACCAATATCTAAAGTTCCCTCTTGGCAAAAGTTGGAAAGCTTACTAACACTGAGCTTCTATAAGGCAATGAATATTGTGGAGGGCGTGGCTCATCACATAAAGGTGTATAACATCTCAAGGGTTTCACCGATCAACACGCAACTTTGTAGGCATATGGCCACACATAATCTGAGGGGACCCCTCCATTATTGACCCCATCAAACAAAATGGGGTCGCTAGAGAGCTAATTTCTTATCTAGGCCTAACCGCCATATCTATTTTTC
This sequence comes from Epinephelus moara, assembly GCF_006386435.1. Lineage (NCBI taxonomy): Eukaryota > Metazoa > Chordata > Actinopteri > Perciformes > Serranidae > Epinephelus > Epinephelus moara. Next base: position 3,691,100 of record NC_065522.1, on the reverse strand, counting down.
ACTAAACTTGGTAGACATGTAGAACAGGACACCTCAAGGTGACTGGAGAAATTTAACTCTAATTGGCAACTGGGTGGCGCTATAACAACAGAAAAATGCTTCAAAATGGCTAAAATGCGACCGATCGCTGTGGCTCCCCCTGTGGCCAAATGTTTTTTTCTATTTCTAATTTTTGGTATGACTAAGTCATGGTATGGTATGCTGCTGCAACAAGGACTAGCCGCACCTTTCCCATGTGAACTACCAGTGCGCCCCACTTTTAAGTCAATACAACATATAAACATTTTAACTATCTGCCTTTCAACGTGCTACCTCAACTAATAATGTACACTTTTAGCCCACTAACTATCCCACTATTGGCAATGGTACTACTGTACTTTGAATAAAGCAATCGTACTATCAAATTCACAAAAACTCTGTCTGAATACATTGCTCTTCTTAATGGGTTCAGTTGACTATTTAATCTGCAATTTCCTATGACCTGTATCCCAAACACATACCATGTGAAACTGTACGTGGGTAACTGTGAACTCAATGGGTATGGACTAGTGTAGTGGGTCTAATTCTGCGTTGTGTTATGTAGGCAAAGACACACTCCGGAATGCTCACAGGTTTTCTTATATATGCTCTCAGTGCTCTTTCTGGGAAAAGTCACGGCGCAAAGAGAGGATTATGCATGATAGCATAAACAAAAATAAATAAAACGCAAATTACATCAACTTAAAAGAAATTCCTATCAAAGAAATGAAAAAAAAATAACTTGCATAAACGCACATGCCTGCATTATGGAGAAGAAACATTCACAGGGGTTCACAGGTTTTCTCATACATGCTCTCAGTGCTCATTAACACCATGAGGAAAGTCACTACATGTCTCCTGTTAACAAACAGTCTCAACAGTACACTCTAGCGTGACAAGCTACGTAGCAGCCCTGCAGCACACACAGACCGCGACAACTTCTCCTCTAATTATCAAGTTTATGCATGAAAAGAAACAACAGAACAGTTCCACAACATAACACTGTGACTACACCAGCTTTACAAGTATTTTTGAGTAACTTACATTCACTTTTACAACAAAAACCATGAAAATACAAAGAGAAGCAGAAATGCTTTCACTTCTGAGAAAAGTCACGGAGTAAAGAGGAAGTAACCCGCGACGAAACGTGGTAAGTGCAGTTTTAGAAAATAAAATACTCACTATACTTCCGGTAATAATCAGAACTTTTCCCTAACATATATGTGTTTAAAACATTAATATGAACATTTATAATAATACAGTTTTCTCCCAGCATATCAACAAGACTCCAGGAATAAAGAAAAACATGACAACAAAAACGATACCCTTCAAAATAAAAGTTCGCGCTTCCCTGCCTTGTTCATAATATGGCGCAACAACATCACACCATATATTTATTATAGTGTGTGGGCCAGTTTGTGATGAATGCATCACTAATTATCTAGTAATATAATTCTGAAATGTGTGTTTTGGCACTTTAAGTACATTTTGATGCTGATACTTTTCTACTCAAGTAGTTTTTGAATGCAGTATTTTTACCCGTAAGAGGACTTCTACACTGATGTATTGCTACTTGTAGAAGATCTGGGTACTTCATCCACCACTGCTCTTAAGATGTTTTTTTAGTCGGTTGTGTGTTTACTCTTACGTCAGAAGAGATACTTTTATTTTGAATAAATGACGGACCTGACCGGAAGTGTGATTCTGTAGCTCCTGGCAAGGGAACAAAATCGATTAGCTTGCTGACAGTGTGTAGGAATCACACACTTTGGTTCTGTGGTGTCTCCCTGCTGCACACATAAGTAAGTACCTAAATCCAACAAGATTTAATTAACTGTCTCATAAACTGTCTTCAAGCAGGGTTAGACTAAGGTCGCTAATGGAGGAGAGTCCCCTGCTGTCATGAGCCGTAAGCTAGCTAATTCAGGCTGTCACATTCCAAATCTTTATTCGTTTACACAATGTCTGATATTGTTTGGGAAATAGCCATTAGTAATGTTTCTAAGACTGTCCCTGTCCTTTTGTATTTTCATACAAAAGTATGCCTTTGTAAATGTTTGACCAAGAAGCTAATGCTATCTTACGTCACAGGGCCAAATCAGATCGAAGGGTTTGAAATAGGAAGAGAAATATGAATAAAGCACGTAGGACAGGATTTCCATCTCAAGTTTCTCAACAGAAGTTCTGTTACATGTCATATGTATGAGTTGTGTTGGTTATGTCAAAATATTCACCGAATTGTTGGCAATATGCGGGCTGTTTTGCTAAAATCGCATCTGTGGCATGATTTCTTTTTGTATGGAGGTAGATTTGTATCAAAAGTATCAAAAATATGGAGATTATTAGATTGGTGTCAGTATTAGGTATGTGAACACATCGAAAAATCCATGTTAATTTGTAATCTGTGAATATAAAATATCTTCTGCAAATATTAAGAAAAATACTCAATGTGCATAAAACACAAGTTCACACGTGTAGAATTGAGCGTCACAAAAAAAAAAGCTGGATTCACAAATATTTGTTTGAAAGTTATAAATGTTACGAATATATTCACAAATGCTTTTCATTAATTTTTAGATTAATTTAATGGATTCACATACTTTTTTGTAATGTGTGAAATGTCAGTATTTACAGATCTGTTTTGGATTTGAAAAATAGTGTTTTGACATTACAAATTAATTTTGTATTTGTTGAAGTTTGTAGAAATTCTGTGCATTAAAAAAAACAAAAAAAGTGCATTTAATGCAGATCCACAATGGCTGAATTGAGATCCATAAATGAAAATTGGATTGATTTCCAAATATCTGTTTGTACATTTTACATGTTAGGGAGATATTCACAAATGTTTTTTTAATTCATTTATTTATAAATTAAGTTAATAAATTCATAGATATTTATTTCATTTGTGGAATTTGTATATTTGCAGATCTGTTTTATATTTGCAAAACATTTTTTATAGTTCTAGAAATCTGTTTTGTGTTTGTGGCAGGTATTTTATATTTACAGATTACTCACTTACACACTAATTGTTGATCTGTTCTCACAAAACATTTTGAGACTAATCTATCTCCACACATACACATCATTAGTCTAACAGAAATTAGCTACACACCAGTACAGTACAGAAGTTTTGATTAGATTGAAAGTGTCCACAGAATATTGGCAATTTAAAGGGCTTGCTTGTTAAAATTGTATCTGTAAAAGTGATAATTTTTGAGAACTTAATTTCAGGGATGTAAACAGTTTTTTTCTACAAAACTCTGTGACTTAACTGATTAACGCAAAATTGGTCCCATGTTAAAAGATTTCTGAAACATAGCCATGCATGATCAGTTTTCAATCAGCAAGATTCAGAATAAGAATCAGAACTGTCTGATTAGAGAATATGTAAACAAGACTACAAATCTAAACAGACATTCACTTCCATCTTTTGTTACACTGACAGTTTTGATAATAGGTGCCATGAACACATTTAGGTTGGACTTGGCACAAAAAATACAGAGGTTCAATAGCCAGCACTAGTCATTATCAGTCCTTTCACAAACACATTCAGTATTAGTAGGTATTTCATATTCAATCAATCAATCAAAATTTATTTATAGAGCACATTTAAAAACAATAGCAGTTGACCAAAGTGCTTTACAGTCAGACTAAGACACAACAAGAAATAACACACTGCAACAAAGACAACGTGTTACAGAGGAATGCAGCTCTCACACCGAGTTAAAAGCCAAGGAATAAAAATGTGTTTTAAGTCGTGATTTAAAAACAGGTAACGAGGGGGCCAGCCTAATATGCAGCGGTAGCGCGTTCCAAAGTTTAGGGGCTGCTACTGCAAAAGCACAGTCTCCCCTGTGCTTCAGCCTTGATCGTGGGACCTCCAGAAGCAACTGGTCAGCAGACCTGAGTGACCTTGAGGGGACATGTTGCTGTAAGAGGTCAGAGAGATAGGGTGGAGCTAGCCCGTTTAGAGATTTGTAGGTAAACAATAAAATTTTAAAATCAATTCTAAAATGAATAGGAAGCCAGTGGAGTGAGGCCAATATGGGGGTGATATGCTCACGCTTGCGTGCTCCTGTTGACAGACGAGCTGCAGCATTCTGGACAAGCTGCAGGCATGAGATAGAGGCCTGGCTAATACCAACATAAAGGCCATTACAGTAGTCAAGCCGAGATGAAATAAAAGCATGTATAACCTTTTCCAAATCTCTAAAAGATAAGAAGGACTTGACTCTTTTCCAAATCTCTAAAAGATAAGAAGGACTTGACTTTAGATAAAAGCCTCAGATGGAAGAAGCTGGATTTGACAACTGAATTTACCTGTTTATCAAATTTAAAATCATTGTCAAATACCACACCCACATTTTTTGCAGTAGGTTTTATGTATTCTTCCAGGGAGCCCAAGTCGATATGTGATACATCATGGGCACCACTGGGTCCAAATAACAAAAGTTCAGTTTTGGCTTCATTGAAGCTTAAAAAATTCAGGGCCATCCAGGATTTAACATCCTGCAGGCAGTTCAGTAGTGGTTTTAGTGAATTAAAATTTTTTCTGGTTCAAGGGCAAGTAAATTTGAGTGTCATCGGCATAACAATGGAATGACATGCCATACTTCCTAAAAATAGATCCTAAGGGATCTAATATTGTCATATTAGACATTAGAAGTTGTCAAAGTGAAGCACTGATGCTGGCAGCTCTGGCTGTGTTACATCACACAGTAATGTCAGTATCACACACTGACTTTGCACTTTGAAGCAGACCTTTATCCTTCTCTTTAACTAAGCAGCCAAGTATGTGGACATTCAGGATGTGAAGGCCCGCTCAAGTGCTCTCGTTATCAGTTCACCTCTCACAGAGATAATGTCTCTTGAAAAATTACTTAATTACTTGTAGTAGAAACTGATTCTGAATTCTTATGTTCAGCTTTTTTTTTTAGTTTTTAACACTGAGTTGGACATTTCCATTTTTTTAAAGATTGTTTAAAGTTTCACCAGATTGCCAAAGGAATTTAGTTATGTAAGGTTTGTAAAACATGGGCCAAGGGTTCACTAACCCTCAGGCTAATCCATTTCCACACTGAACATAGCAAGACTTCAGACTTGGCCTTGGAATTAACCCCTTTTATGCTTTGTAAAGATGCATTACATCCTTATCTAATATAGTATGCATGTGTAGTTAGCATGTTTGAAAGACAGAAGAAATAGAAGCCTAATAAGATGTTTCATTTCATCCCTGCTTCTCTGTTATTCATTGACAAGTGTTAAAAACAGGTTTATATTTCTGTTTCAGATTAGTACTGACACACAGAGGAGGATGTCTGTGACTGTGAGGAATCCTTTTCAACATATAGTTGAGCCTCTGGACCCTGCAGATCCAACGCAGCAATTTTACAATCTTTCCAAACTTGGAGATCCCAGATATGGTAACACCGGTTCTTTACTGTATATGAATACCCTCTTGTCAGGGTATTTGGACAGTGACTAGTAGTCATTGTATCTCAGAGAGGTTCACTGTCCATCTGTTCCTCAGACCGTCTGCCGTTCTCTGTGCGCGTCCTGCTGGAGTCTGCTGTCAGGAACTGTGATGAGTTTCTGGTGAAGAGCTCAGATGTGGAAAGCATCCTTAACTGGAAGCAGACCCAGACTCAAACTGTGGAGGTGCCATTCAGACCAGCTCGTGTCATCCTGCAGGACTTCACGTAAGTGGACACTGTTCATTTGCATCAGAATGTTACTGAGTTCCTCCGTTAGGTTTTAAGCAACAGATGGAAGAATTGACAAAGTACTGTTGTGTTGAACGATATTTTTTAACCCATATAACTTAATTTCAGATAACTCTATCAATTAAACACATATGGATCACAGTCACAGGCAGTGCCACTCATTCTGTGATATTAGTAGTACAGGCTGTGTTCTGAATCGCATACTTTTTGTTCATTTGTTCATTTCACCACCATAAGCTGTCTCAGATGTCATTTCCCTGAGTTTGATAGTACATCCAACAGGCCTCACAACCACACAAGTCGTTTATAATGACAAACTGCTGTAAGGGTCAGACCCTGGTGAGGACGACGAGCATGCAGTCAGCATGCTAATGGCACGCTCCCTTCAAACTTGTGACATCTGTGTCATTGTGTTGTGTGATCAGACTGCACATTTTATAATGGACTTTTATTGTGACCATCCCAAGGCACACCTGTGTAGTAATAATGCTGTTTAAATCAGCATCCTGACATGCCACACCTGGTGGATGAATTATCTTGGAAAAGGAGAAGTGCTCACTAGCACAGATTTGAACAAATTTGAGACTAAAATTTGAGAAAAATACATCTACTGAGTGCATAAACACTATTACTTAAACCTATGAAAATGGGAGCAAAAACTAAAGTATTGCATTTCAGTTTTTGTTCAGTATTAATTATCCTGAGTTAAGTGATGTTTAAAAAAGTGTGAATGGGTATTCTTGTGAGCGTACATGTTTCTCAACTCTTGCAGTGGTGTCCCTGCTGTGGTGGACTTTGCTGCCATGCGTGATGTGGTGATGAAACTCCGTGGTGACCCAGAGAAGATTAATCCTGTGTGTCCTGCTGACCTCGTCATCGATCACTCCATCCAAGTGGACTTTAACAGGAAGTAAGACCAGGTTCTTTCCACCATGGCGCCATTACCTCATGTATTACTTTCCATCTTGATACAGTGGCATGCAAAAGTTTGGGCACCTTGTTGATGTGAATAGTTAAGTAAGTAGAAGATGAGCTGATCTTCAAAAGGCATAAGGATGAAGATGACACAATTCTTCAATATTTAAAGCAAGGTTACTTTTTAATTTGAATCTTTTACAGTTTCAAAATAACAAAAAAGGCCAGAAGCAAAAGTTTTGGCACCCTGCATGGTCAGTACTTAGTAGCGCCCCCTTTGGCAAGTATTACAGCTTCTGAATACTTTTTGTAACCAGCTTAGCTTGAAAGAGTCTTTCAGTTCTTGTTTAGAGGATTTTCACCCATTCCTTCTGCAAAAGGCTTCTAGCTCTGTGAGATTCTTGGGCCATCTTGCATGCACTGTTCTTTTGAGGTCTATCCACAGATTTTTATTGATGTTTAGGTCGGGGGACTGTGAGGGCCATGGCAAAACCCTCAGCTTGCTCATCTTGACGTAGTCCATGGCGGATTTCGAGGTGTGTTTGGGATCATTGTCCTGTTGTAGAAGCCATCCACTCTTCATCTTCAGCTTTTTACAGATGGTGTGATGTTTGCTTCCAGAATTTGCTGGGATTTAAGTGAATCCATGCTTCCCTCTACCTGAGAAATGTTCCCCGTGCCACTGGCTGCAACACAAGCCCAAAGCACGATCGATCCACCCCTGTGTTTAACAGTTGGACAGGTGTTCTTTTGATGAAAAACTGAACCCTTTTTTGTTCAAACATATCTTTGCTCATTGCGTCCAAAAATTTCTATTTTAGCTTCATCAGTCCACAGGACTTGTTTCCAAAAAGCATCAGGCTTGTACAGATTGTTCCTTTACAAACTTCTGATCCTGAACTTTGTGGTGAGGACACTGGAAAGGTTTTCTTCTGATGACTCTTCCATGCAGGTCATATTTGTACAGGTGTCACACAGTAGAACAGTGCACCACCACTCCAGAGTCCGATAAATTGTCCTGCAGGTCTTTTGCAGTCAAACGACAATTTAATTTGCCTTTCTAACAAACTGAGGAAACAGCTACCTGCAAACACTTTGCTATCTTCTTATAGCCTTCTTAAAGCCTCCTGCTTTGTGGGATTCAGTTATTTTAGTTTTCAGAGTGCTAGGCAGCTGTTTAGAGGAGCCCATGGCTGTTGATTTTTGGTACAAGGTTTCAGGAGTCAGAATATTTATAAAGCTTTGAAATTTGCATCATCTGGCTTTTCCTAACGATGATTGTGAACAAGCCAGAGCCCTAACAAGCTAATTATGGTCTCTGAGAGACCATATGAGCTGAGAGCTCATATGTATTGGAGGCCCAAACCTTTTCATATTGCTCCTTTCCTTTTTTAACTTTAAAATTGTACAAAACAGAAATAATACACTGATCTTGCTTAAAATGTTCAAAAGCATGTTTCATCTTTAACTTCATACCTTTTGGAGATCAATTCATCTTCTACTCACTTAACTGTTCACAGTAAACAAAATTTTGCCCAAGGGTACCCAAACTTTTGGATGCCACCGTACATTTTGATCCTTTCCTCAGCTTGCTGAGACTCTTAACAACTGTGTGATACTAGTATCTTTCTCTACAACGTATACACACTGGCTCTTTTTCGTATAGGTCTGACAGCCTTCAGAAAAACCAGGATTTGGAGTTTGACCGCAACAGAGAGAGATTTCAGTTCTTAAAGGTATGACATTTGAACAAACTCAATGTCTGATGCTTGGGTTACTACAAAGGGTCTTTTTCTTTTCTTTTTTTTTAGTGTTAAGTTGGAGCAAGTCTTACAGCACATTATAATTGCAAAGTTTTCTTTTTTTCTCTGTTTTTTTTAAAAAAAAAAAAACAAAGTAATATAGCAATTAAAAGTAAAATATTTGTTGTATGACTATTCATATATGCAGAGATGGTATTAGTGTTATAATAGATAAAAAATAACTTAACATTTATACTTATTTTTATTTATACTTTATAGTACTTAAAACTTCAACTCTTGAGAACACCTGCATTGTAAACAACATTAGGCAGGAAGAATGAAACAAATATTGATTTTTTTCATTTATGCGGGAATTTTAAAAACCTTGGGGTGTTTCCACCGAAATTACCTAGGGAAAAAACTTTCCCTCAACCCCAAACTTTCCCTGAAAAAAGTACCTAGTAGGGGGGTAGGACTTGTCAGATTCCCCGGAATCCTTGAGGGGCGGGGCTGTTTGCTGAAGAGCACTAATTAGTGGAACACACACTTGCAGCGTTCCACACTTCCTGGCACAGGCAGCCACTGCAAACTTTATTTCATTTCTACAAGCTTCACTTCGTTTGTGTTTTGATTAAGGATGGGTACGAAACATGGTACTAAATTAGCCCCGGGGCTAAATTATCAAAGACCATAGTATTGATAAGCACTGGCAGTATCGGTTCTTTTATCGGTACTTTTACACATTTTGATTTAATTCATTATCATCCTGCAGTCTCTCCTCTGCACTCTGTGCTGGCGCTGAACTGCTCCACATACACAAACATTCACATGCACACGCCTACACGACAAGGTAACCTGTGAACAGCTGAGCGGCTGCGGTGGAAACAAAGTGAAGATAACTCGAAAATTACTCAAGTTGATGTCAGCTACACTCGTTACTATAAGTGACATTAAACCTTAGTGAGTAAGAAGCCAATACTTTATCAATACATGTGTTCATCAAGCATGAACATGTAAACATGCAGACAGCAATATTCAGTATGCTCCCTCCACAGTCTCTCGTCCACCGACACTTAAGTTATGTAGTACATGCTAGTTTAGGCAGCACGCTAGTTCAGCTGATAGCGAATTGTTACAAATAAGCTCAAATGACAGCTGTCTGTATGTAGACTAACTTAGTTTGACACTTATCTTAAAACGCTTTTAAACGTAGCTGCTGGCAGAGACAAACAGCCCTTCCTCTCTACACCAGCACTAATGTTACAATGTTACCAGCCAAAAAGCTGGCGGAGCTAAATATAAGGCACACGCCGAATCATCTACGTCATAAGCCTGATTTGAATACATTTTCTGGAACTTTGTGGCACAATGGAAATGCAAACCACACTGATTACCAGGAATTCTTTTACCCAGGTAAATAAATTCCTTGAAGTAAAGGTTCCTGGAAATGTTGGTGGAAAAGGGGCTATGGATTACATCAATCCATTCCTCAATCATGGGTGTGTCTGTTGACTTCCTTTTTTTCATGAGAGCTTTCTTACTCGCTGTCAGTAAAATATTAAACATGTATTTATTTGAAAATCCGTCAACAGTGTCTGGTCTCAGACCCACGTACTACGTCACAAAACTAATCAGAATCGGCACTTTAAGCAACTTTTCTGTTCTTTGGCTCAGGAGCAGTAGGCAGTGCCAGAACACATGGTAATGGTTTGGGTGTTTTTTCCCCACAGGACCTCCAACATGAGATGTTTTTCTTTAAGAAATTATTTTGTGCATGAAGACATTTTTTAACATGTTGTCTCTCCTTTTTCAGTGGGGCTCCAAAGCCTTCAGGAACATGCGAATCATTCCTCCTGGTTCAGGGATTGTTCACCAGGTCAACTTGGAGTACCTGGCCAGAGTGGTGTTTAACCATGATGGGTACTTCTACCCTGACAGCCTGGTGGGCACTGACTCCCACACCACAATGATTGATGGACTCGGAGTCCTGGGCTGGGGTAAGACAGTGATCATAAGTAGATCATCATCATCAGTAGAAGTCCTTCGTAAGGCTCAGTGCATACTGCAGTGTAATGGATAAACCTCTAGCCAATGATAACATGATTAACATAAGTCCCGTTTCCACCGAACACTTTCTGTATGGTATCTTTGGAACCAGAAGTAACCCTTCAGACATGGTACCTAGACCCTAGGTCTGTTTAGCGTTTCCATCGCAAACAGTACTCTTAAATGTGGGTGGGGTTGTGTCACTCACAGCTCCTTCCAGCACTCACTGTATTTCCTCTAAAATGGTGACACAGATAGAAGTCTGCATCTCATTTATTGTCCACAGAATGGGATTGCACGCTGACATTTTAAGAACAAAACAGAACAGTAGTGAGAGTCTCTCTACATGTGATATGTAAGAATAGCGCGTTTGTGCATTTAGTCCTTCTCAGGCTAGTGCAGGGGTTTAGTGTTGCCACAGCCCACCGGAACGATTCTCCGGAATTATAAAAAACCCTGTCTGTCAAACATGAATTCGGCCACGGTTAAGTACTTGTGGAGATGTCCCTATATAGTTTAATTTAATGTGGCAGTAGACAACTTACCAACTTGCTAGCACGCTATCCAGCTAACATTTTCTACTTAATAGTGTTAACTCCTTGACCATACCAGAATATGATAACTTTCTCTGCTATTCATTTTAGAAAGGAAACATATTCTTCGTTTATATTACATATTGGCATTCAAATAGGTTCCCGTCTCCATCCAGGCAGGAGGCAGGCTACCTAACATTACCCGGCCAGCTACGTTAGCCCGGTAGCTACATTAGCTATGGCTAACGCTGGCAACCAGAAACAATACTCTGTGATTTATTGGTCATTTGATTATCCGAATAAAGCTTTCTTGCCGTGGCCTTTCTTAAATGAGTAGCAGTAAAAGTTACCACATTCTGTTAATATCAAGGACTTGATGGCAGCCAGTGTTAGCTAGCTACTGTGCTAGCAAGTAGATAAGTTGTCCACGTCCATATAAAATTACATTATAAATTGACGTCTAACCATGGAAAATAAGCCAAATTTATGCTTGACAAATGTGAATTTTTTACAATTCCTTATGACAATTTTACAAAATGTAAGAAATTCAGTTTATGTAAGCTTAACACACATTCCTCTATTAATCGTCCAGCAGTAATTTTAGCCTAAATATTCAGATTCTATTTAACTACGGTCAAAACTTTTTTTCCACTGCATGTAGATCATATACCAATGTAGATTTTAAAAGTACTCATTGCCACTGTTTGGGGAAAAAAAACAAAAAAACATGACAAGTTGTTGTTTTTAATCAAGAAAAATTGCAGCTCCCCTGTTTACTTGCATTTGTGTACAGGCATGTCTGACCTCGGCAATATGGCCGCACCGCTAACGTGTCGCTGCAATGGGCTGACACAGTCAATGCTGCGTCTGCATATATATGTCTATGGTGACAATCTTACTTGAATTGATCATTGATGATGAGGTTCTAAATTAGATCTGTCATAAATCCATCAGGTGTTGGTGGAATTGAGGCAGAGGCTGTTATGCTGGGTCAGCCAATAAGCATGGTACTGCCTGAAGTGGTGGGATACAAGCTGTCCGGGATCCCAGACAAGTTCATTACCTCCACTGACATTGTCCTCACTGTTACTAAGGTAATTACAATCACTTTAACACGCTTGAACGATTTACCAATGTAACTTTCAAAGTAAGATAATAAGTAAGAGGTATGTGGAGACATGTTTGATTCTTTGGAGTAATTCCTTTGTATTCAGCATCACAATCTGACATCCTTTCCCCTCCACATCACAGCACCTCCGTCAAGTTGGTGTTGTAGGAAAGTTTGTCGAGTTTTTCGGCCCTGGTGTTGCTCAGCTGTCCATCGCTGACAGAGCCACCATCTCCAACATGTGTCCAGAGTATGGAGCCACAGCAGCTTTCTTCCCCGTGGACGAGGTCAGCATTCAGTACCTGGAGCAGACAGGTGAGTGCCAGGCTGTACAGTATGGAGATAATACTGCATACTAGTTCAGGTGGCTTTACTGTATGTCTTGAGAAAGGTCCTAATGACTGAAATGTCAACACTTTTTTTTAAATGAATTAAATCAAAGGTTATAAGTGCATACAGGAATTCACCTGTTTTCTTTGAAATCTGATCTTTGTGAAATTGGATTCCCTACATCACAAGTGAGACAAAACAAGTGGTGTGTGTGTTGCCTTCCACTCATGAGGTGGCTTTATTTTCATGTTATAAGCTATGCATTTGACTTGACATATAACTGATAGACGTATTCAACTTAACATGTTTACTTCAGCCCCATCAGTGTACGCAAGATCTGATTTCCACCATGTTGGGATTTTTTAAAGCAGCAAGCACTTAGCAGTATACCAACACTCCACAAATGTCGAAAAGTACTGTTACAGAGCTACTTTGCATTGTTCAATAACTGACTTAAGATTTTGTGTCTCGGTGACTTGTGGGAACAGCAAATTTTGGAACTAGTTTAATTTTAGCTCAGTGTAAGAGCCTTTGCTTTTGTTTCCTTTCACTCATCATGGGCCAGAAAGAAAGGAGAGAGAACGACACAGGTGACGTTACTTGACGTAACAGCCTCTTGTTACATTACTGTAAGTACAATACATCTTCCAAACAAGTGTCATTTATTATTGCAATTAACCTAAAACCAAAGATAGACTGATGTTGACCCCAAACTAGTTGAGCCAAAGCTGACAGGCTCGTCCTCCTCCAACAAGCGTGAGTTGTGGTTCAACTCATTTAAAAGTATCTGTATGTTCAGATCTTTTGTAGCTTTGAACTGAATCTCTGTCGTTTGAAGTTTAGTTTCTCTTCTGCGTTGCTGTTTGTACTTTCAGATATCTTCTTTATTTAGCCATTTCATGTTCACTTTCAGATAAAGAAAAGTAAAGTGCAGATGAAACCTCCATATTTCCTGTTTTTGCTGCTTCACAATAAAAGTGATTAAATAACAAAACAATGCTAGACTTGTATTGTGAAAAATTCATAGGAAATGAAACATCCACTGATTTACAGCTGCTTAACTTCAGACCAGCAAGATGGTCTGTGTATGTGTTATTTATTGTAGAGCTGTAACTTTACATTCTGTTGTTATGTATTCAGCAGTATTTAATTTCATCACTTTGATGTTCTAAATGAAGAGTCAAAAAGAGACGAGTATTTTTTATTGTTGTTACAAGAGTCTTTTAAGTTTAAGTCTAGCACTTTGATATGTCTTATGCCAATGTTGGATTTTTAAAGACTTGGACACAAAACGGACCAGAACAAGTGAAATGTACAGAAAAACATTTCAATTCTATGTTAGAATCCTTTCCATAATGTTGTCTGTTTTGCTGCTGCTGGCTGCAGCGCTCTCTCAATACCAGACCAATTCCAAAAATAGTTGTTCCCACGAGTCACTTAAAAACAAAAACATGGGAAATAGGGTCCCAGGTTGAAAAATACCTCAGTTTCCCTTTAAGACATCTCTTGGATTAATTACAAAAAAGGTTATTCAAGGTTTGTTCCATGTTTTTGTATTCAGGGCGAGAAGCAGAGAAGCTGGCCTTCATTTCAAAGTACCTGAAGGCAGTGGGCATGTTCAGAGACTACAATGATGTCTCTCAGGATCCAGATTTCACTCAGGTCTGTCTCTACAGCATTTTTTACCTTTTTGCAGTTTTTGTCAGAAATTGTTCAGCCCAGGCTGATTAACAATACCTTAACAGAGCAAAACATCCCCATCCCCATAATGGTCAAAACAGCATACCAGGGTATCAAGATTTGATTCTTCTTTTTTTTATGCAAGCTGTAACATCATACCAAGCACAAAAATGTGATAAATATCATAAAGTAGATAAAATAAAGATGAGATGTTTAAATATGCAAGATAAATGTATAAGCAGAAAAGTAGGAATTGCCTAGTTATGACCATGCGGCATGGCAGTGGTCAGCATTGTGGCCTCACAGCAAGAGGGTTCGAGCTCCCCACTCCCGTGGTTCAAACCTGGGGTGGGGTAGCCCTTCTGTGCAGAGCTTGCCTGTTCTCCCCGTGTCAGCATGGGTTTTCTCCAGGTACTCCGGCTTCCTCCCACAGTCCAAAGACATGCAGGTTAACTGGTGACTCTAAATTGTCCGTAGGTGTGAATGTGAGTGTGAATAGTTGTCTGTCTCTGTGTGTTAGCCCTGTAACAGTGTGGCAACCTGTCCAGGCAGGGTGTAACCCACCTTTCGCCCAATGTCAGCAGGGTTAGGCTCCAGCCCCCCGCAACTCCTTATAGGAAAAGCGGTTATGGAAAATGAATGAATGAATGAATGAATGAATGATAAAGCAAATATGTAAAATGAACCACCAATATTAGTACATCCTGATCTTTTTTTCTCTCCGTCAGGTTGTAGAGCTGGATCTGAGTACAGTGCGCCCCTGCTGCAGCGGACCCAAAAGACCTCAGGACAGAATCTTTGTGTCCAACATGAAAACCGACTTTGAAAACTGCCTGGGAGCAAAGGTAGGTGTAGATTCTGGGGGGGACATGTCTTTCTTTAAATTTAAAACGTTTACCTTTGTCCTCAAAATACATCCATTATTGTAGCAGAGCCTTTTTAATTTTAATGTAATTTCCACAACAAATTGGTATACAACAATTCATCAGAATGCGAATTAAGTGTTGATCAAAATTGCCAGGGGGAGGAACCCCAATCTGGGGTTGGGCCGGTTATGTAGAATTTTACATACTTGACTCAGTAGCTGTTCCGGAATGGAACAAAATGACACTGTGCTGAATTTAAACTAGCATCCAACTATTATTGCCAAGTTGCTATCTTCTTACATTTGCATTGTATGGATAATTCCTCAATTCAGCTTTATGAATCAGTTGTTTCTCGTACATTGCAGTGCTTTCAAAGCAAGCCACAGGTAGCCTAAAATTAGTAACAAGCCGTCCTACAAAAGTTGAGCTCTGAAGGGCAACGCATTCCATGCAGCCAGTTAGAACACATATTATGTTGGCTTCACATCCAAAATGTTGACATATTGGTGCAGTTTTGGTTTTCTTGAAAGACTAACTCTGCTTTGTCTTCTCTCATCACCCCAATCAACTCAAACAAACAAACAGGGCATGCACAGCTCTGCCCCTTCCACCTCAACTGAGATTTGATCCCATGTTATTGTGCTCGGCTCACAACCTGTCAGACACTGTTGTCTTCATGAGTCAGTTTAAACACACATAAAGTTATGTTCATCACGTTGTTAGGCTTATTACTAATGTAATGAGTTGGATTTAGTGCCATGATACAATCAGCACAGGTTGATGATGTTCAGCTGGTTCGCATTTAATCAAACTGGTTTAAGCTCATACACCAGACTGGACTGGCAAAAACATAGATCGACCCAAATCTACCCCAAACCCCCTGTTTCATACAGTGTTAATTTTGACAGCTGTTTCAGATTTAGTCTTAGTCTTGAGATGAAAATGCTCATTAGTTTTAGTCACATTTTATTCTTTTTGTCCTTCATTGTTTTAGTCAACGAAAACTCAAAACATTTTAGTCGACAAAAATTTAAAACATTTCAGTCAACGAAAATTCAAACTGTTTAAGTTGCTGATATTTCAAAGCATTTTAGACGATGAAAATTCATGACATTTTAGTCAACTTTTAGTAATTATGTGTTCTTTATGTTTTTTTAACCTTTAAACTAATCCAGTGAGACTAATTCATGTATCAGAAATTAGAATCAAGCTGACAGGTTGTATAAAGATGTCATTTACAGTTTTAGAAATCATTTCTATACACTTACAAACTGTCATTTCTCCAGCAGTTTTTGACAGGTTTAAGGGGTGATTTACAAACACACACTTAATGATCATCATTTGAAAAGCTCAACATCTCTCTATTTATGGTCTCAAAAATTTTTTGAGACCATAAATAGAGAGATGTTGAGCTTTTAATAAATAAACTATTTACTGGAGTTTGCCAACCCGTCCATCATGCGGCATTTGAAGATAATCACAAGCACGGATGTTCTCAGCTTTCAGTGTCCAATAGTCCACCATGAACATTTTCATCATGTCTTGTCAGCAAAAAACATAGATTTTGTTTTTATTATCGAGATATATTTTTAGCTCCCCATTGTCTCATTTTTGTCATGGAAAAAGGGTTGCCCGGGCAATTATTTGCTTAAATCACAAAACTCAACAGGCTTATTGTTGGGGCAGGCATCTATATGGCATAGGCCTTTAATTCCTTTTAAACAAAACTGTTTCTCAGCAAAGATGGGAAATACGATCGAATTGTTTATTTGAACCAGTATAAATATTACTTGTATAGAAATTAGGCTTCAGATAATATATCAATTATGAATCATTCATTTGATCTAGCCTCGACAGACGAGGCATCAGAGAGAGAGAGCATTATGACTTTTGAGGATTATGTCACCCGGCATACCAGCACAACACCACTTTATCCTGTTAAAACTGTACACACAACTTGGATTAATTTTCATGAAAAACGCTTTTTATTGATTTGATCAATGGACTCTTACAGACTAAAGGAATATGAATAACTTACTGGGTAATCAGGGAATGGACACACATTCTGACTTAATGACAGCTTCAGTGGTAGGGAGTCCCCACTTATTCTTTCGCCATGGCAGTAAATTGACCGGTTTGTGGAGGCAACCACAAGGCAGTAATTCTACTTTAATCAGATAGTTCCTGATTTAAATCAAATATTGCCAATTTTAGACTTTGACTCATACGGCTCCTGCTTGGACAGCATTTAATATTTTCACTTCAACTTTTTAAATTTCTCTCGTTCCTTGTTGCTTTTTTTGTTAAATGAAAAAAATGGGTTTCCCAAAACTGAAGAAAGGTTTTATAAAAACATGAAGTTCTGGCATGGCTACAAAAACTCAAGTATTTTGTTTGCTTATGTATCAAAAAAGTTCAAACAACACGCAGCCCTTTTTGTCAGTAATAGCTTGAACTTGTGTCCATGACTGTATTGCTGTTACTCTTAGAGCATTGGTTGACTTTACAGAGTAAATGATTTCATGTTGGTTTGTGATATTTTTCAGCAAGGTTTCAAGGGTTTCCAGGTGGCTTCTGAGCGTCACAGCACTGTGGTGCCCTTCCAATTTAATGGAAATGAGTATACGTTAAGCCATGGCTCAGTGGTCATCGCCGCTATCACCAGCTGCACCAACACAAGCAACCCATCTGTCATGCTTGGAGCAGGTGGGTTTACAGTACTTCTCATGGGGGTTCATGGGGTTCTGAGAGGTGATTCCTAATCAGGATGGGGACTGAGGGAAATGTTTACTCCTCCAGGGTATTTGACACAGTTATTAATGATAAATGTTCTTCTTTCAGGGCTCCTTGCGAAAAAAGCAATAGAGTGTGGCTTGAGTGTGAAGCCGTACATAAAGACCAGCCTGTCACCTGGCAGTGGAGTTGTCACCTACTACCTGAAGGAAAGTGGTGTCATGGACTACCTCTCTCAGCTGGGGTAAGCTGCTCAAGCACCTCAGTCAGTCAGTTGTCTTTATGTATGGATGATCTCTGAAATGTTCATTCATGTGGGAAAGACAAAGACACTTTATGTGTTGAGCCTGGAAAACAGTTGTTGGACACATAAACAAAACAAACTTGCAAACATAAAAAAAAAACCCAAGGTCTACTTACTAGCTTTTTTCCTCACCTTTTGATCAAAGTTTGCTCTGCTGGATGGATTTAGCTCACGGAAGGCAAAAACAGTGCGGTGCAACTGTGGTGTAGGGCTGCATGTGTAACTGGGTGATCAAATGTGATTAACAGAAAAACACGCACACTAATCTCCTGTAATCTCCCCCATACATGTGGTCTCTCTCTCTCTGTGTCTCTCATAAAGACAGTAGCCTACATGAAACTATTACAACATGGGAGATGAATTCCCCCCCTTCCCCCAGCTAGTAGCCAGCTAGCCTATTTATCGGCATAGTAAAACAGCATTATACTTACCAGAGAGATTCAAAGGGGAGAGTCCTCCCGACCAGCCGGTCCTGAGGCTTACCTCCTCTAACAGTCCAGCCTGACCAAATTATAGCAGAAGAAAAAGAAAGTTACATCAACTATTGGACGACAAAAACCCAAAACAAACTTGAGTGCTATTTGGCCCTAAGCAGACCGTACACAATAGCCCCTTTTCCACCGCAGGAACTTTTATCAATTACCTGGGATTTTGAAAAAACCTCTGTGCGTTTCCACCAAAATTACCCGGGTAAAAAACTTACCTAGTAGGGGGGTAGGACTTTTCAGATTACCCGGAATTCTTGAGGGGCAGGGCGGTGTGTCGAACAACGCTGATTGGTGGGACACACACTTGCAGCGTTCCGCACTTCCTGGCACAGGCAGCCGCTGCAAACTTTATTTCATTTTCTACAAGCTTCACTTCTTTTGTGTTTTGATTAAGGATGGGTGCCGAAACCCGGTACCGAATTAGCCCCGGGGCTAAATTATCAAAGACCGTAGTATAGAGAAGCGCTGGCGGTATCAGTTCTCCTCTGCTCTCTGTGCCGGCGCTGAACTCCTCCACATACACCGACGCAACAAGGTAACCGGTTAACAGCCGAGCAGCCCCGATGAAACGAAGTGAAGATAACTGGAAAATGACTCGAGTTGACGGCAGCTACAGTGAAATTAAACCTTAGCGAGTAAGAAGCCAATACTTTATCAATACATGAGTTCAGCAAGCATGAACATGTAGACATGTAGACAGCAATATTCAATATGCTCCATCCACAGTCTCTCATCCACTCCCAGTAACGTTATGTCTTACACAAGGACAGCACACTGGTTCAGCTGATAGCGAATTGTTACTAATAAGCTCAAATGACAGCTGTCTGTATGTAGACTAACTTAGTTTGACACGTATCTTAAAATACTTTTAAACTGAGCAGCTGACTGAGACAAACAGCCCCTCCTCTCTATCCCAGCACTATGTTACCAGTAAACAAGCTGGCGGAGCCAAATACAGGACACACACCTAATCATCTACGTCATCACGCTAATTTGAATACATTTTCCGGAACTTTGAGTTGCGGTGGAAACGCGAACCACACAGATTACCAGGAATTCTTTTACCCAGGTTAATAAATTCCTGGTAATAAAGGTTCCTGGAAATGTTGGTGGAAAAGGGGCTAATGGCAAACCTTCTGACCGCTGTGACAGATCAGAAACTGAGAAAGACACTACCTATGCACAAACTCGTCGGCTTTTTCCACTGTCTCTTTTGGCCGCACTGAGTCAAGCCAATGCCGCCCTGCGTTTCCATTATCAATTTAGACACGCCATCCCATGCCATGTCATGCCATGCCATGCCATGCCAAGTTGCGCCAGAGATGGACCTTCTCGGTTCTGTCCTGCATTCTGTTTGTACTTCATATAGCTGCTTTATTTCACTGTTTCATGTTCACTATCAGTTTAGCTGTGGATCAGCCCGCTGCTTTTAAACGTCATCACTTAAGACAAGCCGTCATCAGTTAAAACACAGCTTCAAGTGGGTATCCCTGTTGTAATGGAAATGCAAATCCCTGTCGTGTTGGGCCGATGACCCAAACCAAACCAAGCCAAGCCAGCCCATGACTGTCGAAAAGGGCTATCAGTTATCACAGCCTGGCCATAGAGACTGGCAGACACAGGCAGACCTGGCTGCCTAGAGAGGACAAGCTGTGTCAGCTTTGTCCACAGAGACAAGTGGAGACAGAGCAAGATTTCCTGCTACAATAATAGCACATATGAAGACATCAGAACAATGTTCTTTACCAAAATGACATGTAAGCTCCAAGATTTTAATACACTCTCTGGAGTAAATAGTGTCACCGCCACAGAAGCAGCGAGATATATCGGTGAATGTCGCAGCCTAGGAGAAAACCAAACAACAACATATAGTTCTTCCCCTCACAGCTCACGCCTTTTATTTCCTCCTTCACTTAATATGTTGTATGTCTATGATTTTGTATTTATGCATTGTTGTCAGTTGTTTCTCTAATAATTTAATTACCTTACATATTCCATTGCAGTTAATTGAATTCACTGTCTTAAACTGTAAATGTGCTTTGGCAACATTTATGAAATGTCATGCCAATAAAGCTTATTGAATTGAATTGAGCTGATAATACAGAGATAGCCATCACAGTAAAAGAAATGATAGAGTAGTGACGGAGAGACAAAATTGTCAAAAGCCACGGAATCTCTATGAAATAACTGTGCTGAGGATAACGGATTGTTTTGAAGCTTTTCATTCAGCAAAAGTAGCTCCATCTGCTGGCCTATCCCATAATGAACTCAAGGAGGTAAAAAAAAGAGAAGTCACGGCACCATATTGCCTTATATCACTGGGATACAACACATTCGCAGTAATTCTGGTCTGCACTTTCTAAAAGGCTCAATAGCGCGTGCGCTATCATATATATATATATATATATATATATATATATATATATATATATGGGGATGATTGATTTGTTTCACTGTGGCGCCCATAATCTGAAATATATTTGGAATGATATGGGTGAGAATTACAATTTCACAATTCCTGAAAAGATCCTCAATAAAATACCTAAAATAGATGGAAATGTTCTTCTATATATTGACAGTACTTGTGTGATACCCCATAGCTCCCATGAGGTCAAAGAGTGTGTCCCAGTCGCTTTGGCTTTCCATGTGCTTTACTGGTTTTTTGGTTCATGGTGTTCTGCCCAATTCTATTATGTCTGTGATGTTAGTGCCCGTGCTTAAAGACAAGGCTGGTAAGCTCAGTGATGTTAGTGCCCGTGCTTAAAGACAAGGCTGGTAAGCTCAACAGTATAGACAATTATCGACCTATTGCATTAGCCAGTATCTTGTCGAAAGTACTGGAGAGAATACTGTTAACAAAGCTAGAAATGTATGTCCTTACTACTGACAATCAGCTTGGTTTCAAAAGAAAACATGGAACTGACCTGTGTATTTATGCTCTTAAAGAGATTGTATTTAAGTACACAAGCCTTAATTCATCTGTATTCCTATGCTTTATTGATGCCTCCAAGGCATTTGATAGAATTAACCATGAAAAATTATTTGTAAAATTGCTAGATAGAGGTGTCCCTAAATTTTTAGTGAGAATTTTAGTGTTTTGGTATGCCCATCAAACGTTTCAGGTTAAATGGGACAATGTTGTATCTGCTCCATTCTGTATTAGTAACGGAGTGCGGCAAGGAGGAATTTTGTCTATTATATTGGTGATATTTATTGATATTTTATTTAATGTTTATTTGGATGAATTATCAGATCAGTTAAATGGGTTAAAAACTGGCTGTCTTGTGGGCAACACTATTGTTAATCATCTTATGTATGCAGATGACCTGGTCCTGCTCAGTCCATATAGTGCTGGCCTGCAGCAGATGTTGAAGGTGTGCTCTCAGTGTGGCCTTGATCATGACATAAAATATAACACTAAGAAAAGCCACATAATGATAATTAGAAGCGATGGGGACAGGAAATCAACTTTTCCAACCTTTTATTTGTCAGACAGTCCTCTTGCTGTGTGTGAGGAAATTAAATACCTAGGTCATGTCATATCCGATGACTGGACGGATGACAAAGACCTATATCGACAGCGCTGTAAAATTTACTCTCAAGCTAACATGCTTATAAGGAAGTTTTCTATGTGCTCTGACTCTGTGAAGTGTTCCCTGTTCAGAACCTACATCACACCGTTATATACTGCTCAATTGTGGTCTAACTATAAGAAAAAGAGTATGCAGAGGCTCAAGGTAGCATACAATGATGCAATGAGGCTGCTGCTTTGTGTCCCTAGGTGGCATAGTGCCAGTCAATTGTTCGTGTCCACTAGAGTGCCAACCTGTGAGGCACTCTTAAGACAGCTGATGTTTAGTTTTATGTGTCGCCTGGACAAGTCAGAGAACCACATAATAGAAGCCCTAGTCAGCCCCCTGAAAAGCTGCTATAGATTCACTTCTAGGCTTAGACGGCATTGGTGCAATAGCTTGTATATCTTATGATATGCACAATTTTTGTATTTTTGTATCTCCTTTTTTATACTATTTATACTGTATGTTGTGATATATGGACCTGTGTCTGCAATAAAGCTTTATATATATTTGGAGTAGTCTTGCCCAGTGCTCATGATGGTCATGTGATTTTTGTCACAGTCAGCCAAAGTTAGTATGAAGCTCTTTGAAGATAATATGCTTACTTTGTAAATAATCGTTTTGTCTCTCCTGTTAGCTTTGAGGTTGTTGGCTATGGTTGCATGACCTGTATAGGCAACAGTGGGCCTCTCCCAGAGCCCGTGGTGGAGGCCATAACCCAGGTACCACATCCCTACTGTATCATTTCATATCTTCAAGCACTCAATACATCTTTTTCATCCTCATTTAGTGTTTTTCCCCTTTTCCCAGCATCCTTCACTCATAAATGTTGTGTGCTTACTTGGGCATTGTAGGCACCTAATCCACAATTGCTCTCTTGCATTTCACTTGTACTTTTTCCCAATCTGAAGTATCTCTCCTCTCTCCCTTTTACAAGCTATGTATATATATGAGCAGTAATACATTTCAGAATATAAAAAAACACAGTAATCGTGCAGTCTTTGTATCCTTTGAGGTGTTTATTGATTTGTGTTTCAGGGAGATCTGGTTGCTGCAGGTGTCCTCTCAGGAAACAGAAACTTTGAAGGAAGAGTCCACCCCAACACCAGAGCTAACTACCTGTCTTCCCCACCACTCGTCATCGCCTACGCAATAGCCGGCACTGTAAGGATAGACTTTGAAAGCGAACCAATTGGTGAGTGGTGTTTTTTTTTAGGGGGACCACACAGAAAAAAAACAATTAGCTGTAAGCTTCCCTTTATTTATTGTCACACATAATTAGGCATACAGTATAATGAGCTTGCTGAAGCACGTCGCTGTGGGTGGTAGTGTTGGTCTGTCACCATTAAAGCCCTCACACCCATCATCACACACTACAGCGCAAGTGACCATGACCGTAGGTGAGGGTTTGGACGTAGATGGACCGGTAAATCGAAAGATTTGTCTTCTGACTCAGCTCTCTCTTAACCACAACAATCCAGTACAGTGCTCACTATACTCCATTCCACCCTCACTCGTGAACAAGACCCCGAAAAGAGGTGATGTTCCATGTACCTAGAGCGAGTCTGCAACACCAGAGGTCAGCACGCCCGGGTGCCAGCCCCTGCCTGCCGCCAGCACACATTGCTTGCCAGTCCCTGCAGGTGGTCGGCCCACAAGAGTGGCGGCTCCATGTCATTCATTCTGGTGGAGCCAACTCACTCAGTACGTTTACATGCAGCTTGAGAAAATTGAATTATTGGCTTAGTCCGACTGAAACCAGACTTTTAAATGCATGTAAACAGCTTAGTCCAACTGAAATTGAACTATCCATAGCTCGACTAACACACCTAGATAATTTGATTGAATATCAAACTATTGCTGCATGTATCCACTCAGTCCGACTGGAGTCGGACTTGGCGTTCTGCGCGTGCACCACTTTTTCTTTTGCGGGCTTTCACCCAGAAGAAGAAGGAGATGACATAGCAGCAGCAAACAAACAAACACCATGGCGACCGTGAAGCAGAAGATGTACTTGTGGACGGATGAGGAAACTACATCCATCTCTGCCATCTTCATTCATCGTTAGCTTCCTCTGTGGGTCAACCGGAACTAATTCAATACACACTATATTAAAAAGAACACAGCGCTGCCGATCGAGGTGGAGTCAGACGTACTTGGTCAGAAATTCGATTCTCTCTTCTGCATTTACACTCAGACAAGACAAGAAGTCCGACTTGACTGATTAGCCGAGCTATGAGCTAAGCTCGACTACTGCGTGCATGTAAACGTACTGACATCTCCAGCGCTGTCTGTAACTCCTGTTCAAAGGAAATGACAGTTCTCCTAGTTGAAAGAGGAGGAGAGTTGTGTTCCTGGGTGTGCCTCCTTGTGTACCTTCCCTGACTCATGCTTGTTTAGCAGGATTAAATGATGTGTTTGAGGTTTGATGCTGTTCAACAAAGTGGACAAACTGGGTCTTCAGCAAGCAGCTGGTTCAGGTTTTTGGACTTTGAAGCACATTATTGACAGCTCTCACAAGAAAACTACACTTATTTCATTTCTTTCTTCATAGCTCTCTACAGCTGATTTCCTCTCTGTGTTGTCCCACCTGTTCCTGTTTTGACCACTTAAACATATCTCACCATCTCCTCCTCTCATTACAGTCCCTTCACAACTAATACTCACCTTTGCTGGAGAGTTGTCACTTTGTGCCAAAAGGGGCCTGTTTGACCCTGTGTGAAGACCCTCTAAACTGTACTTTCCCTACAATGTCAGAATGCTTGAGTGCAGCTTTTGCCCGCTGAACTGCCTCAGCAGCTGGACACCACTTCCTCCCTGCTGTTGCAACTTGCACTTGCTTGGATAACCTTGTCCCAGGATTCTAAGTCATCTGAAGTCTGGCCTTGAATTCTTAAGTCATCCCCGAGAGAGGCAGTCCCAGCCACTTTTTGACCCACTCCAGTTTTTATGCCTCTATGTCAGCAATAACCATATAGGAATGATGTTTTTGGGTTGTCTGTCTGTCCGTCTGAAGGTCCGTACATCCCATCCTTGTGAACATGGTATCTCAAGAACACCTCAAGAGAATTTCTTCAAATTTGGCACACATGTCCGTCAGACCTTTATCAGGCATAAAATGAATAAAAATAATAATTATTAGGGAAAAAAATAGCAATAAGTCTCAGTAAGGTTGGTTGATTTGCTGAGAAGTGCAATGGATATCTGCTCAAAATGTTCCTTCCTATGAAATTATAATATTTAAGTAGTTTTACTGCACAGTAATGCAAAGAGTCAGCTCAAATGATATTATAATACATTGAAACTGTTCTAATTTTTGAATTAAAGTGAAACTAAAAATGAAAATGACTAAATGTTTTCCTTCAGAGTTTGGCTAAAATGTTCATAATAATCCGGTTAAGGATGACCCTGACTGAGACCATATCAAATCTAAGGTTATTTTACTGTACACTTCTGGAGAAAATTAATGGGAAAGTTAGTTCACTTTACTTTCTAAAATTCATAATTTCCTCATGTTTTCAGAATCAGAAATACTTAATTGATCCATGAGGAAAAATTTTGATTCATTACAGGTGCTCCGATGTAAAGAATAGAGAACTATAAGAAGTAAGAAAGGGGTATGAAAAAGAAGTATGTAAACATAAGTAATAAAATTCAATAAAACAGAAATAAATATGAATTATGCTACAATGTTTAACAATAGTACTTAACATATTAGGAATAAAATATATATCTCTTCACTGTGCTGAGTCTGTAATGTCGTTAAAAAAGAAATCCTCATAGGTTTGTTGAAAGTCTTCGTCTTGACTATGCACTCAGTGACGAAGCGGGCAGTAAGAGAGGCAGACTAAAGGAGATCAAAAAGGAGCTGTTCAATTCAGAGAAGCTCAAAACATATTTTGAGGACAACCCCAGATATCTGCATCTGCTCAGACACAGCAGGGACCCCCATCCTTCTGTTGTCAAACACCACTTGAGGAAGGTACCCGATTACCTTGTTCCAGAGACATTAAAAGTGTTGTGACTCTGCTGTCACACCAGAAGAGGAAGTTAAAAATTCAAAACCAGCCAGAGTCGTCACGAGCAGTTTCAAGAAGAACATCCAGGTGAAGTACAAGACAAAGATAATAAGAATGGACTCTATGAAATGGGCTGTTAAAGCTTTGTGGCCCATGGATTAAATGGACAAAATGGATGAAATGGGCGATGAACGCTGACTTTTATGAACTTTGAGACGAGTGGAAAATGCAAGAAACATCAGTTTGAAGTTGGATTTCGTCAAACCTGATATAACGTATAATACAGTATCAGGAATACAGGAGTCCAGTATCTGTATCATCTCTTTTCTAATGCAACTGTTCTGGTAACATTGAAAAGGGGCAGCAGTAGCTTAGGAAGCAGAACAGGTCATCCACTAATTGGAAGATCGGCAGTTCGATCCCCAGCTCCTCCATACCACATGTTGAAGTATTCTTGGGCAAGATGCAGAACCCCAAATTGGTCCCAATGGCTGTGTGAGAGCATGTGAATGGTTACTGAGTAGCAGGTGGCACCATGTATGGTAGCCTCGGCCACCAGTGTGTGAATGTATGTGTGAATGGGTGAACGTGACTCGTAGTGTAAAAGCCCTTTGAGTGCTCGGAAGACTAGGAAAGCGTTATAAAAGTGCAGTTCATTTACCATTTACCATTTTTTGTAATTGGTGTGATGTCATCAGGTTAGCCTTGGTGTTGGAAATTACATTTGATTTTAACTTTTTGATGTTTGATATAAATCTTTTTTGTTTAATATCTGTAAGTACATTTGAGCTTGATGCATAAGATGAAGATAGTTTTCACATATTAAATTCTGCCCTCTTGTCCTGTGTCTCCTCTGTAGCCACGAACTCTGAAGGCAGAGAGATTTACCTGAGCGATATCTGGCCGTCACGGGAAGAGATCCAGGCTGTGGAGAGAACGTTTGTCATCCCATCAATGTTCAAAGAAGTCTATGAGAAGATTGAGGTAGTGTAATCTGTAGTCTGTTGGCAAGA
This sequence comes from Epinephelus moara, assembly GCF_006386435.1. NCBI lineage: Eukaryota > Metazoa > Chordata > Actinopteri > Perciformes > Serranidae > Epinephelus > Epinephelus moara. Next base: position 3,664,007 of record NC_065522.1, on the reverse strand, counting down.
AAATTGGCAGTGTTCCTACAGTGTGATGTAGATGTGTGATTGACTGAATCTTCTTACTGTGTTGTATTGTTGCAGAAAGTGAATGAGCGCTGGAACTCTCTGGTTGCTCCATCTGACAAACTCTATACATGGGACCCCAATTCAACCTACATAAAGTCACCACCTTTTTTTGATGGTTTGGTAAATATATATACAGTAATTCAAACATCTTCCCAAACTAATGCAACTGCTGTAGTTACTTAAGGCCAAGGCTGCCATTATTAAAACAGAGTCATTTAGTGTTAAAAACTAATGATAATAATTTTACCAGAAGTGTGGGAACCAGGAAATATCAAATTTTAAGAGTTTTATAATAAAGTAACTGTAGTCATTTAGGCTAACACAATGGTACAAGTGTCTTTTCAGTTTAAGCTACTAACCATTCAGTTGTGTTTGCATAAGTTATGAAGCATTAAGCTGAAAACACAGCGGTACCACAGTGTCATGGCATGGCATGTCATGTAACACATATCAAGTGCCGCCCCAGCATGCACTAGATGCATCACACTGCAGCTCGTCAACAGACGACCACACAAAGTTATTACTACTTTAACTGAAAGATCTGTACCTCTTCCACCTCTGCATTAGCTTAAAATCGTGTGTGGAGAGCCCTTAATTAAACTTTATTTCTCACCTGAAGAGCTGGGGTCGTATTCACAAACATTCTGAGAGTATTCTCAGAGAGCTCCTAACTTAGCCTAAAAACTTTTAGGAAGGAGTCCTAGCTTAAGGGTGATTTAGGAAAGTTCTCAGAGTAACTCTGAGTGAGGAAGGGACAGAAACTTTTATCTTAGTGAAGAGAAGTGGTTGACCCTGTTGCTAGGTATGATGCACCCTTTAACAGACGTGATTGGTTGTCAAAGACACGCCCATTTGTGAGCCTGCAAGTTGTAGACACCCAGTGGAAATGAAATGCACTGCAGCATGAGACTGTGAAAGTCTTGTCATTGTTCGTGTGATCACTCTGCTGATGGAAGGCTGAAACAGACCCAAGTCATCACTGCTGCACTGTTGCATTTTTTCTAGTTTTCCAAATATCTTAGTGTTGTGATCATTTTATTTCTGGCATTATAACATTAGGTGTGAAATATATGCATATCTCTAATGAGATTGACCACACGCATTATCCCAGCATGATCTAATTTGTGACATTTCATTGACTCACTGCCATCGAGTGTTTGGAGAATATTTCTCCGACCTCTTTGTGTTTCCACCATTTTCTCCTCTGATTAAGAAACTCTTAAGTCTCTTAAAGGTCTGAGATGCTCCGTGAATAACTTTTATTTTTACAAGGACTTAGTCTTAACTTTAAGGATACGTTCTGAGAAAACATCATAATTCTGAGAATTTTCTTAGAATTTTGTCTCTAGGAGCAACTCTTAGCGCTAGGAAGCTTTGTGAAAACGGCCCCTGATCTCCAGAGCACCAGGAAGTATTTTTTGACTATTGTCTTTATAATGACAGCATTGTGAGTCATTTGTAGCACGAGTCATGTGCGCCACTTCACTACCGACCCGTGCGTAAAAGCGCAAACAGTCCCTCAAGGAGGGACAGCCCTGCAGGCAGGGAGAGAGCAGCCCTCGCGAGCTGCTCTCTCCCTGCCTGCAGGGCTGTAGGGCTGCAGGCAGGGCTATCCCTCCTTGAGGCAATGAATGAGGAAATAATCGCCCCGGCGTTTAATCGGACCGGCGTTTAATAAGCAAAATGGGGTCAAACCCCCCGCGGCTATTAGGTACCCGGCGGGTATTTGCCACCGGGCGACTATTTGGACAATAATGACAATAGTTATTGTGACAATAATCATATGTGTATAATAACAGTAGAAGTGTGACTAATGATAACAGCAGCAGCAGGAGGCATCTAGCAGGACCACGGCAGCTCTTGTAGGCTGAAATCAAGACGATCACATTAACCAGCGCGCAATCATCAGACTTGACAATTATCACGGGAAAACAATCTTTGTTATGTCAAGATAACGAAATAATTAATTCGTTATCATGAGATAACAATCTTTGTTATATCGAGATAACAAAATAATAAGTCGTTATCACGAGATAACAGTGCACAAAAAAAAAAAGAAATACGTGGCCGTTCTCGTCTTCCGTAATAAGCAAATGGAAAATGGTATTTTTCTTTTTGCTTAAATGTTTAATTTGAATGTTGGCAGCCCTGGACTTTGTTTTACTAAAATTACCCTGACTGCCACCACTACTGGTACTTCTATTTTTACCACAGTGGAAACTTCTGTTTATAACTATTTATTATAATGCTAATAATTCTGGCTATGGCTTTACTGTATGTTGTATCATGATATCTTTATTCAGACAATGGACCTGCAGCCACCCAAGTCCATACATGATGCCTACGTGCTGCTGAACTTAGGAGACTCGGTCACCACTGACCACATTTCTCCTGCAGGGAACATCGCTAGAAACAGCCCTGCAGCACGCTACCTGACCAACAGAGGGTGAGTCACCTCACTGCTTTCAACTGAAAGCAATTAAGTGCTGGCTTTATGCAGGTTTTCTCTCTTGGTTCAATTTTAATGAGCCATTTGAACTTTAAATAGAGTCCAACTAAATGGCAATAGCCTAGAATAAGCTTTTATCTAAATCTATATACCAAACGTCCATGAAAGCTTTCTGCCTCACACTTCCTGTGTTTTAACAGTTTGAGTCCCCGTGACTACAACTCATACGGCTCACGTCGCGGTAACGACGCTATCATGGCAAGAGGGACGTTTGCCAATATCCGCCTCTTTAACAAGTTCCTCAACAAGCAGGCACCACAAACCATTCACCTGCCAACTGGAGAAACGGTTAGTGTACAACACCTCTCTATAACTTCCTAACAGTTATCATGCAGATGCTGTGTTGTTTGACAGAAATTATTGTTGCATTTCAAGAAAATGCTTTTGCATCAGTTGTCTTTTTGTCAACAACAATGAAAACTTGGGCTGCATTCACACCAAACAAAAGTGGCCAAAACACCACTCCTTCCATTTATTTGAATGTGAGTAGCGTAACCAGGCTGTGGCGTTGGGGCTGTAGGAGAACCAGCGGAATGTGAGGAAAAGCTGAAACAGAATCGACTTTTGGAGAAATGCAATCTGACATCACACTGTGGTGGCCAATCATATAACCAATGATCAGACTGAAAGACACCTGCAGTCCATGGTTACAAGTAATAGAGTCTACTTCTATTGTTAAATATTAATGAGTTCTATAAATAACATTGAGGGTTGTTAATAACATTGATTGACTTATCGACCTATCGACGGACACCGACACAAACACTTAAAGGAATCATGGTGTTCATGTCTTTCTTTTAATGACAGCAGTCAATACAACAACTGAACAATTATTTGAAATGTACATTGGACTAAACATCATTGTTGGGGGCGGGGCGCCCTCCTAATATAATGGTAGGGGAAACACTGCTTCTGGGACAATATATCATCCAGCAAAACTAGTTATCATGACAGGCCTATGTGTGTACTGTGTGTGTACACATTTGTCAGCACAGTAAAGCCACCACAGTAATGATAATGGAAAATGAGTTCTACAGATCTTTTAAGCCACAACTTATTTACCAAAGACAAATATTTGCTGAGGACCTGGTTTTCAATAATTGGTTTCCCCCTCCACTCCCCCACAAATGGGCCACTTAAGTGACACTCCCACACCAACCCTGCAGCAAATTGTCGCAACGGCTGATTTGGTGTAAATACAACCTCATGCATGCTGCTTCTGTTCAAGCTTCAAGCAAAGACCTTTTGCTTGACCTCTCTCATGAACTGTTGTATATTTGTCCCTGTTTGTCCAGCTGGATGTGTTTGATGCTGCAGAGAGATATCAGCAGTCCGAGACCCCTCTGCTGGTCCTCGCAGGGAAGGAGTATGGCTCAGGCAGCTCCAGAGACTGGGCTGCAAAGGGCCCCTTTCTACTGGTGAGGGTCACTTCTTTATAACCAGTTAAAGAAAATACATACTATTTTGTAAACAATATTAAGCTAGAATTAGAATGATGGGGATGCTTTGTCTGTTTGTTTTTTGACACAAAAAACATGCAGTTTGTTCTGCATGTTAGAAAACTTGTTACCATGGAGATATGAAGAGACTTAAATAGTGGATGAGACTTTCTGCTGAAATGGTTGCAGTATAATTTAGTTTTTCAAAGGTGCTGACAGCATGTGATATGATAATACATCATTTTGGGCTTTATTGTAACTGCTGGTCTTAAATTAATAGTCTGTATGTCCATGATACATGAATGAAAATACATAAAATAAAATAAAATAAAGTTAAGCATACGGATGAATTGATAAATTCAGTCAGAACATTTGGAAAAGAAAGTTGCAGAATTTTCCATATCGGTATCGGTTATTGGCCAAATGAGCTGTTATACAATGGCATGTCAGATATTGGCAAAAAATCCCTTCAGAGGAGAGAAAGAAGAGCGCTAAACAATAATTGGCATTTTTCAACTGGGAACATGCGACCTTGTTAGAGTAGCGCCAGCAATTTTCCAACTACTGAGAATTTGGTCAAACGAGCTAAACAACCAACCAGTCGACTAACTGACCAGAAGTTTACAGCCCTAGTGCTTTGGTCAGATGTGTTTTAAAGTGTCAAGACTGAACCTTTTTGTTTTTGTATTTAGGGTATAAAGGCAGTTTTGGCAGAGAGCTATGAGCGGATCCACCGCAGTAACCTGGTTGGGATGGGGGTGATTCCTCTGGAGTATCTCCCAGGAGACACTGCTGACAGCTTGGGACTGACCGGCCGAGAGCGCTACACCATCGTCATCCCCGAGCAGCTCACACCTAGGATGATGGTAGATGTGAAGGTTCGTTAAAGACACTTAAGTGTAGAACTGGGACATCTTTGCACTGCTGAGGTGATGTGATACTTGATGTTGTCTCTCTCTGCCCTCGCAGCTTGACACAGGAAAAACATTCCAAGTGCGGATGAGGTTTGACACCGACGTGGAGCTGGCATATTTCCACCATGGAGGAATCCTCAACTACATGATCCGCAAGATGTCTGAAAACTAACGTGCCAAGTACAGTACTGAGCGAGAGCAACGTGCCATCCCTGTAACTCTCAGCTACAGTCCAACATGGCAACGCCATAGTGAGTTCATGTTAACGGTTGACAGAAGAATAGCGTCCAAAAGTAATCCAATCATTGTCCACGTACGGTGGAAAGAGCCTTTTACAGACAGTTATCACTATGTTCTCATTTTTGAGAATGCTGCTACTTGTTTTATTTACATAGCAAAGCTGGGGGGAATATATATGAGATGTGGATATTTAATTAAGATATGCAAGATTAGATGATGTTAAAGACTTAGAAAGTAGAGATGCATCAATCGATCAGCTGGTGACCAGCATCTGCCAATTTTCAGCTTGATCAGTCGTAACCGATGACCAGCTGGTCAGTCTCAGATATATACGATCCTGATCCAAACAGATTTACATGCATGTTTGACACAATGTTAAACGTCGCACACACAGTGGCACAGACACTAACCAACTATTGTCACAGCTTCTGCCACCCATTCCCAGTTCATCAAATACAGGTGCTTCGTCACGCCCCATCATTAGTGACTTTTCCGACCTTCTTCTTTGAGTATTTATAGATCTGTTGCTCCTGTTCTCTTTTGGGAAAGTGAAACACATGAGACAAAGTGGGATATACTGCAGATGGATTTGATTCATACAAAGGTTTGTGCAGTAACCGGAGCACTTTTTATTTAGAGTCTGAGTGAGAGAGCATCCTCTAACCTGCTGCAGTTTGGGAGAAAATGTAAAAGGTATTTAATTGTCAGTGTTTTATTAATGACATACAGTTAAATTTTCTATAAAGATACATACCCTCTGCAGTTGTGGTAAATAAAAGCCCGGCCAATGTGTATGAATTTTAATTCATTTATATCCTCCATTATGAAGAAATAGCATTCTTTGCTAGCCTGATGCTAATGGCAGTACTCACCGGGTTGTTAAATTGTCTCTGTTTCTGTTCGTCTGTCTGCATGATATCTCAAGACGGCTCCAGGGAATCTCTTCAAATTTGGCATAGATATCCACTTGGGCACAACGATGAACCGATTAGATTTTGGTGGTCAAAGGTCAAGGTCACTGTGACCTTGTCTGCCTCATTCTCGTGAACACGATATCTCAAGAACACCTTGAGGGAATTTCTTCACATTTGGCACAAAATTCATTTGCAAATAATGACAACAGCTTCACACAAAGGTTTAATGGAATGAAATAATGAAGTGATGACATTTTATATCCCAAAGGTCAAAGGTCAGCTTTCACTATGACATAATGTTCTGCAAAAACAACAACACTTTTCTGGCCATTATTAACCGTCATATCTCAGGAACAGAAGGGGAAGTATTTGGTCAGATACTAAATTGGTGACGCTCATCTTGAAACTGTGCTGGTTGAATAGATCTGTGTGTGAAGTATCCATGTTTTCACAGACGTGGATATAAACTGTAAGAGAAACTTGTGGGTGTAGGCATACAACTGAAACATGCCAGACTTTCTGTCGGGATGTCGTGAGGTGTTCCAAATGCAGCATTGATTGTTGTCTATGATGACACACTACATGAGATAAAAAGATGGATTATCACACACAACATTCGTTGTCGTTCACAGTCTGAGCCAACCCAGTACGACGCCACGTCAGGCTATAATTGGGCTGATATCCTGTAGTCTAAACCCGGCATTACAGTTTCAGGAAGAGATAAAATAGGTGTCACCCAAAATCAGAATGGAAGGTCAGACTTAAAAAATTGGAAATCGGAAACGTCCAAGAAAATTGGTGCATCTCTATAAAAAAAAGTTAGTACAGCCAGATGTGGTAGCTGCTCTCTGAGGGGGTATCGGGGGGGGGGCACTACTTTTGTTTTGAGTTTGAGCTGAGCCAAGGCAAAGGACTACCACTCTACAGTGTGGGTCTTTCTTTTTTTCAGTTTTGATGACATTTAACTGCTGCTCTATAGCTGGGTTTAAACATGTGTACCTTGAAGGTACCAACTGGTACGACAGCACAAAGTAGTGAAAATGTCAGACTGTCAGTGAGTACTACATACTGATACTTCAGAGAGTAATCCTGTCAATCTCAAGTCATAAATTCTGTCCTCCCCAGCAGTATCCGCAGTGTTTGCATTCTTTCATATCAGCAAGATGTTTCACCTTATTTCATTAGTGAACATTCCGCTCGGTTGACATATCTACATAGTTTCATTCCCTGATAATACAGCAGGTTTACCATGGAGATGTGTGTTATTGAAAAGGAAAAGATAACTGTGTCTCTGCCGACATCAGAAAACACAAGCAGCCAATCACAGTAGGCACAGTAGCCTCAATGTATTCTCACAAAACTGCATAACTTCTGACACATGTAGCCAGCACAGGTAAAGTTAACCTCTGATGCACAAGTAGAAATCCAACATAGCGAGACAGTGTGAGGAGTGTATCCAACACCCTACATCTTTCGTTGCCATGGCCAGATAAAGGTCCCTGTTGAGTTTTTAGTAGCCCTGTAGAGAAATGTTTTTTTGTGTGCCCCATTTTGTTAGCACAAGGAGATGATGTGATACACATTCCAGCCAATGGTTTGACACTTCTCTACTGATCAGCAGGTGGCAGTGATTTGCTGAGATATGCAACACAATAGCAGGGAAGAGGAAGGTTGATGTAAACAGTGCAGGTGTCAGACTATTCTAGTGAGTAATGCTGAATGTAAACAGAAAGAAAACAAGAAAACTCCACGGAGCGCCTTAAATTGCTGCTCATATTGTCATCTGCAGCCATGCAGAGTGCACTGTTCTGCTATGATAAGAGTGAAACCTAACTGTAGCTGTTTAAAGATTTGGTCTGAGACTGAACTCAAGCATCCATTTCTTCCCCTGTGGCACCTTCCAAGGGCTGGATTAACACTCATGTTGATTCTGGTTTTATGCCTTCACGCTGGCAGTGGCCGTGACCAGAGGCATTCTGCTTTCAGGTCGTCCGTACCTCCCATTATTGTGAAGCCAGTATCTCTAGAACAAATGGAGGGAATTTTCTCAAATTTGGCACAAAAAGTCCACTTCGGCTCAAAAATGAACTTCCTAGAATTTGGCGGTTTAGGGTCAAGGTCAGGGTCACTGTGACCTCACAATAACTCAATAATTCATTTGTTAATCACAACAAATTTTCACAAAATTGTTTAATAGGATAAAATGATGAAGTGATCAAGTGAAGTGATGGTCAAAGGTCACTGTGACCTTGCATCTGTCGCATGGTCATAAACACAACATTTAAAGAACACCTTGAGGGAATTTCTTCAAATTTGGCATAAACATTCACTTGGACTCAGCAATAAACTGGTTAGATTTTGGTGGTCATAGATCACTTTGACCTTGTATCCGTCTCATTCTTATGAACGCTGACTCGAGGAATTTTCCTCAAATTTTGCACAAACGTCCACTTGGGAGTCAAAAATGAACTGACCAGAATTTGGTGGTCAAAAGTCAAGGTCACTGTGACCTCACAAAATGTTTTGAGCTGTAACTCAAAAATTCATTTGATAATAGTATTCACACATAGCTTCACACAAATGTCTAATAGGATTAAATGATAAAGTGATGACATTTTGTATCCAGAAGATCAATGGTCAACTTTATGATGTCTGTGACATCATAATGTTCTGCAAAAACACTTTTCTGGCCATTATTCAACATCATAACTCAGAAACAGAAGGGAAGACATTTGGTCAAATACTGAATTGGTAAAACGAATCTCACTAACCTGGGCTGATTGTATAGATCAGTGATTCCCAATTTGTGGATCACGGTCCAGAAGTGGGTCATTTTGAATAGACCACAAGTGACTCGCGAACATGTCAAGTTTGTAAAAAACACAATTTATTTTGACGTACAGTGAATTTCCAGCACAGAGCTTATAATTTGAAGTGCCGTTTCCTGCTGTAGAGTGAGTGACTAACGGACAGCTACTTGACAGAGACAGCAAACTAGCTTGACGTCATGGCATAACTTAAATATGACGCTGAATGTATTAAACTGTATGGACCTTGAACTAAAGACTAATGAGAAATCTGGACCCTGTGGCTGGACCAGTTGGGAACCACTGGTATATATCTTCAGTGCTTCCGAGAGGAAGATGTGTGCAAAGCATCCACTTTACCTGCAACTTTAGTGGTAATTGTAGTTAACAGTGACAATGAGAAGCACATAAACCACCAGACCGATAAGAGTAGAGGTGTCAATAAAGTCCTAACAATGCCCATCTTTTGTTAAAAATGATAAAAAGACCCATGTTGTAATAATTCAGAAGTCCTCTTTTAAAGCAAGAATTGTGTAGTGATTTTAAAGTTTATCCTTAACATTGTTAAAGAATCAGCTTTTTTTATGTGGACAAGAAGTTCTTGAAGTGCTCAGAAAAAAATAAACATTTGGTTATCAGATGTGGAAGAGCTTGTGATAAAAGCTCCTGAGAAGCTACAGCATGGACCCTGTATGGATGTCATCCGGGATTATGTTGGTGATAATATGATATTATTGATTTTGCTGGACCAATGAATCATAAAGGAAGATATTTGGCTTGACTAGACTGACTATTATTGTGGTTACTCCTTCAGCGAAACCCTCTGTGGTGAAATACTGTATCACAATAATGGTTACCTTCTATCGCACACCGTTCAGCTGTTTCCTCTTCAGGTTGTCGTCTTATTCATAATCATTTTCATGTTTCTCTTCATCTTACAGTCAAGAAAACATACCTGTTTGTTCTTCGCTCATTCCAAGCTTTGATTGTAAATCTGCTTATGTTTGTGTTATTGACTGCCTTAATAACTGCATATGTGATCGTCCTGATTTAAAGCTGTTTGAGTCTTTTTGCCCTTTTATCCTGAAACACTAATCATTTTGATTCTGAAGACTGACAAATGTTCATGTTCATTATACTGTCTGAATGCATTGTCTGCAAGTCATAGATTACTGAAAACATAATAAAATCTGGGGGTTTTTTTGTACTTTTTTTCTGTCCTTAGAGTTCTTAGATTGTGTTTTAACTATTTATTTTAAGGATTTTTTTTTTGGGGCTTTTTGCCTTTACTGAAACAGGACAGAGTGAAATGGGGTGAGAAAGAGAGTGGGGGTTGACATGCAGCAAAGGGTTGCAAGCCGGAGTTGAACCTGCGACTGCTGCAGCAAGGCATCGTCTCTGTACATGGGGCGCCGGCACTATCCACTACACTACCGATGCCCCAACTGTATTTTTTCTAAGACAGGGAAATTAGAGATGTGCATCAGGTTAGTCAGCTTGAAGATCATGGTTTTCTGCACAGAACTTCAAACACTATTACGAGACTACATTGGAATGCTTTTTTTTAACACACTGGGGAATATCAGCCTTAAAATAGTCCCCAGAGCTCTGAAATTCCAAAAAATGAACTGTCGGTTGTTTTTACCCTGCTGGCACCAATCCTAGATTACCCTCAAAGAATTGTCCTAAGTTTGGAGATAAAGTGAGCTTTTAAACCACTCTCCAACTCTATCTGCAGTCCAAATATTTAAACAGGTAGGAGAAATGAGAGCTTTGTGGTCGGCTAGGTTGTCTCTGATGTACCTTCATACAAAAGCAGTAGCCATGGAGTCAAATCTGCTGGGGGGGTCTGACAGCAGGGGGTGTAAATACAGACAGTGCAGGCAGTGTGATTGCACTGGGGCCCCTGGGGTGGAGGGGCCAGTAGAGAGATCGGGCCCCTGCAAGTGATTCAGATTGCCACCTTGGAAATATACCTGTGTTCAAATAAAAATTATTAAAAAAAAGAATATTATTAATTTAAAAACGATGCCATTTGCTCATATGTCTTCAAAAAGACAAACCCAAATGTGTCATGGTTTTCTATTTTCTTTTTACTTTTTGAAATAGTAGCTATCTAAAACAAAGTGATATGCTTTTTTTCTATATAAGCTATAAAATCTATAAATACACCATAAAAAGTATCCAATTAAATGATTAGAGGCCTACTTTCTTTGAGATTTTTGTCAGATATGTGTGATGATTGCTGGGTAGTATGCCTGTTGATGTTGTACAATGTCAAGTATCTAAACTAAGCACAAAAAGCAAGGAAATTTGTGTTTGGTAGATTATTTCTTTGTTGTAACAATGCTTCTTGGCAATTAATCTTATACCGTTGGAAAGCCTGTTTATTTCCCAAACTTTTCATGGGCGCAACCCACAGCCCTGCTGCTCATCCCTCAACTGCATGTTCCTTACAAATGTGGCACCATTTAAAAGGGAAATAAACAGGCTTTCCAATGGTATATGAATGACTGCCAAGAAGCATTGTTACAAAGAAATAATCTACCAAACACAAATTTCCTTACTTTTTGTGCTTAGTTTATTTGTGTCAAGACAATACTTGCACAATAGCTTGCACTGGGGTCCATCATAACGTACTTGCACCACTGTCTGACACTTTTCCCATCACCAAAACCACTTACAACTTCTGCCTCACTATTGATAACTCTACTCTGCATTCCTCCCCACACATCTGTCACCATGGAGTTATTTTCGACAACAACCTCATTTATGGTAATTGGACTGCACTTATATAGCGACTTTCTCGTCATCTGACCACTTAAAGCGCTTTTTCCACTATCACATTCATCCATTCACACACACACACACACATTCATGGCCGAGGCTGCCATAGTAGGTGCTACCCTCTATGGCACCCTCAGTTTTTTTAAACACTCACACACGGATGGAACAGCCACAACCACAGGGGCACCTCAGTGGCACAGGAAACACCAGGCTTCCACGGAGGATACCATATCCACCATGCTTCACTCGGTCCTGTCTCACCTGGACCGCACACCTACACCAGGATCCTGTACATGGACTTAAGTTCAGTGTTTAACACCATCATTCCCCAGAGACTAACAGATACATTGCTTCAACTCGTCGTTAACACCACCACCTGTCTCTGTATCCTGGACTTTCTGACTGAGAGACCTCAGCCAGTCCGAGTTGGCAACATGACCTCCAACACAATATGCTGCGCACAGGATGCCCTCAAGGTTGTGTACTAAGCCCTTTGCTGTTTACACTGCTTAAACATGGCTGTGTAGCGAGACACCAGGGGAACCAGATTTTCAAGTTTGTGGATGACACCACAGTTGTGGGGCACATCCACATGAACAACGAAGACATGTACAGGGAATAGATAGATAGATAGATAGATAGATAGATAGATAGATAGATAGATAGATTCCTTTATTGTCACTGTATAGAATACAACGAAATTCAAACCCCAAGGCAGAGAACGGAGCTCATTTAAAAGAAATAAAAAGTTAAAAAAAAATGGCGAGATAAAATACATACATACATACATACTACACACAACCATACACATACATAGTCACTCAGTCATACAAAAAAAAGTGACAACATAGATACATTCACATTTATAGTTATATTGCACAGGTTCATTTATTGCACTTTGTGTTTATGAGGTGTATGTGTTGTTAGGTATGGGTTCGGGTTTGTAGGCTTGTGTTCAATGTGGTGATGGCTCTGGAATAAAAGCTGTTTAACAGTCTGGTGGTTCTGGTTTTAACTGTCCGGTAACGCCTGCCTGAGGGCAGAAGCTCAAACAGATGATGGGCTGGGTGGGATGGATCCTGCAGAATGTTGGTAGTTTTCTGAAGACAGCGGGAGTTGAAAATGTCTTCCAGGGTGGGTAGGTGTGTTTTTGTGATTTTCTGTGCAGCTTTGATAACCCTCTGCAGGGCCTTTTTATCAGCTGCAGTGCTGCTGCCATACCACACAAGGATCCCATAAGTCAGCACACTTTCCACGGAACAGTGGTAGAAGGACAGCAGCAGGTGTTGTGGGAGGTTGAGCTTCCTGAGAGCCCTCAGGAAGTATAGTCGCTGCTGTGCTTTACCGATCAGGCAGTGAGTATTGTGTGCCCATGTAAGATCCTCAGAAAGGTATGTGCCCAGGAACTTAAAAGTTGCCACCTTCTCCACACTTTGTCCATTTATCTCCAGCGGCTGATGATCATTTGTCTTCCTCCTGAAATCAACGATCATTTCTTTTGTTTTCTTAGTGTTCAAAGCCAGGTTGTTTACTGAACACCACTCAGTCAGCCTCCAGACCTCCTCCCTGTAAGCTGTCTCATCACCTTCATTGATCAGGCCCACCACTGTTGTGTCATCTGCGAATTTAATGATGACATTGGTGTTGTGGGTGGCTGTGCAGTTGTGTGTAAAGTGAGTACAGGAAGGGGCTCAGGACACAACCTTGTGGGGCTCCTTTGCTGAGAGACAAAGAGGAGGAGTGGTGGGGGCCCATTCTCACAGACTGTGGCCGGTTGGTTAAGAAGTCTCGTATCCACAGGCAGATGTTATGATGGAGGCCAAGGTCGGACATCTTGTGAAACAGTCTGCTTGGAAGGATTGTATTGAATGCGGAACTGTAGTCCAAAAACAACAGCCATGCATATGTTCTTGGTTTTTCCAGATGGAGCAGTACAGTGTGGAGGGCAGTGGAGATGGCGTCATCTGTTGATCGGTTTGGTCTGTATGCATACTGATGGGGATCTAGTGTGTTTGGGAGAGCAGCCTTGATGTTTTTCAGCACCAATCTCTCCAGGCACTTCATGACAATGGGTGTTAAAGCCACTGGCTGGTAGTCATTGAAGCCTGTTATTGTAGACTGTTTGGGTAGTGGCACAATAGTGGAGGTTTTAAGACAGGTGGGGACAGAGCACTGTGACAGAGATATGTTGAAAATGTCAGTGAATACCACAGCGTCTTCACACAGAATACCACAGTCTTTGAGGACACGTCCCGGGACACCGTTTGGGCCAGCTGCTTTCCATGTGTAGATATGGCTGAATGCACGCCTCACCTCATATGGCTGCAGAGTAAGTGCCTGGTTGTTTGTAGGTAATGCAGGTACTGGGGCAGTGGTCTCTCCCGCAGTGGTGTCTCCCGCATGGTGGCTGAAGAAGTGGTTGAGTTCCTCGGCTAGTGCAGCGCTGAGAATGAGGTCTCTGGTCCCAGACTCACTACATTCTACAGAGTTGTGGTTGAGAGCGTTGTGACATATTGTATTTCCACCTGGTATGCCAGCTGCAATGTGTCAGACAAAAAGGCCCATTGGAGGATCATTGGAGTGCCACTACCCCCCTTCCAGGGCATCATCAGGGATCCTTCACATCCTCTCCACAGGCACTTTGAACTGCTGCCATCAGGCAAATGCTACCGCAGCATCAAGTCTAGGGCCAGTAGACTGCTTAACAGCTTCCTCCCACAGGCTGTTACGATGCTAAACAGTTAAACTGGACTCTCCATTCCATGTACCTTATACATACTACACATCACTGCACATGGTCACTTTAAATGCCAAATGCCAATTGTCACTTTTTCTGAAAATGGTCACTGCTGATGTGTGAGTGTCATACTGGACTTTTAGTTTGTGATTTATTGCTGGATATTTAGGGTTTGATTGTATTTTATTGATGTCTATTTATGATATTAGTATTTATTAATTAAGAGTTGGAACCACCCCCTGCAAACACTTTCGTTTTACCAGCATTACTGTTGTATGTTGGTGAGATGACAATTAAAGCCTGATTTTATCTGATTGATTTGATTGGGAGCAATTTGGGCAATTTTAATATCTTGCTCAAGGATACTTCGACACGCAGACTGGAGGAGCTTCTTCTGATTGGTGGACGACCCGCTCTACCTCCTTAGCCACAGCCACCTCCATTTATGACGTTATCATTTTGTTAACACTTTGCAAAAACAATTGACACTGACATAGCCTACAAAATCTTCATATTACTTTCTAGTTTTCCATTGTTTAATACTTTTTAAAGCACTGAAATAGAGACAGTATGGTGTTTTACATTGATTGTACCCACAGCAGTTGAGCAAAGGCTTCTGCTGGGGTAATAATAGTAATACATTGGATTTATATAGCACTTTTCTGGATACTCAGAGGCTTTACATAAAATAACATCAAAGCAAAGGAAAAAAACAATACAAAGATGAAATAATCCATAAGAAGGGAAAGACCGCAAAGAGGGAGAGTAAGAATACAACTTTTAGAGGTTGTAGGCAGTTTTGAAGAGGTGTGTTTTGAGAGATGTCTTGAAGGTGGAGAGTGAGAGGGAGTCTCTGATGTCTTTAGGGAGTGAATTAAGGAGAGTGGGAGCAGTAATCGAGAAGGCCCTACCCCCCCCACCCCAGGTGCGGTGGTTAGTACTGGTGGGGGGGTGGACAGGAAGTTGGCATCGGCACACCTGAGAGTGCGGGAGGGAGCTCAGACAGGTAGGGGGGGGGCAGGTTGTGGAGGTCTGAGCACAGTGGAGCCATATATGGAGAGGGAGACGTTATGGCTGGATTTGATAAGAGATTTGGGACCGATGATGATGATGACTACTGATTTGTCACAGTTAAGTTGAGGAAGTTGTTTAGAGCTAGGATCTTATTTCAGTGATGCAGCTGGTGAGGGTTGAGTGAGTGGCAAGAGTGATGGCTTTGGTGGAGATGTGGAGCTGAATGTCGTCTGCAAAGCAGTGAAACTGAAGTCCATGACAGTGGATTATTTGACCAAGGGGGAGAATGTGCAGGGTGAACAGGAGGGGACCAAATGTCCAATCCTGAATATGAACTCACATCTGTTAGAGAGGTAGGATTTGAGCCAGGAGAGTGCAGTGCCGGTAATGTTAAAAACAGTTTCAAAAAACAGCAACACCACTTGGACACACCACTCAGAACTGTACACTGTAACAATGATGCCAGTGAAGCAGTACCTGGGCATCATCTGCAAACGGAATGGGTCAGCAGGGAGAGTCTGGCATATTTGGGCATATTTGGATATTATGGCCTTACTTCATACAGTGAGGGGGAATATTGTCCCTGTGATCTAACTGCTCATTTTAGCAGCTAGATGGAGCACTGAGAGTGTTAATGACATGGAACACATGGATCTGTACTGAGAGGCTGATAACATGACCAGCATTGTTGTATTTCAGTCAAACTAAATGTGAAAATGATGTGTTATTAATGAAGTTGGGGGTGTGCATTTACAAGTCAAGAGTTGGAAAAAAAATCCTTGAGGGAATTTCTTTAAATTTGACACAAAGATTGACTTGGACTCGAGGATCAACTGATTAGATTTTGGCGATCAAGGGTCAAGGTCAGTGTGACCCTGCATCCATCTCATTCTCAGGAATGCATTATCGTAAGAACCCCTTTAGGGAATTCTGTCAAATTTGGCACAAACATTCACTTGGACTCATAGATGAACTGATTAGATGGTGGTCGTAGGTCGTAGGTCAAAGGTCAAGGTCACTGTAACCTTGAACTGCCAGGCTTTACAGCCTCATAATGGTGGTGACGTTAAGTCATGCCGATGTGGTGTAGTTTGTTTATAGCTTAATGCAGAGGTAGACAACCTGTGGCTCTGGTACCAGATGTGGCTCTGTGGCCGTTTTTCAGTGGCTCCCTGTGGCTTTGAAAAAAAAAATCATATTGAAACATATAATGGCTTTTTTTTTAGCATTTTAATTTCCGTTTATCATCGTTGTAGGCCTAAAGAAATTATGCAGCCATGCATCAAATACAAAAAAATTGTTTCGTCATCTCCAAATTTTGCCAAACCTCAAGAGCAGTGGCTCCCTTGCTAGGTTAGCTATGGATTCCAAATCCAGAAAAGTGAAATTTCAGAGGGGAAAAGAGAATTTAATAATTTGTGGACAGCTGCATTTGCTTTCACTGGCAGCTGTGCAAAGTTAAAGTTCCAAATAATCATAAATTGCTCACTACAGAATAGCCACCTTGAGGTAAAACATAATAATGAATGCTTACTTTGACCCACTTGTAATATTGATTGGCTAGTTTAGGGTTAATAGTCTGTGTTACCATCATTATATGGCTAAAAGAGGTTTTGTTTTTATTATTTTTGGTCAAAAATGTTTCTTTTGATACTAAAGATTGCTGACCCCCTGGCCTAACGTTAGCTTTTTCAGGCTTCAAAAATCATAACAGTGGTGTTCATTTGTGGAGATTATCTTGCTGAACAGAACGTGTAAGTATCATAAACATTTGTTTGCCTCAAAGCTTATTTTCGGAAATAATCTAAAATCCCATAGGCTTTTTGATGAGGGCAACGGGGGGATGCTAACTTCTTTTGGCCTACAGAAAAATGTCATCCCAGCACCGCTCTATGTACTCCCAAATCATAGAGCAAAGTCATCTCCCAAACATCATCAACAACAATCACAGGAGCTACAGAAGTCACTAATATGTAGATGAGGGGTGTTGGGGGTACAATTTTGTTCGGGGGGCCCAGAGTCAGACTTTGAAACCCCCTGGTCTAGTCTAAATGCTATTTCAAAGCCTTTGCTCAGAATACCAAAATACAATGGGGTCTCATTCATAAAATGTGAACATAATGAATTTTTGTGTAAACTGTGCGCAGAAGGAAATTTACATGTATTTTGGCATTCATCAATATGTTAGTAGCTCTGATCTTGCTTGTGTAGGCTAAATAAGGAATACACATAAATATTGCTTGTCATTTTAGAAATTACAGTTTTAACTTGTGTTGTGCTCGGTTATGTTCACAATACACAGACACTTTTGAAACACATAAGTTAAACATGACAAAAGATTATAAATATAATACATTTAGCTAAATTTGTTGGCATTTAGCCGTTTGAAGCTTCAGAGTAGGTTTCCTAAAAATGTTAATGAATCGACTTAAATCAACTCAGTACATGTGTTTTCTACATTTCTGGCATCCCGTTCCCACTTGATTCAGTTAGGAAAGAGAACTCCCTATCTTCTGTTTGAGTGGTGAGACTGTGAGACCCACGTTACTGACCAAACACTATGATGCAGGCAATGCGCTCGTCTGCAGCATAGAGCTGTGACTGGGAAGAGCCTTCTGTTGCTGTCATGGTTTTTTTTGTGTGTATGTGTGTGTATTATGCGTTTTTTGCATCAAGTTTCATACCGAATCATTTTGGTTTAACTTCTTGGATGGTTCTTACAACAGAGGCCATGAAGTTAACACCATCCACTAACTCCATCCACTGTTTTGGTCCCCAGATTTAGCTGCAGAGTGAGCACTTCACACTGCTCTTTGGAATTGTCAACTGCCGGCATGATGCAGCCGCACAAAGGAGGAGAAACTTTCCATAAGGCTCCAAGATAACATTATCTTGTCTTTGCTACCTGGAAGTGGTGAATTTACAGCTCGCAGCAGCTTAATACGACACAGTTTCTGGTTTTTGTTTGAGATCTAGTGCCAGGAAAAAATGTTGTTGAACGTTGCCTATCTGTTGTTTGCACAGTTAACTTGTTCACTACATGAATGCCGCTGTCACACTGAACATCCTGCTCAGCCTTTATATTCATATTAAATGACCGAATCTGAATTATCTGACAAAATTCAGAGTTTGATACAGCCACTGTGTATATATACATATATATACAGTACCAGTCAAAAGTTTGGACACACTTTCCCATTTACTTGAATGGGAAAGTGTGTCCACACGTTTGACTGGTACTGTATATATATATATATATATATATACATATATATGTGTACTGTATATATATATTTATTTTTTTCTCAACTCCACTTCACCCAAATTAACTAATGAATTTATTTTTTTTCTCTCTCTCTCTGTTTGCTTCATGTTCGCAGGGTGACAGGATGCACCTATCCATAGTAATTATCACCTCCATATATGGTGGTCACTGGCTATTCAAGGGCGGGGATTTATGCTAATTGCTGACTAGTGGAAGTGTGATGTCAATTTATGATTGGCATTCATGAACATACATACGTGCTTATGATCAAATCCGAGTTTTCCTAAATCCAGTGTAGGTTTTTAATACCAAGGTTTTTTATGTGCAATCTACTCAAAGATTTACCAACATTTCATGAATGCGACCAAATGAGTCAACAAAAACAGTGAAAGTGGCCTAAAAAATAGCAGTTTCTTTTTTTCCCTTTAATTCTTAACAAAATGCCCAGATTCCCAGAAAAATACAGACCTCAGTGTCCTCAAAGCTGTGGTCCTGATCTTATGGCTGTACTGTTACACCAAATAGAAACATTGTAGATGTGCATCAAAAAATTGAATCTGACTAGATTATGATGAAACAGCTGGAGAAAACAATGAAAGCAAAGACCGCGTTTGTACTTCTACTTCGACAAGCACCTGTCCTGCATAATAAACAGAGAAAGTGATACCTCTAAATAGGGGAGGATGACCTGTGGCAGGCTGCCACAGTGAAAACTGTGGATACATGACACTTGATCATCCTCCTCTTCCTGCCCATCTCATTCATTCTTAATCTCTCGCCACTCTTGACTCTGTTAAATTTACTTTTGTTACAGGATTTTTGCTTTTTTATGTGCAACATAGACATGTTTCCTGCGGTTATTCTGCAGCCTCTTCTCTGTGAGACATAATTGGTCGTTGATTCAGCAGTAGATCTCCTCTTGGAGGATCTCATATTTCACCAGCCACTTGTTTGTGGCTCAGATTTCCACAGTAAAAACAGACAGAGGATGGAAGAAGCCAGTGTGGGGGAGGAGTGGAGTCAGACACAAAAAGCCAGCTGCACGTGTTGCCCACACGCATGACCCTGCCACATGTACAGTGTGTGCACACACTCACGCAGAACTACACACACTTTAAAAGCTGAGGCATTGCTGGACTTGCAAATGGACACAACTCATTTGAAAACATTTGAATTATTCAAAACTTTAAAACCACAAACCTCACTCCACCTAACCGTCTAAGTCAGAGACTAAAGGTATAGCAGCTATGAGAAGCTGCTGCTCATTACACACAAGAAAACATAACAGGGGCCATTTTAGGACATCTGACACTCAGATCGTCAGGCTCAACTTGGATGAACATTTTGAGCAAGAGCCCTACAGTATATGTTTATTATTTCACAATGAGAAGATGATTAACAGTCTAACGTTTGCCTGTGGTCAGGATATGGTTAGCCTAGCCTAGTACAGAAACTGGACAAAGGTGGATCTTGCTTTTTTATTGTGTACAAAAATTGTAATGTAAAACAATTTGCAGTTTTAGGTAGAGTTAGGAACGGGAATTATTTCTTGACAAACAACCGATAATTTTATCCACCCAACATGTGCAGTATCTCCAGCAGGGGCGATTGCTCTGAGACAACAAGGGAGGCTGAACTTCCCCTAATATTTCATAGCAGAAATGGTCAAATATGCACTATTGAATTTACATTAAAATAAGAATTTACATTACATTGAACATGCGCTAGAATGCGTTTAACATCATGACTATGATGTTCAAACGTCAGCTGTTTATCACCAGTTTTCAAACACGACCTCCCTGTCATACATTCTTGTGTCAGCACGGTGGACGTGGAGCCTCCAAGCATTCCTATGACACAGCGCCGTGCAGGTTTTTTTCGTGCAGCCAAGCGAAAGGGACGCTCGGTGTATCCATGATGATTGGAGGAATTGTCTAAAAGGCTGAATCCCTTTGTGACTGACAGCGCTTTGGAAATACACACATCGGCGAGTGGAGTCTTCTGACAGAGTGTCGTCCAGAGTTCCTTGTTTTCATAAGCGATATAGCTCATTTTCACTGTTTGTACAGTACACACACAACACACACTGTAAATAAAGACATAAACGTTGCGTTATTGAGTTTGTACCCTGTTTAGTGTCTTTAGTTTGCTCCTTGAATCACAAAGCTATAGTTGTGTTGTGTGTGTGCAGTTGGTCACAGACCATTTTCTGCAAAAGGAGCGGAGGCCAGAATTCATAGGCTATATAAATAAATGTGTGTTTCAGTAATATCTGAGAATGTTCAGAGAATGTTGCTATATAGCACTGTTTGTTACCTGGGCCAGTGTTAAGGTGCTGCTCCTTGCGGGAAACTTATTTTGAGAGAAAATCAGTTCTGGTGGTGTAGACACAGTTCAGGTGTTAAAACCCATCTGAAAATCTTTGAGGTGTGTTTTGCTGTGGTTACATGGCATGAGTGTGGTTGAAAAAATGTTCCTTTTATAACTTACTGCCTCGCTACAATATGACAAATTCTATGATGTAAACTTAAAGTGAGCTTCCCCTGTTTGAAAGACCAGTAGCCGCCACTGATCTGGGTCACTGCATGTATACAGTCAATTGGACCAAAACTGGCCTTGGTGCTGTGAGCATGCCCCACAGTTTCCAGCGCTGGCTTTGACCCAGAAGTCAAATAGCATTAAATGCATAACAGAAGAAGAAGCCGGTAACAACATGGCGAAATCTACATCCAGAGCTGTGCATTTTTGGATGGACGACAAGTACAGAGCTGTAAAGATGTCTACAATGGTAGCAGTTTGCTGCTAGCTAACTAACTTGTTTGTTGATTGTTTGGTCTGTGATGTAATATATCAACTAGAAAAAGGTCCAATACTAACAAGCTGAAAGGGGGGATATCACCACCTATCATAGCTGAGTTCTTCAGTCAATACATCGATTCCACTCCCGTGCTTGTATACTGGGACAAGGACAGTAGTCCAATTAAATGGCCTAGTTGAGCTGTAACTGTAGCTCCACTTAACTGTGGACGTAAGAGTGAGCACAAGTTCTGGTTTTGGTCTCTGCAGAGTAATGATGGTAACAAACCTGGCAACTTCAGGAAGTTGTGCACAGTCACCCAGGCCCCCAGCAAGTGCTAGACTTTGAAGCCAATTTGACATAGTAACCAAATTGTGAAACCACAACTTTAGGGTCTGTCACATGATGCCATGTGGCCGTAAAAGACTTATTCCCATAGAACTAGATTGGGAAAGCGGCGTCTGTAAACTGGCGGATACATTTTTTGAGCGTCATCCCTGCAAAATGACTTGTTTCACTTTCAGGATTTGATCCATCTGGTCTGATAACATATTCTAGCAGAGCCACATGATTAAATCATTTTATCCCCATTAGAGTATGCGGAGGGCAAGACCCAAAGTTATCCGCTCAGCCGGCCAAGTCTCTGATGTGCTATGAGCCCAACAATTCAGAGGATCTGGGTTATTTTACACCCGGGAAGTCGAACTTTTTAGCTTTATGTGCCACGTTGGATGTATAAAGAGACCTGGATACAGTGGTGGAGGTGAGGGCTAGTTTATTTCTGAGAGTTTCTCATTAGTGCATGAAGCCAAAACAGTTCAAGTGCCAGGTATAAAATTACTCTGATGATTACCACTGCATCTACACCGTGCGGCCCCAAAAGCAGGTGCACTAGAGACTGATGATGGCCGAATGCAATCGAGAAGCTACCTCCTGCTGGCCGAACTGGCAACTTCCAGTTCAGCACTCTGTTAACTTGAATGGGGATGAAATCATTTACTTGTGTGCCTTTTCTAGACTTTCCACTTCCGGGATAGTAAAAGAAGTCATTTTGTGGGGGTTTTGATGCTCAAAAACATGTGTCCATAATTTACAGACCTCTCTTTCACTGTGGAAGTCAATGGGAAAAGACTTTTTGGGCCACAGACATGTGATGGTGTAATTCCACAGTTTGGCCACTACAAAAGCTTGGTGCACATCCTCGTGGCCTGAGGCATAGATTTTAATCATACCTACATAACCAGATGCCAAGATGACGCCTATTCATTCCTATGGAGTTGCTCACCTCACGCAAACACTCAAAAAGTTTTCTAGCTACTGGGTTTACGTCTGCGGAATATGGCCCACTGAATATGCGCAGTAGGTTTTCTCCTGGTGGCCCCGCCTGCGAGTTCCTGCTCGCCTCATAGACTTTACATTGTGATGATGTCACAGATTTTTAAATCACTTTTCTCAGCTTGAGGTTTTACAAATATAGAACTACCATGGCCGCAGGGGATTTTTTTTTTTTTTTTGCTGCAATATCGTCAGTGGCCACTGGGGAAAAATTGATGCAAGGCTGAGCTGCTCCTCTGGGGGACTGGCCTGAGGACACTGAGCAACTTTCGTGGGAATGAACAGGGCCCCGCCTCCAACGCTGTACACATTACTTTTATACATCCATGCAGTCACCGCACCTGACTGTCATTCACCAAGCAAAAAGTTCAAGCCCATAAGTCCCTCTACAAGCACATTTCATTCTTGAATGATAACATTATCTGGTCAATGACTATTGATTGTTGGGCCACGGTCCCCTAACCCCAAAACATGTTGACCCCCCCCCCCCCTTCCATTTTACTCATTATGTGAACAGTTTCTATGTCTTTTCTGTGAATCTCGCTTCCAAACATGAAATGCTTCTTTTAAAGCTTTCTTATTCATCTAAAAGAAGTCAAAATATCCACCAAGTGTTCACTGTAGAACATGAATTGTCCTAGGCTGCTAAACACCCAAAATTCCTACAAAAAAATAAAGATATCTTATCTTCTCTCAAAGGTACAGTTGTACAGTTGAGTGTAACATTTAGCATGTTACCATGCTGACAATGTACAGCATGACAACCATAGCTCACATGCGTACATGATAATGTTTTACTACTCCACTACTACTACTACTTAATACTGTTTTACTGTTTACTGACATTGTCTGTCGTTATTTTTAGAGGAATACTGTTTGTACAAGTCAAAATTTTGATCTGTGGCCCTACATGATAAGTCAAATAAGATCATTAAAGTCTTAAGGATTCATCCTCTGGGGATCATGATGCAATCATGCAATTCAGATATTCTCTCTGGAGCAAATAGTATCAGTGCTGCTGATGGCTAGATCCAAAGTTGGCTAAAATCTAGGGCCATGAAGCCTTGTGATAAACCTCTACACAGTAAAAGAAATCAATGCCCACAATGACAATTCTCCATATAATTTATTCAATAAATGTTAAATCATCCATATTAGTACTATCTGACACATCTGTTAACATAATGAAGGTGAGCTGTCACTCATTCAGCATTAAGTTACATAATCTATAATTATCCTCCACCTCTAGTTATTCATTATTTAAAGGGGCTGTATGCGAAATTCAGAGCTGCCTGCACATGGTTCTCAACATGGAAGTAGCTGAGCCAGCAGCTAGCAGCTAAAGGTGCTAACTCTGTAAACAGCAATAAACAATATAGCTACAGTGCTGACAGAGCTAACAGTGTTAACCAGGAGGAAAGTAAAGGGTTAGCTATGTTTCTATGTCACCGCCATCCCGATATTAGTGGTAACTGCTGTGTGAGCGGGGATGAGCTAGCCAGTGGGGTACACACACAAACTAGAGGCATATGGACCAGCAACAACCCACAAAGCAGCTCGGATTACAACACACACAGAGGGAGCGCGAGTTTTCTATAACACCATTACTCCGCTATATCTTTACATAGCAAATACTAATGTTGCTGCTTTATTAATGCTCTGAATGTCGCATTCAGGACCTTTAAATGCATGTGTAAATAATATATGAGTATCGTTCCTCAATTACCTCTGAGTGCTTGACTGGGTAAGATACAGCAGTGTTTAAGTCTAACATTCACATACTGAACTTTAATAGATTCAAGTGTGGCATCCACAGTCTAAAAAGATGAGTGGACAACATCTGTTTCTACGATGTTCTTCTCAGTGACAGAGTGACACATGTGCTCTATTGAGGTAGAAACATCGCTTCAATACTGGATGCATCGTTCATTCTTTAGAAAGCAAACCTGAAATGTGCTGAAATAATACAGTACTGCAGGGCTGACCCTTATAAAAGGAACGTTTGGAGGAGCTTTACAGAAGCTTTAAAGTGCACCGTAACAGCATGATTATCACATATATGGTTCTTGTGTTGTCATTCCAGTGTCGTACATAATTAACAACTCAGCTTTCATCTAAACACTTTCTCTTGTGCAAGTGAATGCATCAAAACATAAGTAAATGTGCAGATATGAGTAGAACTAATTCAGCAGTAATCATAACATTTCTGAAATTAGACAGTGATCAACATGAATTAATAACATGTAAATGTGACGTGAGTAAGAGCTTACAGTGTAAGATGTAACTCCCCTCTGAAAAGGACTGCTTGACGGGACACACACCACAGAGGACGTGACAGAATAACAAGTAAACACAGAGAAAACATACATTAATCTGATCCATTTCCAGTGTGCAAAGAAAACAACAAAGGAACTCTTTTTCATAATTCTGTACTGAAATCCTATTTCCTCTTCCCTCATCAGGGAGGTCAGGCTCAGGAACACAGCAGCACTAAGCGTCTTGTTTACCTACACTTTGAGCTCTTGAACCCACCACATTCATTTTTGTTGAAGACAGACTGAATAGAAATGACTACTACATATCACCCAGCAGAAATGAAAACTAGCTAGCATGACGAGGATTTTGTCAGACTAAACGAATCATAATGCTTATCACTGACATAAGCATGTGTTAGACAATATATTGACAAAACCTGTTGAGTAGCAGATTTAAGAAGAATGACAGGAAAGCAGACGTGGGTTATCCTGACATGAAGCTACAGCAATGACATACTGTACCAGCTAACAATTTATGGCTAAACACTGTTTGTGTGGTTAAAAGTTTCTTAAAATAAGCTGCTATGGCAATGTTAGCATTTAATCAACATGGTGGCCTCAGTTTATGGCTCTTGCAGACCCAGGCATTCTAAGATAATTAATACCCAGTGATCTTTGCAAACCCAGAAGGTCTTTAAATAGGGATGCACAATAATATCTGCACGTCATCGGTATTGGCCAATATCTGCTTTAAAATGAACTATCAGAATTGGCCAACATGATTTTTCTTATTTTGCACAATGAATGAAGATTATATACATTGATAAGCATTCTATTTCATGTCTCCATCTGCTGGTGGGCCATCACGAGAAGAGTATGCATGCATAAAATGATAATTCCACTACAGAAAAGACTTGACGATCGCTAAAATTAGGCAGCAGAAAAAAGTGGATGTATCGATATCCGCTATAGAAGTTGTTATATAACAGCATATCAGAAATCAGCAAAAGATCCAATATTGTGCATCAATATCCTTAACAACACATAATGTTGTTTTGAAAATTCAATTTTCTGTCCATCGGGATTACAGATGTCAACTGTTAATCAGTTAACCCCTGAGGATATTTTGGAGCTGTTAAACATGTCTGCCTATAGGTTAATTTTGCTACTCTTTACAGCACTGCGCACCACCCAGGTCTGGTAGGAGCTAAACAGCTAGCGATGCTGCTCATTTTGCAGTACTTGCTATGACATTGTCTTGACCCAACAGCATTGCTGGGTCACACCAAATCTAAATGGACAGCGCTTTGAAATGCAGTGCTAAAGCTCACTAAGGCAATGGAGCGCCAGATTAAAACAAAAGGCCTCTTGTATTTTTTGTTGTTGCTGTTGTTAAATATCAGCTAGTTAGTTACTAGTTAATGGGTGTCGGCCTGTCAAAAGCAAAAATGGACAGCTCTAATATACCTTTTTCACAGCGGACATTTTGACATGTCATAGCAGGAAAAGCACAGGTGAAACTGAAGATTAATTCAATTCAATTCAATTTTATTTATAAAGCCCAATATCACAAATCGCAATTTGCCTCAGGGGGGCTTTACAGCATATGACAATGAGCATTGGCTCAGTTCCATTAAGTGTCCCAGTAAGCTATTCAAGCGAGATAGCATGAACAATGTCAGGACCTCCCCTAAGGATGCAGCTATCATTAATGTTAATAAATACACCTGTGCTTTTCCAACTATTACAAGTCAAAATGTCTGCTGCAAAAAAAACAATAAAACACAATAAAAAAAAATTCAACCTGTTTCCATATCTGCCTTTCTGCTTCTAATCCAGCTAACCAAAAAATGACGTCTCTCTTTGCTTATTTTGTAAAATACAAGAAAAGTGTATTTTCGTATAGAGCTATGATATAATAATGAAACCGATAATACAACTTTTGAGGGACTTCAGGGGCCCTGTATGAGAGTCACTGAGGATTGTGTCAGGACCGTCAGAAAAGCTGTGAGTGCTATTGAATTACCTCTGGGTTTTTCAAAGATTGTGGGGTGTTTTTTTTTTTTTTTGAAAGATGTATGCTTAGCTCTGTGACTTAACTATTATGATAAATACATGACAGCTACAAACTGCTGGGTGAAATATTAACCTGATCTATCTATGAAGTGCAAATCTATTCAGGAAGTTCCTGATTAAGTAGTACAACAGTACAATACTGCCAATATTTCAGCTATCACTTT
The DNA here is from genome assembly GCF_006386435.1 of Epinephelus moara. NCBI lineage: Eukaryota > Metazoa > Chordata > Actinopteri > Perciformes > Serranidae > Epinephelus > Epinephelus moara. The sequence continues at coordinate 3,636,694 of NC_065522.1, read as the reverse complement.
TCCAAAGTATGGCTTTTACTCCGAGAGGTTGCTATACATCACATGACATAAATAGCAGCCTTTGATTTCCTCATTTCATCTATGTTCGCAAAGCAGGCTTTTACACTGTTGCTCTGATGTTTTTTGAATGATGAACATGAGCTGTCTGCAAAAAGATATGCATGTACAGTGTTTACCAGGTCCAACAGCTTTTCATACTGATTAGAAAACATCTGATTTACATGACATTTAATCTGAGCTAAAGGACTTTATGTAGTGTGAACATAATCTGTTGGAAACTAGCCATCAGCGTAATGAATACCAATCATACAGCAGATGTATTCACTATACACACTACTCACATCTATATAACCCAAGTATTCCAGCAAAACATGTCAGCAGGACGTCAATGTATGCTTCAGACTGTTACACATCCCTTAAGGTTAAACGCGAGCATGGCTTCTTAATGACGGGGCAAGTTTGACTGGCCTGCTGAAAGTGCTTTGCTGTATGACTGATACGAGCTCTCAGCTATTTCTGCTGCTTCGTCAAGGCCACTGCACTTCCTGCTGCAAGGGTCACTTGAAGAGAGAGGAAATGAGATTGCGTGTGAGCGTTCATGAAAGTCAGAAGAAGAGGTGTGGTTAGCATAACCCAGAAAAAGATTCAGTCAATGTGAAACAACAGTTTAAACCATAGCAGAGAGTTTTTTTTAAAAAGATGCTGCTCAAGGTCAGAGAAAGGGGGAAGTGCAGCAGGAGGAACTACTTAACAACAGACTACACATCAGCAACTTCTGTAAATTGTCACGCTGACATTTAAACCACATCAGCCAAATGTTTTATGAAACATGTTCTCCTGGGTACCAACACCTTTCCTGTGTCCTCAAGTGTGCAGTCCCTAGAGGTAGCTATTATCGCCACTGCTCAGACATCCTGTTGGAACATGCTGGAGCAGCTCAGGGGAAAGAACTGGCAAGGTCTTTCAATATCCACTCAACCAGACAGCCACCCTGTGGTGCGCTCAGAATATAATCCTTTCATCTGCTGTTGTCCCTGATTTCTGCTTATGAAAGCTTGAAAAATGTTCTCTAAGGGGTTGGAACATATGAGGGACTTGAAATGAGGAGGGAAATATTGTTTTACTTGTGCGCTTTTCTTTGCGGCATTACTCTGTATGCATGTGCAATTCTTACTTCACAGTTGGGATGATAAAAAAAATATGTGTGATCAGTGGCATTTCAGGTGCTTCTTGGGTTGTTCCTTAGCTAGCTGGTCTCTCTGGGGTCCGTAGATGCAGTTGGCACACCAGGAGAACCACACAATGATGGAGATGATGGTGGTCTGGAGGAGGAGCATCACCCCGTAGGTGGAAGCTATAGTAGGTCCAGGTAGGTGGGAGAGGGTGGCAGGGGGCAGCAGCAGAGTTGGGCTAAGTAGAATTGCCCTCACCTCGTTCTTGATCATATGAAGTTCGTCGAGAATGGACAAAAAGGTGCAACAGTGGAACCACTGGTGGCTGTGCCCCCAGATGTCGAAGTGACCCGGGGCTAGCCGCTCGGGGAACTTGCTGATGTTGAAGACGGCTGACACCAGCAGCCAGAGGCAGTGGCGATAGAAGAAGCTGGCCGTGGAGGTGGAGGCAGCAAAGGAGGAGGAGTTGGTGGCATAAGGCGATCTGGTTAGGAGGCGGTAGAAGACTGGTGTGGAAGACACGAGGAATGGTAGGAGGAAAACAAGGGTTCGGATGAGATATCTGTGCCGCCTCCACCTTTGGCGAGTATTGCAGCAAGATAAGACGCAAATGATTGCAACAACACACGCGCACGGGATGTAGAAGGTCTCAAAGAACACACTGAAATCTGAGATTGCATAGGATGATGTTAGAGATCCTGCAGGCTCATGTTTCAAGTCAATATGGGAGCCATTGTGGCCTCCTGTCTCCACTATCCCTGCCCGGGGATGGATATAGTAGTAGTACGCCAATGATGAGCCAACCGTGTAGGAGCTGATAGTGCCGTAATCCACAAAGAAGCAGACTTCTCTAACCACCAGAGACATTGAGTTAAGTAGGTGGGCCATGCTGCTAGCCATTAACAGACAGAACACCCCAATAAAGTAGTTCCACAATGGGTAGAAGAACGGGGTGTCACCATGTGGCGCACCTTCCCAACCAAAAACCTCCACAAAATAGTACGAAAAAATGAAAACTGGGAGGAAGTGTGTCCAGAAGTTGCCTGTTTCATTAGTGGGCCTGAATGCTGATAGTAAGCAATCCCTCAGGCTGTAGTTTGGGAAGCGGTAGCCAGTCAGGATGAAGTTCTCTATAACCCGAGGCGGTACATCCGTATGCTTCAGAAGCGGTAACGGCTGCCCGCATTTCAGAAGCATAATGGCGACAGTTGATGTTGCTAAAAGCCAACAATATCTCTTTGACTTTTCCTGCACAGCACCTCACTTTTTAATGCTTGGCTGTTAACTTTATTGCTGGTCACAGCATAATTAGTGATTGCCATACAATCTCTCACTTATGAGTGGATAAGGCATCTACAGGCTGCTTGCTTAAAAAGACCTTTCAGCCCTGCTTGTCTTTGGACCTTTGATCCCAGCTCCACTGTGGGCCTCATGAGCTGGAGGTTAATCCAAAGAGCAAAGCTGGTGTATAGTCCAACAGTATACCGAGAGTAAATTTTAGAGCCACCTGCTTCAGTAATTTTTCCCTTTGGTTTCCTCTTGACTCCAGAAGGTTAGCAAAACATCCAGCATGCAATGCTTTTCATGCTCTTCCCTTATTTTGCATTGAACGTATACACATTCACGTGTCTTGTTATGGACAGTCCTGCAGCAGCAAATAAAAATGAAGGTCACTTATGACTGTGTTACAAGGTTGAACAGGACGTCAGTTACTGTATCCATCCGCAGAGATGTCCTGAAGACGCTCCATGAAGCTCTGTGGTATGTAGGTCATGCCGGCGTTCAACACTATATCGGGCTACTGCAGGCTTCTATTCCTCCTGTTGTTCCTCGTCCATCAGCCTGTATCCACGACCGACTTTCAATTCATTCAGCTCCCATTCCGTTGCAATGCAGGGCGCTGCAGAGAGGAACAAATCCTCCGGGACTGAGAAGCAAAGCGTTAAGTGTGCCGGTGTTCACCCCTTTAACGCAACGTCACGTCTAAATATATAGGCTACGTCGGGTTAAAGGTGGGAGGCTACCAGGACTCTGTAGCCCTGAGAGGCTGAAGCCGACCGGCATTTCGGCGAAACACTGAGGAGAACAGACTGTTTGACAGGTACCGTAGGAGCATCAAGATACACACGCTGTAAAATGGGGTTCCGGTTATGACTTTCAAAATAAAAGTCAGAGGTTTGTTTATGTAACACTTCATTGAGGTCATATTGCTAGTTTACAGTTACCTATTAGCACTGTTGGGCAGGTTATTCTCAAAATGTAATGTATTACTGGTTACCTTCATTTGAAAGTGATAAGGTACTTTACAATAGTACTCTTTTTGTAGAGAAGTTGCTTATTACACTACTACTACCAAAATGAGCTCAGAAGAACTAATGTTCATTTTAAATGGATGATAGTCATGTTGTTTCACAGCAGGTAATCAAAGCACAGAAGCTCCAGTTTATTACAGTTCATTTCAAACTGCAGGCCTGACCCACTCATGCATTCACATACAGTGGTTACCACTTTGTATTAAAATTCTCTCCGGGCACTCCGGCTTCCTCCCACAGTCCAAAGACATGCAGATTGGGGATTAGGTTAATTGATAACTCTAAATTGTCCGTAGGTGTGAATGTGAGCGTGAATGGTTGTTTGTCTCTATGTGTCAGCCCTGTGATAGTCTGGCGACCTGTCCAGGGTGTACCCTGCCTCTCACCCGATGTCAGCTGGGATAGGCTCCAGCCCCCCCGCGACCCTCAAGAGGATGAAGCGGTTAGAAGATGAATGAATGATAAATATTTGTGGGCCTGTGATATGAAACACAATAAACAAATGTTGAGGTTTGCGCAACAAACAGAATGGCGTGTGAGTCAGTCATTATAACTAGCCTAAATTGATAAATGTTAATGAAAACACACTGAACATGATAACTGCAGTCCCAGATATGCTGATCACCGGCATCCATCTAGGCCTATGATGTTGCGTATAATGACATGACAACACACAACAATCTTCAGGGGATATTTTTTCTAGTGGTGCACTGGTGGACGTGGAGCAGTGTCGATCAGTGTGGATGAATGAAAATTGAAAACAATAAATATTTTATTTTTGGTGGTAATGTATTATGTGACATTGTAAAAAAAAAAAAAAAAAAAAAAAAAAAATTGATTTTTAGCCTATAGTGAAACATTTTTGAATGAATGAATAATTTTTATTTGTGTTGCATACATCTGGAGAAACAAACATTATTTAACACAATTTTTTTCATAGTCTTAAAACTGAAAAAGGAATAGGCTAAAGCCCTAGGCTTATTTTTGCCTATCCTATATCAACCCAGAATATCAACATTACCAAAGAAAGGAAATAAATAAGTAAATGAATAATTAAATACATTATACTTTACACTACTTTATTATAATCCTTATTTTACATTTTATTTATTTTACAATATAATCCGTAATGTTTTTACATTTTAAGGCTTTTTTGAAACTCAACAGAGAGCAACATAATTTCAGCTCAGCACTGAGACCATTCCATAGTTTGACTCCCAAAACTGAAACACATCTGTATTTTACATCGGTTCTCACTTTAGGCTACATGTTTAATAAATAAGCAACCCTTTTAAATTGTAATTTCATTCTCTTTGGATTGAACATTTGAATTAAACTTAATTCTGAATAGTGATCACAATTTTTTAAAACATATTTTATGAGTGCTGGAAATAATGAAGCACATAGAATTTTACATAGTCCCAGACCAATACAAAATTCATAATTTACATAGGGAAAAACTGCCATTGCCACTTCGATTATACAATGCTTTGGAAATACAGATCCTTATTATGGTCAGGACAATAGAGGAAATTTGAATAGGGTATAGTAGTATCAAAGACACTTGACACTTTTATTTTGAAGGCAAACTCCCCCCGTTTCCGGCTTCTTTCTCAGTAACTGTGTGCCTTGAGGCAGTTGAACGGAGAGTGCTGAAGTATCTCAAAGCTTTGGCTTTTCTACGTTTTTCTTTCCTCGTATTTTTTCGGTTATGCCTAGAGACGCATGTTGATGGAGACAGAAGCTGTTTATTAATGACAGAGAGTAGTGTAGCCGTGCCGAGCCGACGGTGTTCCTGAATCTGCTTAAAATGCACAGTCCGTCCTTCAGTAATCCCGTTAGAGCACCACTGTGCTCTCCCCTCCCCTCTGTACCTCTGAATATCTCAACCTTTTATAGAGCTCCTTACCCTCTCTTCCTTTGTTTCCGTTGTAATGTTGTAATGTTCACTGAACATACAGTACAGTGGTCAGATTTATATCGTTATAACTATTCTAACATCTTATATCTTGGTATCTCATAGTGTTTTGTTACGACTGTTTTATTATAGTCTATAAAGGTGCTGTCATGGTACAGTAACAGTACAGTAACCAAGCCAGTCGCCAGAAAAATGTTGACACTGTACGTTTCTGCAAAGCACATATACATTTGCCCATTATTATGTAGTAGATACAGTTAAACTGTACATTTCAACAACACTGGTAATGCGTGGTTAGCTTTCAGTACAAAAACCACATGGTTATGGGAGTTAATATTAATAATAATAGCCTAATAATAATAATAATTATTATTATTATTATATTAATTATAGGAGGCTTATCCCTGCAGGAAAAGCAGCAATGTCTCAGTAAATAACAATCACTTTTTGTGCCTAAAAAGCTGCTGGAAAAACAGCGACAGGTTGCTACAAACTTGCTAATTATTTTATAATTTGTTCCATCCATCCATCCACACAGGACTGGATTTAACCTGTACCTATACCATGTTTGCTTAATTTCACCATTTTATTTGTAACATTTGTTACTGAACAAATTTATGATTCATCCAATTTATGATTCAATCCAATACCACACAGACAACCTACAGAGCCTGGTCTCACTCCGAAGTCGTTGAAATCCGGCACTTGGGCAGTGACGACATGATATGCTGCCATTATAGTTAAATGGTGCCTGGTGGCGTCAGGGGGGAAACATGGCGGGACAAGGACAAAAGTTAAGGCGGCGAAAGTCCGACTGGGGCTGTTGGGAGGGGCAGTGAATGGGTCATGCAAACACTGACTTTCACCCATCAGAGCGCTGGTCACGTCCAGTAAGATTCTAAAGCCAAACCCTGCTCTTTTATCCTAAATCTAACCATGTGATTTGGTTGCCCAAACCCGACCATGTGTGTTTGTTGTTGAAGGAGAAAAAACATCATGTCGGTGTTGTACCGACATAGTGGGTTTATTTTGAAAAAGACTGTATGTAAAGGTTAAATTTCCTGTGAAAACGGAAGTGTATTTTGAAAGAAGACAATGCATGTAGCAGGTAGACCTTGACACTGTGTCCCAGAATGTCAACAACCAACGCACCCAGGGTACCTTGTACATTGTACATAGATGTGGAAAGTCCATGACCAAACGTAAATATGTGACGAGGTCAGAGTGAGAATGTGTTGACTACAGCATGTTGGATGTTATGTAATTTATAAGTAACAGCACAACAATAAAACCAAAGATGTAGACCGAATGGAAACAAAATGATATAGAAGCTTATTTTCCACAGATAAGTTTTATTAGGCTATTATGTCTTTACGTCTCTAATTGTTTTTTATTTTAGGCCAGTTCTAGTTAAATGTATTTATGTAGCCCATTGTATGCATAGATTTTCCACACAATATCACTTTATATGCCTTTATATGTATTTATACTGTCTACACAGTGTTATATTATTTCTATACGACATCTATTGCACGTCTGTCCGTCCTGGAAGAGGGATCCCTCCTCAGTTGCTCTTCCTGAGGTTTCTACCATTTTTTTCCCCCGTTAAAGGCATTTTTGGGGAGTTTTTCCTTATCCACTGCGAGGGTCATAAGGACAGAGGGATGTCGTATGCTGTAAAGCCCTCTGAGTCAAATTGTGATTTGTGATATTGGGCTTTATAAATAAAATTGATTGATTGATTATATTATTATATACAGTAGTTTGTCTCTGCAAATAAGATGACTTATTTTGCAGAGTCAGTAAGGCTGCTCTTCAGCAGCCATGAAGAAAGTGAATGTTGCTCCCTGTGTCATGTCCTGTATATCAGTTAACCAGGACTGCAGGCAAGTAACCCTGCCCATCCATCTTCCCTTTCACCCTCCAGCAATGACTGTTGTTGGCCAGATGTCAGGAAGTCTTTGAACCAGTAATTTTGGCAAGATGGGGTTGGAGGTGGCGATGGAGGTGGGGGTGGGTAGAGTGGCCACTTTCCAAAATCCCCTGAAGAATAAAAAGCAGGCCACACTTCAGTGTGCAGGAGAATGAGAGAGAACTACAACATGCCTTTTTTTAATCAGTGACTTGACAGGCACAAAGGATTTCATGGATGGGGAGCCACGCCTGTTGCTATGGTTGGATAGATTCACATTACACACCCCAAGACAGACTCACAAGTAAACTGAAAAACTGTACTCTGTAAAACATTCAGGTCTCAATTACATTATAGTCCAACTGAAAGCATTTTTTTTTAATGAAAGGGATTTATGATTTTGTCAGTGACTTCCTAACACACTTAGTTATCATTTGATTTGCCTAAGGATCAATTACATTCCTGCATGTTGCCCTACTAATACCACTTTGAAAAGCTTGGTGTCTTTGAAGTGCAGGAGCAATGAGCTAGTCTGCATGTGTAAACAAGACACAGATCTGTCACAGCTGCAACAAATATGCAGTGAGTCGTTCACTTGAGTGGTCTTGTTTTACAGAGGGGAAATTGCTGCTTTTACATATTTATGTCTTTCAGCCATAAAAATGATGACCATCTCACTGTTTTATTGAATGATGGTAGCACTTTCTCTTTCTCTCCATTTTTAGAGGGCAACCCTCCTCTCCCTGAAGGTCTGGTGTGGCGACTCCAGGGAAGATGGTGTGTGCTGATCAGGCCAGACACTGTTATAGGTGTACTATCCAGGATTGTCACTTACTGTTTGTAGCCACACTAGCCAGTGAAAGTGAAAGTAAATGCCAATGCCAGATTCACTCCCATATTAGTCTTGCGTAGCTAAACCTTTCTCCACAGCATTGCAGGTCTGCAATCACTATATTACCATTCTGTTATTGGGGGGAAAATGCTCTGGCTTGTTTTGGTTTGTCGAAACCAATCACAATTGTCCTGGGTTGCTCTAAGCCCAGGATGTAGCGACGGTGCTGTTGTAGCAACGGTGCAAAATAGTGTCAGGGGAAACACACACAGTGACAGGGCTAAGTGTTAGCATCAGAGAGCTTTAATGGTTATTGATGGGTTAAACAACAGAGCTGAGCCGTTTTAGTATTATTTAGTATGTTAGGTGGAGCTACAGTTACAGCTCGACGAAGCCATTTAGTTGGACTACTGTCCTTGTCCCAGTATACAAGCACTACAGTAGAGGGCAATATGCCCCCTTTCAGCTTGTTAGTATTAGACCTTTTCTAGTTGACCTATTATGTCACAGACTAATCAGTCGACAAAGAAACAACCATTTTGTCCGCCAAAAAGATGCACAGCTCTTGATGTAGATTTCACCATGTTGTTATTGGCTTCCTCTTCTGTTACATATTTAATGCTTTTTGACCTCCAAGTCAAAGCCTGGGGAGGAAACCTTGGAGCATGCACAGAGTGCCGAGACCAGTTTGGTTCTGATTGACTGTATACGTGCAGGAGTAATTTGACTCCCAATCATATTATCTGGGTGTGTTAGTCCAAAGTAGAGAAACTCGATTTAGTACGATTTCAGTCAGACTAACATGTTTATATGTACTTTAAGAGTCCGGTTTTAGTCGGACTAACACTATAAATCCTTTTTCTCTAATGTCATGTTAACATACTGAGTGTGAGTTTGTTGGGACTGTTTAGCCAGCCCATTCTCATTCCGAAGTCGTCAAATACCGGCACTTTATCAGTGATTTGGACGTGAGACACCTGACGCCAAAACCCACCTTTTGCGGCTCCTCCCCTGAGACACCTGACGCCAAAACCCACCTTTTGCGGCTCCTCCCCCTGCTGCGATATATGTATTTTCATATTTTAAAAACAAAATGTAACCTCTGAATATCTAGAAAAATGGAAATATCAAATTTAAAAAAGTCCTTTCAAGTCATCTGTCTCAAGTCAAAGTCAAATCTCAAGTCATGAATACCAAGTCAAGTCGAGTCTTTCTTTAGCATTTGTCAAGCAAGTTTTAAGTCCTCAAATTTGCGACTCAAATTGGACTCGAGTTAAGTCATGTGACTCAAGCCTGGTGTTTGCTCCTCATATTAATGTAGAGCAAAGCCATGGAGTTGTTTTCTACATTTAACCATGTATTTTTTTGACATCCTGGCATTTGTTGATTGATTTGTTGACACAGATCGTCAACAGCAGACACAGCAGGATACCTTGCATGTAATATGTACATGTGAAAGGCCACAAACAAAGCAACGATATGTTACAACTTAGGATGAGAACATGTTGGTTTAACAGGTCATTGTTGGTTGTTAGCGCTGCTGCTGTGTTAGCTAGTTCTAAGCAGGTAGACTCGTTTGGAGGACAGCAGCTTTGTTTACAGTGGCAACAAACAGTCTGCTGGTCTGGCAGGGAGTCGGGACGGTCTGAAATTAGACCCTCAGCACAAAAATGATCATTTTCGAGTATTGACTGGAGATGTTTTGGAAGATGTGTCAAATCAAATCTGTCTGGTCGTGTCAGAAAACAGATCAATATCAGGCATGAAAGTCCTGCGACTCTCAGTCTGGGCTTTTCAGCGGCGTGTTTACAAGTTGTTTTATTTGTTGTAGATCTTTTCCACAATTCACCGAAAGAGAAAAACAGGCATGCCTTATTGGACAGTTAAAACCTTGCTATTTCAGCATCTATGTTGTTAGCTCGGAAGGTTGTTGTGTCTCATAGTGAAAGGTATTTGGAAAAGGCTAACACACAGAGAACAGAAGAAAGGGAGAATTCCCGCCAAAATAACTGGCCAGTGAAAGGATTATAACCACAGTCTACATCCGCTGAGTCAGACCACTCTCGTTTGGTGTTTCGCCTCACTATATTTGAGTTTTTTCAGTGCTGTGTCTCTTGGATGCCTGCTGCTTACGGTTTGGCACCTGGTCTCTATCTTTGTATATAGCCTCAACCTCACCTGATTGCTCTGGGGATACACACCCAGAAATGTCCCAAACACAGAAAATAAGAAGAAAATAAGAAAAAACAGACAGAGGGCATAATCTCTGCGGATTAATACACCACCACACACTGAGAGTGTGTCAGAAGTGATGATCATGAAGGATTACTTCTGTTTGAGTCTATACATAGTTTTTAGGAAAATCCTGCAGAGTGTATCTTGAATGACCCTCACTGAGTGCTGGACTTTTGCTAATGGCTTGTACATGAAGTGGAACATAAAGCCACTGGAATACCTCAGAGTCAAAGATACAAAGAAAAACAACAGAACAGAATAACATGATTAAAAATGTAACAGAGAACAAGGGAATAAGAATGCAGATTAGAGATTGATCCAAACTGTTTATAGCCGAGAGCATTCATGGACTGATAACTGCAGTGCTGCAGTAACATGCAGCTCAGTCACAACATGTCCAAATTAACAGGATCTCTTCCAGCTGATGAGTCAAACAGTTCTTCATTGTTACAGTTCTTCTTAATCTGCACACACATTTCTTATAACCAGAGGCTGGATTGGAATGAAAAAGATGTGGGTGCACTAAACCAAAAGCTGCATGCCATTCCACAAGTGATCTGCTTTGAGCTTTTTTGACATCTGTTTGATGAAATATGATTCAATTTTAACAAATGTGTCAATTCACACAAACTCTGAGGTGAATACTGCCTGCATTTATTTAATTATGCTGACCACCTTTGACTACTGAGTCAGTGTGGATTGAGGAGATTGACGCTTCAGTAGTGCCTAAACACTGCTGACGTTTCACATCTGTTCTGACAGCCAGAACATAATGTTGGCATGGCACATTTTTGCAAACCACAAATACTTACATTTGCAGGTTTCGTATCAGTGTTTCTCAACTGCCGTTTTTTTGTTGAGACATTGCTGCTTTTTGCTGCTGGGATAGTGGCACAAAAAGTGGTTGTTTTTTATTGAGACACTACTGCTCTTTCTGCCTAAATAGCAGCATGGAAAGCAGCTTTTTTTTTTGCCACGACATAGCTAATTTTCTTGCCTGGATAGTAGCACAAAAAGCAGTTCTTTTTTACTGACACATCCCTGTGTTTCCAGCGGGGTTTGTGCTCACCAAATTAGGTATTTTAAGCCAAAACATGACCTTTTTCTAACCATAACCAAATGTTTTTTGTGCCTTATGATAATTACGACATTTTTGCAAATTTGCAAGTTTCAACAAATACCCTACATAATAACATGCAAATGTAACAAATCTGTGATTTGCAGAAACATACAGTGCCAACATTTTGTGTAGTTATTTAGCTGGGTCTGAATAAGTGTTGCACTGTGAGTTATTAGTGTTTGGCTTGGTTTTAGTAGCATTTTGATTGAATCCAAATTCTGGATCACAACTAAATACCAAAGATCTGTCATCAGCTTTTGTTAGGCAGAAACCATGTTCATATTCAAAACCTGCAGCTACAATCTGAAAATTAGATGACCCCCAGATTATACTGTACATAATGACAAAATATGTATTTGACACCTTAAAATTACAGCTTTTGCCTACTGACTTTTAAATTTTCCGCAAGCTACCTGCTTGAAATATTGCAGGTCCTAATGCACAACTCTTTAGTTGATAGCTTAAAATGCTGATACGGAACACATATAAGTTTAACTGGGAAATTCTCCTGAAACTTTTGTGATGCGATACACATGACCATTTCGGCACTCTGCTGGTCTTGTTGAGTTACAAACACACACACACAAACACAAATACACACAGAGATTGCGCTGTAGGGCCACTACTAAATCCCCATCCCAGTATCGCGGAATCAACAGTCATGACAGGCCTGACATATATCATACATGTTGGCAGCACTTAAACAACACCAATGACATAACATGGCGATAACAATAATTTACTGTCCATTATATGGCAGCTGATCTCGTCCTCTGCTCGGAGGGTAAGGAGCTCCTGGACCTCATTGTTTTCCCAATTTGCTGACATTTACAGCCATTGTTCTTTTTGTTTTACTTAGTTGCTAACTGCTATCAGCTGCTTTTTAAATCTCAAACAGTGGGTCACATGTATAACACGTTTTCAAAACGGCATCAAAACATCACACCCATCCTGCAAAGTGGCCCGTGTAAGCGGCTTTCCTGTTTATACAGGCACTCAGTACGTTTACATGACATTAGAGAAACTTGATTCCATCGTGTTGGTCTGACTAAAACCAGACACAACCAGACATTTAAAATCCATGTAAACATATTAGTATGACTGAAATTGTACTAAATTGAATTTCTCAAAGGCAGACTAACACACCCAGATATGCGCATTGGAAATCGACTTATCCTGCATGTATACAGTCAGTCAGACCCAAACTGGCCTAGGCGCTCTGAGCGTGCTCCACAGTTTCCACCCCGGGCCTTCACCTGGAAGTCAAGTAGCATTAAATGTGTAAGAGAGGAAGAAGCCGGTTACAACATGATGAAATCTACATCCAGAGCTGTGCATTTTTGGATGGACCACTTTGCCACCAGTGAACTGTAGCTAACTCGTTTGTTGATTGTTTGGTCTTTGACGTAATAGGAAAAAGGTCCAATACTAACAAGCTGAAAGGAAGCATATCACGACCTATCATAGCGGAGTCAGACATACTGATGTCAATAAATCGACTTCCCGTGCTTGCGTACTGGTACAAGGACAGCAGGCCAATTAAATGGCCTAATTGAGCTATAACCATAGCTCCACATGCATGTAAATATACTGAGTGTTTGGGCGCTGACACTACCTCTTGTGGCAGATTAAAGGGGGATAACTGTCCCCCATTCTGCAGTCGTAAAGGCAGCATTACCGCCTTAGACAGGGAATGTAAAAGGGGCTATGGACACAAAACAGGATGCTGTCAGTCACAGTAAAATCGCTGTATCCAGTCTATTGAAGTCAAGAGATTAGTCACCTTTTTTAATTAGCGTTCGGCCTATTTTAAGCCCAAAGTAGTAACCAAAGCAAAGCAACTGAACTAACTGAATATTCTCACATTAGCCAGAGGACATTTATAGGAATTTTTCAACTTTCTTTCCAATCAGATGAAAAGATTAATATCAGTCTCATGTCTGTTTGCACGTAAAGAGCTGGAGTCAGGATGTGGAGTCAGCATAAGGACTAAGGAAGCAGGGGATAGCTAGCCTCACCCTGTTCAAATTTCAAAATGACACTTATAGACACCCTAAAGTTAAGTGCTTAACATGTTATATCCTAAAGTAATTGTGGTTTTCTAGGGTTTTACTGAAACAGTGGATGAACAAGTTTATCCACCAAGCACTTGCATACACCTGTCTATACCACTACTGCCTATATGCCATGTTTGGTGTGTGAGCAGTCCTAACACGTGTGTGTTGTTCTTACAACCTGGAGTTTGGGAAGAGAGCTGAACCAAGAGATATTACACAGGAGAGCACGCTTGAAACCTGTGAATGAAAAAACACACGCAGACACACACATACACACACACACACACACACACACACACACACACACACACACACACACACACAAAATAGTATTTCACAGACAAAGGCTGTCTGCTCAAGGGAAGGAAACTCTGGTTTCCTTCCCATCATTCAACAGCTGACAATATATTTCACAAACACAACTTCACACGTAGAAAACAAGCAACTAGTGTACTGTACATTATGTCCTTTGAAAGTTGACACAAACACAACAATCACTGATGACCAGTGGCTTCATTTATGAAACTTTGCAGACAATCCACACTATGTGCTTATGTATGTACAAATGAGGAGATGTACGTAGGCAAAAAAATTCTGATTCATAAAACCTTGCATACACCTGCCATTTCCTTTTAGAAATCAACCTATAATTGTCCACATGTGGAGCAGCCTCATATCCTGCCATCTACTTGTCCACATTCAACCAGAAATGTTCAATACAAAGTACCTTATAAATACTGATGCATAGAGATGAGCTTCAGATTAATAGTAATAATAATAATAATAATAATAATAAACTTTATTTATATAGCACTTTTCAAAAAACAAGTTTACAAAGTGCTTCACAAACATAAAAACAAATACACAATTCATCCCAGTATTACACAGTCAAAAAATAAACAGAGATAAGACAATGAATAATAAAACAAACAGTAAAAGCATGGGTCAGATAAAAATTATTAGTTAAAAGCCAACCTATAAAAGTACGGAGCCCCTAAAGGGACATGGAAGGGGAAAAAAATATACGGTTAAAAAAAAAAAAAATAGTACTTTTGCGAGATCTAGCAAAACATTTGCAATATCTCGCAAAGCTTTTGCGAGATCTCGCAAAACTTTCCTTTAAGTAATGTACTTCCAGGTCAGTTTGGCCCATAGAGACTGCAAACAAACGCAACAATGGAGCGCATTCACCCGTGGGAGAGGCTCATAGAGTTTTATTTTGAGATTGGCCTCAAATATAAAGACATTAAATCAGTGCTCGCGAGCGAGTATTTTAAAATGTGCTCCTTCGGCTCAGATGCAGCGGTCTCTCTGCCTGAAGTCACAGGCACAGCTGTGTAACAATGTCCTGCCCACAGCAGCCATTGATATTATTTTGCGCGGCCAATGCTTCATATAATAACATAACAATATACTATTTATGGTGTTATGTCATCGTGTCATTTCTGTCTCTACATGGTCACGCGTTAACAATTCTCCTCTGCTCTCTGTATCGCGCATGGTGGAGTTCCGCCACACACACAGGTGAGCACGCTAGAGCGGCTCGGGCCGCATTTTCCTGACCAAACCTGACCCCGAGCCCGGTGCAGTTTGTCAGCTGACAAAGTTATTGAAATGCAGTATGTAAATAACCATCAACAGACTGCTGTTACGCACAGACAAACACGGCACTCATGCTGAGCTTGTGTTGCGTTCAGGCGTTGTCACGTAAATATCAACTTCCAGCACTTAAATAGGTCATAGCACAAAACAGCAGCATGTCAAGTGACTTTTACTTTTATTATATTCAATACAACTGTATGTTCCTAAATCTTGAGACACCTCATATGTAAGCTAGACAGACATTTCACCTGCTCATTACTGTGCACACATGTACTGTGTGTACTTAATCCTAAAGAGCCCTTCTGGTGCCAGTAGATAGCCTACACAGAAACATCCCAGCAGGCTGTGCTTTGTAAGCATACAAAAAAGTTTCAGGCATGTGAAAATTATTTTTCATGCGTGTGCTTCACCTCTGCTGCTACAACTCCATCCTAGGGGAAACACTGCTGTGTGCATTTTGTACAACAGGTGGATGTTGTAGTCTACTGGTAGAGTAGAGAGAGAGCTAAGTAGCGTTGAAGTAGAGTAAAAATATATTAAACCCGATGTTAATACAGCAGAACTGGAGAGAGGGGTGAAAAATAAATAGAGGTGTGCATGGCTCGAGTAGGGCGCAAAATTATAGACGGAGAATGATCGGAGATGAAGATCTCGCAAAAGTACTATTTTTTTTTTTTAACCGTCTATTTTTTTTTTCCCTTCCATGTCCCTTTAGGGGCTCCGTATCTTTATATTTGAGGCCAATCTCAAAATAAAACTCTATGAGCCTCTCCCACGGGTGAATGCGCTCCATTGTTGCGTTTGTTTGCAGTCTCTAAGGGCCAAACTGACCTGGAAGTACATTACTTAAAGGAAAGTTTTGCGAGTTTTTTTTTTTAACCGTCTATTTTTTTTTTCCCTTCCATGTCCCTTTAGGGGCTCCGTATCTTTATATTTGAGGCCAATCTCAAAATAAAACTCTATGAGCCTCTCCCACGGGTGAATGCGCTCCATTGTTGCGTTTGTTTGCAGTCTCTAAGGGCCAAACTGACCTGGAAGTACATTACTTAAAGGAAAGTTTTGCGAGATCTCACAAAAGTTTTGCGAGATCTCGCAAAAGTATATATATATTTTTTTTAACCGTCTATTTTTTTTTCCCCTTCCATGTCCCTTTAGGGGCTCCGTAATAAAAGCGAGTTTTCAACAGAGATTTAAAAGACGACACTGACGTAGCTTGTTTGATACCCAAGGGAAGTGCATTCCACAACTGTGGAGCCCTTACAGCGAATGCCCTGCTACCTTCAGTCACAAGTCTGGATCTGGGGACCAAAAGTAACAGCTGGTCAGCAGACCTGAGAGTGCGAGGAAGGGTGTAAGGGGTAAGGAGATCAGAAATGTAAGAAGGGGCAAGGCCGTTCAGTGACTTAAAAACAAACAATAAAATTTTAAAATCAATTCTGAACACCACTGGTAACTAGTGCAATGAGGCCAGAATAGGGGAGATATGCTCATACCGTCGGGTTTTTGTGAGAACTCTAGCTGCAGTGTTTTGAATAAGTTGAAGGCGGTTGATGGATTTCAATGGCAGTCCGGTAAATAAAGAGTTGCAATAATCTAAATGGCTAGAAACAAAAGCATGGATTAGGGTTTGAGCATTACTGAATGAAAGAAAAGATCTAATTTTGGCGATGTTCCTGATATGACTGATGGCTGACTTACTGATATTGCTAAAATGTTTAGAAAAACTCAGCTCTGAGTCAAAGATTACACCTAAATTTCTAGCCTCGTGAGTGCACTGTAATCCTAATGAAAGTAACATCTGGTTTACAGAATCTTTTAGGTCCAAACACCATCACTTCAGTCTTATTGTTGTTCAACATAAGGAAGTTGCTGGACATCCAGGCTTTAATGTCTGTGAGACAGGCTGTGAGTATGTTAACTGAGGTGAGGTCTGATGGATTTATAGATAGGTATATTTGAGAATCATCGGCATAAAAATGGAAAGAGATGTTGAAATTGCGAATAACCTGACCCAATGGTAGCATATAGAGTGAAAAAAGTAAAGGGCCAAGAATCGATCCTTGGGGAACACCACAGGTAATGTTAGCATAGTTAGAGAAAACATTTGCCATAGACACTGAGAAGGTTCTGTCACTGAGGTATGACTTGGACCATTGTAGAGCAGTCCCAGTCACCCCTACCCAATTTTCAAGATGACCAATTAAAATGTCATGATGTCATGATGAAATGCAGCAGAGAGATCTAATAACACCAGGACAGTACAGCAGCCAGCATCTGAATTCATCCTAATGTCATTCACAACCTTTAAAAGTGCAGTCTCAGTGCTATGATGATAATAATGGTTCTTTATGGTGAATATAGCAACAACAAAGAGTCACCACTGTGTTTATGTTCACAGCAATCTGACTGGTTGCTTCATAGTATTCCATTTGAAAATAGAAGTTGAATAGTTGAACATAATGTATTTGTTTGTTGAAGTTTTGCCATGGTGTACTTGCAACGTATTCCCATACAACGGCTCTTATGATATCCTATAAATTTGCACCCCACAAATGACGTTACGTCCTTAACGTACAGTTAGATAATTAATGTAAAGTTATGGAGGTTAGGTTTAGGCAAGAAACATGGTGAGGACGTACCTTAAAATGACTCAGAGTTTACTCAGATTATAACATGCAACTCCAGGGGAAATTCCCAGACAAAAGTATTTTTATGACCCATCCACCACCCCATTCTGTCTCCTTACAAAGGACTGCTTACTTGTTCAGAGCCACCACAGCATTGGTCATGTGATTGCAGTCTTTCAAAATTTGTGGGATATGTATGAATTTGGGTGCATTACTTTTTGTAGAAAAACATCCGAAAAATTTGTGAGACCAGCCTGAAAATTGGCCTGCATTATGGATGGGACTTATAATGAGAACTGTTACCTAAAGAGTGGTGATGAAAAAAAAGATGGAATGCAAGGATTTTATTGTTACTGAAAGGGAGGAAGAAATCTGCGTAAGCCAACACTGGTGCAGTGGTCAGTTTAGTTTTCAGTGCTTGAAAGCTCTGTTGGCACTCATCAACAACTGACAAGACTTACCAGTCTTAGTGCGACCCAACTCAGCCACAGCCTTGTGCAGAGGGGCTGCCAGCTTGGCAAAACCCTCCACAAATCGCCTGTAATAGCTCGCAAAACCCAGAGAGGACCGCAGCTCCTAGACGGTAGTGGGAAGTCCGCTACCACTTCAATTTTACTTGGGTCAGTGGAGACACCCTCACTAGAAATCACATGGCCCACGTAATGTACTTCCTTCTGAAATAAGGAACATTTGCTGAGCTTGGCCTTGAGGCCCTCAGTTTGAAGTCGGCCTAGCACTACCTTCAGCCTCTCAAGGTGTTGTTCCACTGATGATGAAAACACAACAATGTTATCAAGATACAACAGTAGTGACTGACTGACACTGCTGATCCCCAAAAATGCACTGCATTAACCTCTGAAAGATGCTGGGGGCGTTACAGAGCCCAAAGGGCATTCTGTTCCACTCAAACAAGCCAAATGGTGTACAAAAAGCCATTTTTGACCGGTCTGCCTCAGTGACTGGTACCTGGTTGTAGCCACTGGCCAGGTAACGAAACAGAGCTATTTGCATTATCATAAAGAGACTCTATAGTAGCTCGAAATTTATTCCCGAAAGCCTAAAAGTTTTAAAAACTGAAAAATAAAGGGATGTTCCATTGAGTCGAAAGCTTTAGAAAAGTCGAGAAACAAAATAAAACCATCATCTTCTATTAAATGTTTATAATCCAGGAGATCGATCATCAAGCGAATGTTATTATGAATGGATCTACCTTTCATAAATCCAGATTGGGAGTCACTTATAATTTTATCCAGATCACTCTTTAATCTATTAGCATAAACAAGGGTTACAATCTTATAATCAGTGTTCAATAATGTGATAGGTCTAAGATTATCCAATATTTCGGAGTCTTTACCCGGTTTGGGGATTAAAGTAATTATACCTTGTTTCATAGTGGGAGGGAATGACAGACAGTTGCTTCCTTCAGCATAAGAAAAAAAGGATTTTTTAATTGGTTCCAAAAATGTCGGTAGAAGTTTGATGTAAGGGCATTGCAGCCGGGAGATTTATTTAAAGACAAGCTATCTACAGCTTTGTCCAGCTCATAAATAGTAATATCAGCCTCACATAACTCGTGCAAACTCCTTGTCTATATGGGGGTAAGATCTTTGATATGGCTGAAAAAAGAGTCAGTGTCAGTCACAGAAAAGGCAGATGAGTATTATTTACTTTTTTACTTACTTTCTCTCTTGCCTTCTTTTTTCTAATCGACAGAAGTAAACTGTGCTTCTTCCACCGTCTTCTATCCATTTAGCCCTGGATCTTATATAGGCCCCTTCTGTTTCTTTTTAGATAAATCTCATCAAGTTTGGTTTGCAGAGTTAGTAATTTCTGTTAATCACTGTCAGTTGGTGATGTCTTATTGCAATAAGTGTTTATTTCTTTAATTAAATTAAGCTATGATAGTTTGTTACTACTGTTAAATGATTTTGGAAAATTCTCGAATTTTAAATTTTAAAAACTCTCACTTTGAAACATATGATAGCATCCTCAGCCATCACTTCAGCAATTAGAGATTTTATACCATCACAATATGCTTGACAATTCAATAAGGTTGAATTGAATTTCCAGTAGCCCATGTTTCTACAGCTACCACCAGGGGGTTTAAAATTCAACTTAATAACAGAGTGATCTGTTCGAGGAGCTGCTGACATACAGCAGTCTGAAGCAGAAAGCATCATTGAAGCAGAAATTAACCAGAAGTCGATTCTGGATTTTAATGCATTATTTGGCTTGAACCAGGAGTATTATTTAGTGTCAGGGTGTTTAAAACGCCAGGGATCTATTAAGTTATGATTGCCACAGAAATTAGATAAGACAGGGTTATGAGAGCTGTGTTGACTTTTAGAAGGGTGTCTGTCCAGATATTCATCATAAACCATATTGTAATCTCCTCCTACAATAACATTTGCAGCAAGTGCATAGGTAAGTTTAAGGATTTTAATAGTATCAGAAAGCTGTGTAATTAATAGTTTGTTTTGAGCTGGGTTACTGAAGCCGTAGACATTAACTAGAATACTATACTGATCATCAACATTCAAAACACAGATTAGCCAGTGACCATTGTTACTGGATTTAGAGGTTACCAATTTACCAGGAGAGTTACAGAACAGAATGGCCAGCCCAGCTGATTTTGTGGAGCCATGGTCAAAAATAGTTTTATCCCCCCATTGGTTAATCCAGAATTTTTCATCCTCTGGTTTTGAGTGTGTTTCCTGTAACAAAATAAAGTTTGCTTTCTTGCCCTTACAAAATAAAAATATTGATTTTCTCTTAGTGATATCTCTTAAGCCCCTAGCATTCAATAAAATACAAGAAAAATCAACATTCATTGTGAATCACAACTAGCAACCGCGAGTAAACAGTAAGAAGTCCAACTGAGTGAAGAGAAGCAGAAAATTAAAAAAAAAAAAAAATGGCCACAAAGTAACTTTAGGCAATTTCCCTTCAATGTCAAAATATCTGTAAACTTAACCATCCAACCTTCATATAGCAGGGAAGATTAAGACCCTGTTTTAATGCTTATTTATTCATAGGTTTTAACTACCAGTATACCTCAAGTGTTCTTAGCCATGTTAGCTAGCATAACAGAGTTCTGTTGTATCTGGGTGCCGAGAGTATCTACTTTATCAGTGAGCTGTTTTATTGCTTCCAGGATGGCCTTCATACCTCCATCAGACGCTAGGGCTGTCAAAAGCACCATGAAATTGAATTAGAATATTTTCAAATTAATTTAGTAGAGTTCGAATAATATTCGAATTTATCATTATTATTATTATTATTATTATTTATTTATTTATCTTTTTTTTTTTTTTACAAAAAAAAAAAAAAAACACAAAAAATAAGATGCTTATTGCTGGCTCATATGAACATGACACTCGGATGAAAACACCCGTTCTGACCTCACTTAAGTGCCAGGTATGATCAACTTCTGCCTCGTAGTTTTCAACCACAAGAGTGGATCCTGGTCGGCTCGTAGTGGTGTCTCATTCTGGTAACGTTTCATCTCTTCTTCAAAAAGGGGAGGCAGGGAGGCAGCAGGTGCAACACTTTCTCTGTATGTCTCCCCAAACAGGTCACACATTGCGGACAGCGCAGTGGGGGGTGTTGGCGCAGCGGGCTCCTCTGTCGGCGCCTCTCCCTCCGTCGCTGTGTCCCTCTCTGGCCCGGCTTTTGCGCGAGCCATCTCCGCCCAAACGGGATTCGTAGTGATATACAACATTATTAATAATATGAATTAATTATTAATGATATTCGAATTATCAAATTTAGGTTCGAACTTAAAAAAAAAATATATATGCGAATATATTTCGAACTTCGAATTTTTTGTCAGCCCTAACAGACGCCGAATCTCTCATTTTGGCAGTCGGTTGGTTTTTTACCTGAGAAAATGGGTCTTTTCTTTTGAGGCTCTCGGTCGAAACTTCCATCTTAGCTGCATAGTTGTGGCAAGTAGCAGCCATACTCTCGCAGGCTGAAGCGGCTGGTTTCATTGCTCAGTTTGTTTTTTTTTGTCAATGTTAAACGTTGAAACAATACAAAGCTTAAAAGGGTCAGATATAGGCAGTTGGACAGTGAAGTTATTGTAAAATTGGGCAAGCAGACAACGCTCATAAGTTATGATGCACCCGGTCCACCATCTTGCCAGAAGTCACCACCACCGGTAGACTTGGCCAGCTGATGAGCGTTTCCTAAGGTAAACATAAAATTAGAATTGCTAAGTTAAAGGTAAACAATAGGCTTTTGAGAGCTACAATAAACAAAAACAGCAGACCTGTTTGTAGAGTCTAATATGCACAGGGAGAGGGAGGGAGAGGAACCCACTCGGCTACCAGCATTCACCTGCGACCACGCTAGCGTTTAGCCACTTGATATCATGCAGCATGACACGGAGAGAGAGGACACCTAGGAATACAAAATGAGGCCAGGCTGCTCTGCAGTGAGACACAAATGCCTTAAGCATGACAAGAGACCAAATGACTGTGAAGTGAAGCAGCAGCGAGTGGCAATATCCGTTAGGACAACACACCTCTGGACCGGAAGTGACATGGCGGGGAAGCGCAAATGAAGAGACGGTGGAGGACTGCTGCATTTATATCCAGCCGCCCCAATGATTAGTCACCAGCTGTGCCCAATTAAATGCGGCCACATAATGCATAGATCACCGCCCTCTATGCTGCTACAGTACCATCCACAACTTTTGATAAAATAGAGTCGCAAAAGTAGCTGTTCTAATGTGTATGAACTTTAATAACTGAACCGCTGGCTGGAAACAAGGCTCAAGTTTCCACACTGGTATTCACATCTTCTTGTCAAGTTTTCTTTATAGATCTCACTTTTGTGTTTGAGGTGGCATGCTCAGGGGCCAGTTTCACAAAGCACCTTAAGTTTGTTCCTTAAGTATGACTAGGCTTAATTTCTCCTTAGCTGAAGAACTTATTAAGAATATTGTCAAAATCTCTTAAATTGTTTCCTTAGTTAAAGGCGCTGTATGTAAGAATGTGGCCAAAACGGTTACTGCACTCAAATTCAAAATACTGTCGGGAGTCGTGTCCGCCCCCCCTCCCCTACAGATTCAAGGTTGCTGGACAGCGGCACGCTGGAGACTGATTTGTTTGCCCACGGGCGGCTGCCGTGGCAGGGCCGCGTCGCCGTGTCCTTGATCTTCGGTTTTCCAGCGGACCGTTCGAGCAAGTCCGGCTTCTCTGCTGCTAACGCTGCTGCCGGGATACAGCTGAGGAGACTGCTAATGGAGGAGGCAGCTCAAAGTAGTTCCCAGAAATATTCTGTGTTGGAAGGATCCTTCCAAGTTGGGTCCTACAGAGGCAAGGCAAAACTCCTTCCTAGCATTTGGTGAACACACAGTGGAACAGGCTAGCGAGTGCCCCAAGGATCCCATCATTAACCCTTTGGGGACTGAGAGTGTTTCAGGGTACTTTAATAACTTTGGCACTCTCTAATATTGTTGTACAATTTGAACAAATGTAAGCAGTAGTTTCAGAGGCATGTGACATTTGGGGAGAGTGTATCTCTGGATTATACTATACATTAACAGCTGAAAAGTGTTCCATATTTTACATGTGTCACCATACACTTAGCTACAGTAATATGAATAGAGGTTCTCATCCGATGAGCTGTGCCGCTCTGAAATAGCTGATGCGGCACCTGTATATCATATCACCATGTAATCCTCCAGAAAATGTCAGTGGGTCAGTCCGTCAGTGGGATTCAATGACATAGCCTCCTTGACTTTCAGCTGTTTAAGGGTCCTTCCTTGATTTTGTGAAGCACTCTCAGTCTCATTCATGTCTAAGCACGTCTTTACATTGACTTTACATGTAATTCACTTGTGCAAATTGTTTTATCCAGGCTCTGTGTGTGAACACCACATGAGGGGGAGAGAGCACACCGCCCTGCCCTTCCACATGCATATTAGGAAAGCCTGAGGCATAGAGAGCCACCCTGCCCTTCCATGCACCCACATGGAAAGCTTCAGGCAAGGAGAGCAGCGGTAAAGACAAACATCAATGACAAACAGAAATGACATTGATAAGTCAGACACAGCATGAAAAGGAGGAGCTGGGGTGGAGGCGGGTTGCAAAGCAGCTTGCAGAGGAAGCAGCAACATTAGGCAGGCCAAAGCTGTTTAAATAGGGCGCCCTGACTGAGATCTGCCAGTTGGTTTTATAGAAAGGAATCATGTGATCTATCAGCTGACTCCCCTCCATCAATCAGCTGACCCATCAGTTGATTGGGCTGCTTGAGATCAGCTGATGTAGCTGGGATCTGAGCTGAGCTTGACACTGTGTCCTGCCTGAACTAACGCTATGCCCAATTAAATAAATTAAAAAGTAATCGATTGAGATAGCACTTGCCCAGGGTTGTTTCATGATCGTGACACAGGGGTTTTCTATGCTGAAGTTACTGTAAACACACACTGGATTTGGGTTGTAGTCTTGAATTCTTGAACGACTAGTAACCTCTAAATAATGCATTTCATGTTATGAATGCATATCATGCAAATGCCCATATTATTATAGGGCATTTTAAGTTTTTAATGCCACAAGATACAGAGATGTTTTTTTTCTGTAGTAGCACACATTGCAGGGAATAGTACAGGTCACCCTCTACCTGCTGCACAGCTGAACAACAGGTCTGCCAGCTGGGCTTCATGCTCTGTGTGACTTGTCAGTTTGGCACACCAGTGCTCATGCTTGGCATCAGCAAGGAAACACTCTTTATATTAAATGACTGCCTTACACTGGGAGCTGTGGAGAGGTACAGCCATGCATGTAAAGACAGAGGAAGGGGGGCAAAGAAAGAACATCCAGTACCAGAGCAGGAGCAGAGGAAGGAACTCAGATAAGATAAAGAGTGCAGAGAGGAGAATTGAAATGGAAAAGCTGTGGCACTGCAAAGCACAGAGTGGAAAAGGAGTTTTCTATGAAAACAAAGCATGTGGTAGGAAGTTGGCCTGTGTCAACAGGAGGGAAACAATGTGCCAGCATTTCACAAAAAAGGTGGACATTTTGTCTTTCACTTGGCCTGTTTCACTTAACTGCTGAAGTAGTCTTTAGCTTTTGTACTGTGACGTGTTTCCCAGCAAAACGGAATATTTGATCATGCACAGTTGCAAGAGGGATGTAAATCAAATCCTTTGCATTTGATTGGGCCACTAAAAGTGGGCAGGCTTAGGCCCTGATCACACAGAAACTGTTTTGCAGGTTGCAAAACGTGAGGCGCATCACACTGCCTTTTCTTTGTTTAAACTGAATGCCACTAGTAAAAAACTATACTGCACTTATACACTTCCACGCCTGCTGTTTTCTATTGAGATCAGGTAACTGCGGATTGTAAAGTTGTATAGCTCGGGGTATCCAGCAACTGCTACCACCAGTTTCTCCTCCATTGTTCACGAACTGTAAACTTGTTGTCATGACCACCACAGAATGCCCGCCTCTCAAATCATCCAATAGGACAAAGAGGAGGTGACGTGGGGTACTTTTAAGCTGTGAGTTGAAGTGTTTTCAACTCGAGGAGTTCAGAGCGCTTTGGCATCATTAGACACCTAGAGCGCAGAAACGCCAGGTGCAAGGCAACGGAGAAATAGTGAGCAAAAAGTTTCATTCTCATTAAGAAAAATTACAAAAAGCTGCCTCCAGCTGCTAAAACGCTTTCTGTGTGATCAGGGCCTTAGAGTTTAGTGAAGCTTAAACCTGACTGCTGCCTCCATACACCCCTCCCTCCACATTAGATCAGGAAGAGGACAAGGGAGAGATAATAAATGAAGTAGATGAATGAACAATTAGGCCTCAGCAACATTGTTTTGGAAATGAAAACAAAGGTTTGATTGTTAAAAGGGGGCGTGTCATAACAGTTAGGTCCCGATGGTGTAACACAGACAAGATAGAGGTATCCATCAGGGAGAGAGACGAAGCACATCGTATACTCCATGTAAGGTTATTGCTAAAGCAGTTCACTGTGAAATGGAGCTGTTACAGATTCCACTTTCCTCAAAGTAAATGAATTCCAGCACGCCTCATGTGACCATGACAATTTGGGGAAACAAAGACCCGCCAAAGTTGCGTGCTGTTGGTAGCTCGCTAACTTAATCTGAGCTCTGTACAGCTAAACGTCACATTAAACCTATTTCCTCCCACAATTTTTGCTCAATTGACACCAAACTTGCTACAGAGCATCTTCAGCCTACAGTGCATCAAAATGTTTGACTGTAAACGGTATTGTAAACATATACTTGCAAATTCTTGCTAAATACATTTTCAATGTTCATTAAAAAAAATGACAAAATTTTGGAGTCATGGTAGATGATGTTTGGAAAATATCAGAATTTTATCTCAAAAACTGAATTTTTTACAGCATTTTGAATTTCGCTCTCGTGCGAACAATTGGAGTAAATGCAAAAATGGCATTTTTAAACATCGGTTCTTTACTTATGGAGCCAATAAATCATTGTTAAGAAGATTGTGAGTTCAAGCCTCAGCTCGTGCAACATTTTCATATGAGAAATCTACCTAAACTTTTCATAAAGGTCCAGTCCCATGCCAGATGTCCTCAACCATATGTGCTACAGCTTTGGAACTTTCACTTTGAAGTTTGCTTTTCCATGGCATGGATGGCTATTGTCTGGCACCCTGATGCTTGGCTCAGTCAATTTGTGAAGCCACACATGAACTGTCACTTGCCAATTAGCTCAGTGAGATAGAAGACGGACCTCAGTCTCAGAAGTTGTGAGTTCAAGCCTCAGCTAAGGCAGAATGGACATTCTAATGTGAAAGTCCTATGTTCAAGCATCATGCTATCTGGATTCGAGACTACCAAGGTTAAAATAATTATGATCCAGGCAGTTTTGCAGAGAGACAAATACTCTTTATCAACACTTTTCCCTGTTATCCCTTGTCTCTTTTCCCTGTTTATTTGGCTTAGCTATCAGTCAATATGCAGAGTCTATCCAATAGCTACTTTTACATATTTTAAAAAATGTTTTCATCTGTCACCATGGATAATGTTTAGCTTTAAGCTAGATCAGGCCAGTTTGTTCATAATTGCTAGCAGTTAATGTTATTCTTACTTTCTTGTTCTTGAGTTTTTTCTTTCCTTTGTATATTATGAGTCTGATCACTTCAGCCACTCACCCACAATTTGAAGGTCATGCCATAATTATATGATGTAACTTCTATATTGTGATATGCTTTGTTTTAGTGTGTGTGTTGCTCAGAATTGCCTAATTTTGCCTAAAATTGCCTGGCCCTGACCATTGCTGCGCAGCAGCTATAATTATTATTACTATTTTGGCATATATTGTTGGAATAGGTTCACAAATGTCCCGGGAGGTGATCTAAAAAGGTTAAAAAGGCATTTACCATGCCAACTTTAATACTTTACTTAAAATTAAAATGCTGGTGAGTGTTGGGGGTAAAGCCTTACAAAAAATTAATGTAAAGTCTACACAAATGCCCAGGATGGTCAAACTGCAAAACTCAGTGTTCACTTGACATATTTTTTTTTATGTTATGTCAACTATCTATGATTAATTTGACCAAAATTTATAAAGCCCACTATCAATGTGCACTTTACATGTTGTGGCGTGCTGGGACTAAATGGGTGGAGTTTCCCAGCATGCTGCGAGACAATGTGTTTAAAGCCATAAGCCAAAGAAAACCGTTAAAATGTTTTCTAAATTACTGATGTTACCCACACATAGTGATAATGTTTATCTATTTCACAATGGTTCTAATGGGTTACAGTTAATGTTGTGGTAAAAGACATTTTACACCACAAGTTAAGTTGTTTACACAGTTAGTGACGTCCTGCCTGTGTAGCTGTCACAATGGCCAGCATTAAGTTGTACTGAGATGAAACAAAGATAATTTCATAGATCAGAGTTTAATTTGATGTCTCATTCCAGCATTTGAGAAACCTAAACTTGACAGAATTTATTTTATAGATCAATGAAACAAAAAAAAGTGTTATTATGTTTGTATGACATATAATTAAGTGCTCAAACAACAACAAAAAAAATGATGTTAAACTGATATAAATTTCCTGTCAGACAAACATCATGTGACACATTTAATTTGTGTCTGGTGTACTCTCAAGTTTTATGTTATTGTGTTGTAATAAAACTAAAAATTTTCAGTGCAAGCTGTTTCCAGTGAGTGAGTGAGTGAATTGGGGTTTACAGTGACATCAGCAGGCAATCAGGTACATCGACACCAGTCGTTTTTATCGAGTCCAACAGCACTGAATGCCCTCTGGTGCTTTCTATTTGATTTTGGCTCCATCTAGTGGTAGTATCAAAGATGACACTTGGTGACTTTGTGATTTGCTGAAAACTAAACATAGTCCACTCCAGTTCCGTGTGTGTGTGTGTGTGTGTATGTATTGTTTAATGTGTCTACAAACAAACCCATCAAAATAAGTTGGCTAAAAAGATCTTGCCTGTTGCAAATGTAACTTTTATGACGAAACATTGTTCAGGCTAACAGTATTGTTTGATTGTGGAAAACATCACATTCCAAAGCTGTCAAGTATGTTAGGCTATTTTTTTTTTTTTTTTTTTTTGTGTGTGTGTGTGTGTGTGTGTGTGTGTGTGTGTGTGTGTGTGTAGAAAATAAAGCAAGACAGATGTAAAATATTTCCAGTTTTAATTTGATAGTGAAGCTAAAGTATGGTGTTTGGATTTGAATATCAAATTCAGAGTAAGCATCCTGTAGCTTCAAATATATGCTCAAACAAGCAGACATAGAACATACAATGTGTATCATAATGTTGGCAGTGTAACATTAAAGGGGTGATTTTGAAGGAAGGATTTTAAATATAGTATATTCTATTGGCTTATAACAGTATTTGTCTTTTTCTGCATGTGTGTGTGTTTCTTTGATGAGTCCTCCTTCCTCTTCCTGCTGCTGTGACTGCTCTGTTGCAGCCTGTAGGTTTTTCTAGCTTGGATTCTCTCTTTCTCCAGGACCTCAGTGTCATCCAGAATCTCCAGGCCAGGGAGCTGACTGATGACATACTGTCTGAAGAAACAAAGACAATCAAGACAAATTTAACAAAATCTGAGAGGGTTGATTTGATCAAGTGCATGTAAATGTTTGCCAGCTGTATTACAGCACAGAAGGAAGTGTGCAACTACTCACGAATGAGGGGCTCGTGCTTGTGATAGTGTGAAATGTAAACATTAATGACTCCTCCTTGGCTGAGATGTAATGTTAGCTAGGTCAGTGGTGCTAGGTGAGCTAGCAGTAGATGCACACTTCCATCTGTGTCATTATACAGTTGGCAAGTGTAGTTTGGAACGACGAAAATAGTTCCTATTTGAAGCTGCTTACAACAAGAAGTGTGGATTATCTTCAGTAACCAGGTCATGCTTTCTGGAAAGAGACATTGCTGTTGGGTTTTTCAAACTTATTTTTTGGTGCTTTGAGCACCACAAACTGAGTGCCAACTATTTTGTTTATGTTGGAGAGAAAGCAGACATCTAAATATCTCAAACACTCTGCATCTCACACCAAAACTATCTAGACTGACAAAAAGCACTACAGGTAAGAGGAAAAATATGGATTTTTGATTTTGAGGTGAACTGTCCCTTAGACTATAAGTAAAATGATGGTCCATACATAACATTACTATTAGTCCAATTTTGAGAAAACACAGGGCATTTTTTGGCATGATGTTCTTGCATTGATGAACCAGATGAGGGTGCTAATACAAGTAAAAATGTCAAACTTTGAAAGGCCATTACTGCTGCACATGCCATATTGCATTCCATCAAATTAGCACTGGTTCTTGAACTGGTTCCATTCAGGTTTCTTGAAACCTTGGTGCTATCTAATGAACCGGACTGCATTTCCACTAGTTTTGCGCAGAACTATTGTAACCATGTATGTGTTATCAACAGGATGTGTTTGCTTTTGTTCAGCAGCAGGATGAAAGCTGAAGTGTTTGGGGCTACATTATCTGCTCAGATTCAACTAAATGCTTCAAAACTCATTGGACGATGCTTCACAGTGCAGATGGACATTGACCTGAAGCATACTGCAAAAGCAACCAAAGACATTTTTAAGGCAAAGAAGTGGAATGTTCTG
>NC_065522.1:3590456-3606642 GCF_006386435.1 Epinephelus moara | reverse complement strand
TTTACTTGTGTTATCTTTGACTAATGTTTAAATTTGTTTGATGATCTGAAACATTTAAGTGCGGAAAACATGCAAAAAAGTAAGAAATCAGGAAGGGGGCAAACACTTTTTCACACCACTGTATATATGTATATATATATATATATATATATATACACACACACAGTATATATATATATGTATATATAATAATAAAACAATTTGCACAAGTGAATAATATGTAGGGTCAATGTAAAGATGCAATTAGACACAAATTCCCACTCGGCAGCAGGATGAATGCGATGGACACGATACAAAATACGTGAAATAAGCAGCACAAATGAAGTGAGTAGGGTAATTTCGTGTCAAAAGTTTCTTTGCGAGAGTTGAAAACCCTGAATTTCAGCGACCAATTTGCGCCACAACAGCCAATGAGCATTGAGATCCTCTGGGGATGAATAACGTTGAGGATGTATTGGCAGAAGTTCATTCATCGATTCAGCGATTTCAGGCACATTGGACGTGAATTATTAGCGTGTATGAAGGCAGCCAACATAAAGTATTCTAGCGTTCAAACTTGCACGAGACATGCGTTGCAAAAATTCACATTGTGTTTGGTGTGAACACAACATAAGAGTTTTTTTCATAAACATGAATATACAACGGCGGCACGGTGGTGTGGTGGTTAGCACTGTCGCCTCACAGCAAGAGGGTTCCTGTTCGATCCCGGGTGTGGGAGCCCTTCTGTGTGGAGTTTGCGTGTTCTCCCCCTGTCAGCGTGGGTTTTCTCCGGCTACTCCAAAAACATGCAGATTGGGGACAGGTTAATTGGTGACTCTAAATTGTCCGTAGGTGTGAATGGTTGTCTGTCTCTATGTGTCAGCCCTGTGATAGTCTGGCGACCTGTCCAGAGTATACCCTGCCTCTTGCTCAATGTCAGCTGGGATAGGCTCCAGCCCCCCCGTGACCCTCAAGAGGATAAGAGGTTAGAAAATGGATGGATGAATATACAGTGTGTACAGAGGGATTCTTGATTTTGGTTCTATAGTTAGTGACCTGATCTGTGAAAAGCACCTTGATGCTCACCTGTAGTCTTTGTACTGGGTCAGACTCCCTCCATTGAAATAGCTTGGTGCTGCCTCATTGTTCATCATACTGAGGATCCTATATTACAAAGGGATATATAGAAGCATAAAGTAGGAGGGAAAAAAATGATGACTATATGAACTGACTCCAGGCGTTTCCTCTACAGACACACAAAACAATCCCAGGCTCACTTTATGTTGGGAAACTTTCGTCTGACTTCCTCCACAAACACAGGCAGATTGTTGATCTTGTTCTTGTTGATGCACACTGTGGTGACACTCAGCATGTAGGGGAACTTGATGTGAGATGTGTAGTTGTTGCAGTCCAGGATCAGAGTGCTGAGCTTCTCCAGCTGACCCAGCAGAGCCGGGTTCCAAAAGGACTGAATGAAGGACAACATATAAAACTCAAACTGCTCAGGTTTGTCACTCACTAAGGAAATATACATCAATATACTGTATCATAAGTCCCTTTTACACTGTGTCTTCAAGGCAAGAATTTCACACTGTAGGGGCGTCGGTGGCTTAGTGGTAGAGCAGGCACCCCATGTACAAGGCTGTTGCCGCAGCGGCCCGGGTTCGACTCCAGCCTGTGGCCCTTTGCTGCATGTCACTCCCTCTCTCTCTCTCCCCCCTTCACACTTGTCTGTCCTGTCATATAAAGGCTAAAAATGCCCAAAAAATATCTTATAAAAAAAAAAAAAAGAATTTCACACTGTTATTCCACCTCACCAAACTGTGGGGGGATGGAGTTATCTCGCCTTTAAGCGGGTATAGGACATAGTAACAGTGCCAAAATTATGTCTGTATAAACGGCCAGCAGGATGGGACCATGGGCAGCACAGGTGTGATGCTTTGACAATGTGCAACCCACCACAGAAGATTTGAAAAGCAGCTGGTAGCAGTCAGGCTGCGTGGAACGCTGCTCAGCCTGCCTTCCAATTTTTTCCAGTGGCCACTCATGGCATTGCTGTGAAAAAATTCCTGTGGCCCAAAAAACATTTTCCCCTTGGGCCACCATTATAAAAGAGACGTCTTTGAAACCTCAAACTGCAAACAAGGTCAGTTAGGAATTTTCTATTCTGAATTTTTGATCTATGGAAGTTTTTTTCTTCGTAATTTTTTTTCTCTTTAAAAATCTGTGACATCATCACAACGTAAAGTCTATGGAAATCGCGGGCGGGGCCAGTGGGAGAAGCACGACTGCACATACTCAGAGGGCCACATACCGTGGAAATAAACCAGGAGGCTAGAAACTTGTTTGGCAGCTCCATTGGAATGAATAGATGCCATCTTGGGATCCGATAGCTAGCTATCATAATAAATCTGTGGTCCGGGAGCTCCTTACTAGGCTTGTCGCAATACTAGAATTTCAGTAGTCAATACCAATACCAGTGAATTTCCACGATTCTCGATACTCATTCGATACCACGATAAAAATAAAAAAACAGAACCCATGTATTTCTAAATCCACTACTTTATTAAAACTGTTTCAAACTTTAACTTTAACTCTAGCCTCATTTACACCGCAAGCAATCCACAAGCGTTGCGGCAGCACACGTGTATTCACACCAAAACCGAACAGACGCATCGCCTGCGGCCACTGCTGTCCTGTCAAAATACAAACCACAACCGAACAGTTGGTGGCAGTAGTGCATCGTGTTTGCAAATCTCCAAGAAACCCCAAAGAAGAAGAAGAATGAGACATTCGACTCGGGGGGGAAAAACCAGTGCTCCCAATTATATGTTGAGGTCGCACAGATGAAATTTTGGTCGCATATGTGACCAAAACAGTCGCAATTTCGAGCCCTGAAGGCCAAAGCATGATCGATCCACCCCTGTTAACAGTTGGACAGGTGTTCTTTTCATGAAATTCTGCACCCTTTTTTCTCCAAACATACCTTTGCTCATTGCATCCAAAAAAGTTCTACTTTAGCCCGTTTCACACTGACAGATTTTCGGCGAATGTTGGGCTGTGAGCGTTTAGACACACAGAGCCAGATTAGCAACTTGATCCGAGGTGCCCAATTTCTGCCACAGAAGGGGCTGTTGATGACTTGTGGGAGGAGCTGTTGATGACGCCACACGTGCAACCTTGCCCTCGCAAACGAAGAGACTATTAACCGTCAGATGACAGGAACAATGAAGAATGGGCCAACTTACGAGAGAATCACGGAAGGACTGACTAGCCGCAGCTTCCCTCCCACGTCACTGTTTACATCACGCGCTGAGCTACACGTTTTGTTACTTGCTCACGTCCCCATTGCCCCAAAAAAGGCGCATTCTGAATAAACAAAAGTAGGTAGGCAGCATTTTGCCGCACTCCCCGATTTTGCTTTTATATTGCCAATGCTGAAGAGACTGATTGGGCTTTCCTGCAAATTTGCACAATTCCTATCTAAAAGGGGCTTTAAAATACACTTGTTTCCAAAAAGCATCAGGCTTGTTTAGATGTTCCTTTGCAAACTTCTGATGCTGAATTTTGAACTTCTGATGCTGAATTTTGTGGTGAGGACACAGGAAAGGTTTTCTTCTGATGACTCTTCCATGCAGGTCGTATTTGTACAGGTGTCACTGCACAGTAGAACAGTGCACCACCACTCCAGAGTCTGATAAATCTTCCTGCAGGTCTTTTGCAGTCAAACAGGGGTTTTGATTTGCCTTTCTAATAATCCTACCAGCAGCTCTCTCAGAAAGTTTCCTTGGTCTTCCAGACCTCAACTTGACCTCCACAGTTCCTGTTAACTTCCATTTTTTAATTACATTACGAACTGAGGAAACAGCTACCTGAAAACACTTTGCCATCTTCTTATAGCCGTCTCCTGCTTTGTGGGATTCAGTTATTTTAGCTTTCAGAGTGCTAGGCAGCTGTTTAGAAGAGCCCATGGCTGCTGATTGTTGGAACAAGGTTTCAGGAGTCAGAATATTTATAAAGCTTTGAAATTTGCATCACCTGGCCTTATCTAATGGGGACTGTGAACAAGCCATAGCCCTAACAAGTTAATTAAGGTCTGAGACCCTGGTAACAGTTATCTGAGAGCTCAAATGTCCTGGGGTGCCCAAACTTTAGCAAAGTGCTCCTTACTTTTTTCACTTTAAAATTGTACATCTGATCTTGCTTAAAATGTTGAAAAGCATGTTTCATCTTTAACTTCATGCCTTTTGGAGATCAGATCATCTCTACTTATTTAACTGTTCACAGTCAACAAAATTTGACCAGGGGTGCCCAAACTTTTGCATGACACTGTAGTGCTTATGTGATTGATAGATTATTTCCTTACAAAGATATATGTAGGTTTAAAAGATGTAAATTTTTCACTCTGCAAATGATCCCCAGTCAAACATGTGTTGCTGTGAAAGGCACACCTGTGTCTAACCTACACAGTAACTATTGGTGGGGCCATGGAAGGCAAGAAAACACACACCAGCTTTGCAAAAAACAAAGGAACACTGTGCTTGGTCTCTAAGCCTCTAGTTATTAAGAAAAGGATACTCATTCAGCAGATTGTTACTCAGGTCCAGCACCTCCAGTGTCTCTGTTTGCGTTAGGATGGATTCATAGGGGATTTCTGTCAGGTCCTGGTAGGCAAAAGAAAGCCACTGAAAGCTGGAGCTGTGCCCGGGTTGACTGTGTTGGCCTGAGGTGTGATGATCCATGACAGAAAAATTCAGCAGTTTGTCCTCACTTGTATTGATGAAGATTAGGGGAGCAGATGATTATGTCATGATCAAGCCTTGAATAAACAGCAAAACAGTAAATGGTTAATAGACATGAATGACTCAGAACACAGTCTGATGAGCCAGTAGGTGATGATGTTTTGGGGTTTTGAACTCAAATGATGACCAATGTTGGGCAAGTTATTCTCAAAATGTAATAGATTACATATTACTAGTTACATTCATCTGAAAGTAATAAGTAACTTTACAATATTATTCTTTGTGTGTTACTTTGACCAAAATCATCTCAGAAGAAATGTTGATTTTAAATGGAAGAGGGTCATGTTGTTTCACAGCAGGTAATCAAAGCACTGCAGCTCCAGTTTATTGCAGTTCATTTCAAATCCAGTGCTGCGCAGGTCTGACCCATTCATGCATTCACATACAGTGGTTACCACTTTATATTAAAATCCCTGCTTGTATTAATAATTGTGTGATGATAAAGAACAATTAAATACTGTTGACCTATAAAATAAATTAATATCCTTGGACACAGCGAGGGTCAGGCAGAGGATCAAAGCCGGATGATCATGAGATATGGATAAATATTTGTGTTCAGGAAGACTGTCTATTCTCCCTGAACATGTGTGTGCCTTTAAAGGTCCAGTGTGTAAGATTTAGGGGGATTCAGTGGCTTCTGGTGGTAAGGATTACAGACTGCAACCAGCTGAAACTTTCACTAAAACCACAGAGGTCCCTTCCTCTCCAAAACAAACAGACCCGGTGATTTATACACTGAATAAAGCAGTGTCATGTTACAAACCAGTGTTTTTTTAGGTGATGTTTGGTACGTTGGACACAGACGTTTTAACCAACCATGTTAAAAAATCTGGACCAGGGGGTTCTCAGAGGTATGCAAGGGGGCGGAAAAATTATGAGTCGGTGACTTTGTGTGATGAAAGTGTTTATTTATGTTTGTTTATTTTTAAAATATTTGAAATATATTTGAAAATATATATTTTGCCTTTTGCAACAACTTATCCTTGTGGAAGTGCAGTTTCCTCCCTCACTGACCTAAAAGATACAAGTCAAGACTGCAGCCTGAGGCCGATATGGCCCTCTGCCTAACAACCTCCATCTGCCCAGTTAAATATGCAACTCATGTTTATACACTATATGTAGCAGGGGGGTCCTGCTCAGTCTCACTGTTTTCTAAAGGGTTCTTGGCCTGAAAAACAGTCAGTATGTTAACATGACATTAGAGAAAATGGATTTATTGCGTAAGTCCAACTAAAACCAGACTTTTAAAATGCATGTAAACACGTTAGTCCAACTGAAATTGTACTAAATCGAATTTCTCACAATCAGACTAACACACCCAAATAATGTAATTGGGAGTTGAATTACTCCTGCATGTACAGTATACAGTCAATCGGATCCAAACTGGCCTAGGTGCTCTGTGCATGCTCCACAGTATCTGCTCCAGGCTTTTAAATGATTAACAGGAGGAGAAGCCAGTAACAACATAGCAACCAGAGCCATGCATTTTTGGATGGACGAAATGTACAGAGCTATAAAGTTGTTTACCATGGTTCCAGTTTGCTACAAGCTACCCGTGGCTAACTTGTTTGTGGTCTGTGATGTAATAGGTCAACCAGAAAAAGGTCCAATACTAACAAGCTGAAAGGAGGCATATCACCATCCCCCGTAACGGAGTCGGACATACTTTGGTTAATAAATCGATGCCTCTCCTGTGCTTGTATACTGGGACGAGAACAGTAGTCCTATTAAATGGCTTAGTCGAGCTATAACTGTAGCTCCACTCAAATGTGCATGTAAACGTACTGATTGAAGACCTCTGCACTGGACCTTTGAATGAACACTGAATTAAACTGTTGACTGACACATTTAATAATAATCTGGACACATAAACTAGAGTACAAATCATATTTCTCAGCGACAGTAGTTTAATGGTTATACTATGGTTAGCTAGCTGACATGGTGACATCATCTTAACATAAAATGCTCACATAAATCAGAAGTGAGAGAGAGAAAAATGTTTCAGTTAAAGCAGCACAGAAAATAATGACCTCATCACAGCCACTAAGACCAGAATGTGTTGACCTACAAAACTGTAGCTATAGTGTGTGTTATGTCACCTGAAAGCCTTCTTTATTCTAATACGTATTATGGGTTATAATGTGCAGTAAACACAGAGAGGCATTGATATCAAGGTTAAGGTTATTCAAAATAGGGCTGCCTTTTGTATGAAAATATTTTACTGTCTTTTTCATGGCCCATGACTGCAGATACACTGTAAGGTGAGAAGCTTCTAATGCACTAAATTACTAGCAAAGTAGTCCATTCAACAGTATGGTAAATTATCAAAGTATGACTGTCTCAAAACTCCCCCTGACCATCTAGTGCGCCAAAGAACATGTATCATCATTTACAGTATTCAACCATAATATGCACTCATTTTAAACTACACAAATATTTCAGGTTGTCCTGCTACTTTGTGAAACACTCAAATATGAATCTAGATACAGCATACGCTGTTTTAGCTGAACTTACCAAGCTGAAGAGGATCTGCTGTATCTTTCAGTGCATGCAAACCTCAGAGAACTGCTTCCAGCTCATATAAAAGGCCCTCTTTCATACTCCGGCTGTAGATCACATGATGGGGATAATCACATTGCTGCTAAACCTTGTGTTTGGGAGGACCCACTGGACCAGATCTAAATAGCATTGATAGTGTTGAATTCTCAAAAAGAGGAAAACAACAATACCGGCTTATTAACAGAGAAGAAATGTCAACTTTAAGTCTTGTTTTATTGTACCCATAGACAGGTGGCTTGCTGATGATCATAGTCAAAGGCTTATCAATGAACTGAGGAAAAAACATTACCTCTTTTATGAGCTCATTTTGGAGTAGATGTTCACAGACTTACTTTGCTCAATTACAGGAAACATCACAGACTCAAGTCTGTTGTCTAAAATCACACTGTAGGAGCTCTCACAAATACTGATTTAATTCTGTGTGTAAATACTGCAAGGAACATCTCTACAACTTATTAAATTAGTCCATTTTTAAATGGAATCCAACACATTGTATAAATGAAAAAACATATGAGCTGATTGTATAAAATATACCATGACAGGCTAATTTACACAAATCGATTAGAATTTTATCTTGGCATTTATTTTGATGGTTTTTTTTTTCAGTTTACAGTGCCAAATTAACATGTCTATTACTGGAATAATGAGAACCCGCCCATACCCGTATAGCTCAGTACCAGAGCCAACCCATTACCCGTCATTTTGTCTAAGTCAAAACTACACCTGCCAGCACCCGTTAAGAAAGGTCCCGCGACCCAACCCATACCCCTGATTAAACACAGGCAGGCTACGGTCACTCACATTAAGCTGGGTTCTCCGTTCTTGAATTACAAATCCAGCAGAGGAAAAGTCTCTTTCACTGGCTGCGCTTGATGCCAGGATGGCGAAAACATTCCACACAGTCACTGCCAGGTTAGGAAACATTTAAGCATGCTCCTTCCACCACCATAAAACCTCAGGCTGTCCTTGTATGCACATGGAAGGGCAGAGAGGTGTGCTCTCTTCGCCTTACGCTTTCTGCATAGGTACAAGAAAAGGCAGAGAGGCTGGAGAACAGAGCCATACTGTACCACCATATGTAATACTGCAAATGCAAATAAAGTTGTGTTGGTTTTTTTTTGACTAAAGTGGTCTTGACTGAAATATATTTTTGCTCTCATCCACTGCCCACCTGGGTGTATTTCATTTTTAACCGTGCTCGTGACTATATATGTATATATAAATTTATATAAACCTTTTTGCAGGTAACCCATCAGGTACCAACGTGGTACACCACAAGGGTGAAGTATAGCTATACTGTCAAACGTTTTGGTGGTCAACTCTGTCATATACACCATTCTCAACTTCACCACACCCCAGGCTGTATGGGTTGAAGCCACAGGTGTGGACCTGAGTCACATGACTTGGACTTATGTTAGACTCGAGTCACAAATTTGACTTTACACCTGACTTGACAAAATCAAAAAAGACTTGCAACTCGACTACAACTTTACCCCAGTGACTTGTGAAATCACTTGGACTTGAGCCTTTTGACCTGTAAATACTTCATACATTTCCCCACATCCAGAAATTTAAAAGTATGTTTGTATACAAAAACCAAGCAGTGGTCCAAAAAACAAAAAAACAAAAAAACATTTGCAATATGCAAATGTACTGGTCAAGAATAACAGACAGAGATGCAACAACTCCAACAAACAAATCCAACAATTTGAAGCTGCACAAAAAACAGTAAGCGGAGGCTAATATTAACATAATATTAACACAGTTATCAAACTGCTTAGCCAACATTATTACTCTGTTGTTAAAATGGCATTACATTTGATGAACTTTTTCGGGAGTTTTTCCTTATCTGCTGTGAGGGTCCAAAGAACAGAGGGATGTTGTATGTTGTAAAGCCCTCTAAGGCAAATTGTGATGTGATATTGGGCTTTATGAATAAAACTGAATTGAATTGAATTGAATGAAAATCGCATCATGACCTTTTTGGGGACTCGAAACTCAAAGTTTAGGACTTGGGACTTGACTTGGGACTTGTCAGTTTTGAGTGGGACTTGACCTGGGACTTCAGTGCAAAGACTTGAGACTATTACTTGTGGCAAAACAACGACTCTGTCCCATCTCTGGTTGAAGCTGCTGCGGTAGTGGGCCAATCACACATCGCATTAAATGAAAGAATGCTCGCTGTGATTGGCTGCAAGTCTTTTTTTTCTTTAGATCTGGCTATAAAACAGGTCGAATTCAGGTATCGTTTGACTGGCAAAGTTTTGACACTACTTGGTACTGGGTTACTTTGGTCCTTATCTTAAGGGTATCAAGTGCCGATACCCAGCCATACTCCCCACCAATACCACTGCTGTCTGTGCATTGTATATGAGCACCATCATCTCCAAATTCCTATCAAATACAGCACACACAGCAGACTACAAATAGCATTTTCACTATATTTTGCCTGTAGACATGGAAACCAGACAATACTCTTTTGCTGGAAGGCTGTGTCAGTTAGGTCGTTGTAATCTGATTAAACACAAATTAATTTAGGAATATGCACAATGCAAACACAATATACATCTAAATAA
This sequence comes from Epinephelus moara, assembly GCF_006386435.1. Classification (NCBI taxonomy): domain Eukaryota; kingdom Metazoa; phylum Chordata; class Actinopteri; order Perciformes; family Serranidae; genus Epinephelus; species Epinephelus moara. Next base: position 3,596,726 of record NC_065522.1, on the reverse strand, counting down.
TAAAAGCCTGCATTCCAGATTTGGACACAGACTGCCTCAGGTAATGTTGCATGACCTGTAGGAAATTTGCACAAAGAACAATATCAACAAATAGATTCACTAAATTATTTGTACAGTGAGTACACACAGTGAATCTGGGGCTTTCAGGGCCCCTGGTGGACAAGAGACCCTGTTGGTAATCCAGCCTTGGTTCCATTGGAAAAAAGGCAAATACACTAAATACATTTGAAAAAATCTCTTGTGAGCTTTACATATACAACAACACTTTTAGTGGTTAATTAGTATAAATGCAGTGTAAACAATGCCACTTAGTGTTGCAAGTTACTTTTTAGGCACAATAATTGTCACTAAGCTCATTATAAATGATATAAATAGTTCCAGCAAAGTTCCCTTTGATCCTCATTAGATGTTTTCTGGTACTGCAGATTAAATGTCCCGAGGATCAGTCCTTCCTCCTACTGAGAGAACACAGTGGCTCATGGCTGTGATGCTCCATACACTGTCTTTCTAATTCAAGTTCTGATTGAACACACAAAGGAATGACCTCTGCTCGTTTTGCAGTCCCTGATTTGCCACTTTGCTCTTCTCCATACCAGGACACACTTTTTGCTTCCCTTCATTTTGGACCGAGGGGGTGTCTTTCTCCAGTTAGTGTAGATGACCGGCTCACCGCCTGCCCACTCCCAGTATCCTCGGCCGTCCCTGTCATTCAGGCCTTATATAATAGGGGAAAAGTCAAAAAGTCAGTCAAAAAGTTGTGGCATAGTTGTACTCTACAATGAAAAAAAATAAAAAAATTCATGATGAAAAAAAAACAGAATGGTGTTGCAACAAATGACTCAAGGATACCCACCTATCCAAAATGGTTTTCTTCCACTGAAGTCCCACAGCCAGTCCATGTCCACTTTAGAGAGAACACTTGCTAGAGTGCCTTTATATCTGAAAAAAAAAAGACAGAGAAAGTTGTGCATTCTAAAGGATAATGCATGGTGCGTATAATTCAGTTTATATAGTTTTTATGTATGAAGTGCGAATAATTAGAGGCATGCATGTCCATGCTTTCTGCCTCAATTTCTGTCCAAGTCTGTTAATCCATTAAAACACAGAATGTGTGTGAGCTCCATGGTAGCTGTACCTCTCCCTGCAGGCCCTATTAGCTGTGCTCCATGACACCTTGTGCTCAGTGCTGAGGGTGTAACAGTAGCCACGATGAAAGGTCCAGCCCTGAGGACACATCTGAGCACTCACCATCTGTGATTCAACAAAAAATGAACAGATGTGTTGACATTTGTCTGTGGACATTAATGATTTCATATGATTTGTTTTTTGGGGTTGTCAAGTGGTTGATTGGTTGGTCAATACGCTCTTGTCCAACCAAATTTTCACTGGTCCAGCAATGGCTGGTTTTACTTTAATAGATCTGTGTTTCTTTTCCCAGCTGAAAATGGAAGTAGTTGTTGTTCAGCACTTGAATTATCCACTGTGATGACTCAGGCTGTTCTCACTAATTTTTTGTATGTTTTCCTATGAAAAGCAATGCACCCAAATTTGTACATATCCCATGTATTTTGAAAGGCTGCGATCACTAGATCAATGCACTGACAGCAGTAATCAAGGAAGCAGTCCCGAGGGCTTGGAAGGAGGCAGGTTGGGGTGGTAGATGGGTCACAACAAAATGGACACAAAAAAATGGGCTTTTGCCTGGGACTTTACCCTGGAGATGTGTGTTCAGTGAATTCTGAGTGATTTTAAGGTACGTCCTTACCATGTGTCTTTTCCTAAACCTAACCACATTAACTTTTTATGCCTAAAACTTAAGACATCCAACCATGTTTCTTTTCCTAAGCTCAACCTCTGTAACTTTACGTTTATTATACAACTGTACTTTATGGATGTAATGTCATTCCTGGGGTGCAAATTCCCAGGATATCACACGAACCGTTCTATGAGAATATGTTGGACAATTGGTCTTTGTGGTATTTACCCCACCTCTTCTCCACTGTGATTGGATTGCACACAGTCTTTAACCAAAGTTCAACATTTTTCAACTCTTAGTTTTAGTCAAAAACAAATCACAGAAGACATACAGTGTCGGCTTTATGATTACAGATTCATTTTAGTCTCCACATATTAATATTGAGCCCTATGAAAAGAAAAAAAAATGTTTTAGTGGACACACAATGGCACCAGGTAGAGTGCGCTGTGGCAATTTAGTAAATCTTTAGATAGCATGCAGATTTCCCCCCATAGACCAATTCATTGGTGGAAGAGTAGGTTGATTCAGTTGGTTCAGTTGATCAATATTATCTTTGGTTGACCGCAGCCCTAGATTTTTAAGAAACAGCATACAACATCCCTCTGTCCTTGGGACTCTCACAGCGGATAAGGGAAAACTCCCCCCAAAAAAACTTTAACGGGGAAGAAAAATGGTAGAAACCTCAGGAAGAGCAACGGAGGAGGGATCCCTCTTCCAGGATGGACAGACGTGCAATAGATGTCGTACAGAACAGATCAACATAATAAATTTACAGTGTTCCATATGTCTGTCTGTGTTTTGTCAAGCAAAGAGAATAATTCACTCCAAATGTATTGTCTACAAACATTCCATATGGAGTTCCGCAGGGTTCTATCCCTGATCCACTACATTTTAGTCATTACAGTCTATGTTAACATTTATGAGCATAATTCAGAGGGACATATTGAATTTTATCATTACGCTGAAGACTCCCAATTCTATTTAACTGTCAAGCCTGCTTGTCTGGGACTCTTTACTGTATTAAAAACCACATCTCTGGCATTATTTAATGGATGTCAGTAATATAGTTTCCTCCAACTTAATCAAGAGTCAAGAGTTATTGGCCCACAATGGCAATTTACTAAACTATCTCAGCAAATTACAGCTCAAGCAAGAAATGTGGGTGTTACGACTGATTGTGATCAAACTTCAGCTGCATATAAAGAACATTAGTAAAAACAACATTGCGTTATTTGAAAAATATTGCTAAGGTCCGACATTTTCCCAGGGGTGCCGGTGCATGCTTATTAAAAGTAGGTTTCTTTGTTGTGAAGCTGGAATACCTGGTCAGTTGGTGCCCAGGGTTTCCAGGAGACACCGTTGCAGTGAAAGAGCTGATTGGTGGTCAGGTTGAAATGCAGCAGTCCCATCAGTTCTGGCACACAGGGCTTGGGTATGGAGTTATCAGCTGTAACCTATGAGCCATAGAAATGCACAAGAAATGAATTTAGTATTGCTTAAATTGGAATGCAGTGTGCCTTTAACCCTTTAGCCTAAAACACTGTAACTAGTTGAACATTTGAAACTAGTGAGAAGCACTGTATGAGGCACAGTGAATCATGGCCTGATCCTAGACTACAACATAAAATTGACATTCTGTCATTCAAGGTGCTTCTGCTGTGTCACCTAGTGAAAAGTTAAGACCCTCTCTTACAAACCACGAAATAGTGATCATATCTTACTATATAATGACGAAAACTCTGTCTGTGGGTGTGTCTGTCTGTGTGTCTGTTCCACGTTTTTCTTCTCACTGACTTGGTCAATCCATGTGAAATTTGGCACAGTGGTAAAGCGTAATGGGAGGATGTGAATGAAGCAATATTACATCAATTGGCCAAAGGGGGGCACTATAGCAACCGAGTGAAATTGCAAACTTTGAATGGGCATATCTCATGCCCCGTATGTCGTAGAGACATGAAACTTTGCACAGACATGTCTCTCCTCATGAGGAACAAATTTGCCTCATGAAACCATAACTTCTGGTCATAGAGATTTTCCGCCATTTTGAATTTTTTGAAAAACACTTAAAATCGATCTCTTCCTAGGAAGTTTGACCGATCTGCATGAAACTCTGTGAACATAACCTAGGGACCAATATCTAAAGTTCCCTCTTGGCAAAAGTTGGAAAACTTACTAAAACTGAGCTTCTATAAGGCAATGAATATTGCAGAGGGCGTGGCTCATCACACAAAGGTGTATAACATCTCAAAGGTTTCACCGATCACCACGCAACTTTGTCGGCACATGACCACGCATAATCTGAGGGGACCCCTCCATTATTGACCTGATCAAACAAAATGGGGGCGCTAGAGAGCTAATTTCTTATCTAGGCCTAACCGCCGTATCGATTTTTACTAAACTTGGTAGATATGTAGAACAGGACGCCTCAAGATGACTGGAGAAATTTAACTCTAATTGGCAACTGGGTGGCGCTATAACAACAGAAAAATGAACGAAGGCTGGATTCCAACCCCCACCGCCGCAACAAGGGCTAGCGGGCCCATGTGAGCTACCAGTGCGCCCCCACATACAAACACTTTCTGCCAACTAACAACTATCTGCCTTTCAGCGTGCTCTACAACTAATGTACAGTTTTAGCCCACTAACTATCCCAAAATTGCCAATGGTACTACTGTACTTTCAATAAAGTTGACTATTTAATCTGCAATTTCCTATGACCTGTATCCCAAACACACACCATGTAAAACTGTATGAGGGCAACTGTGCACTCAGTGGGTATGGACTAGTTATTTCTTTAAGAAAAGGAAATGCATGAGTCTTTAAAAAAAATTAATTTTATTGAAAATTAATTTATTTTGTTGTGAAATAGCTTTGATCAGATATCCACTCCTTATCAAAGATTAACATTACTTGACGCCCATTTCTTTAAATATAAAAAAGATAATTATGCCAATATGTATATCTACATGTAAATTATATTCCCCTCTCATTGTTTTAAGCCAGTGGTGTTTGTAAGAGCCAAAGTTTTTATCCAAACTGTCAAACTTTGATTGCACATGGGAGAGGTAGCCTTTGGGCTATTTGCCATAAAGTAAGGTGACATGGTATGAAGGCCGACAAAGTCCACGTAGGCAGAAACTGATTGTGGATGAATGGGCCTAGTGCAGGGCTTTCACAAAAAAATAAAAAAACAAAATAATCTGGCAATTATGTAGTCTGACTATTATGGAAGTCCACGCAGGCCAGCCATCAGGAAATACAGGCACGGGGACAAGATTTTCTATGTGGGCCCCTCAACCACACCCACCACTGTGATAAAGTACTTCAAATGTTGTCCCATAACAAATAAAGTAAGTTCTGTCACAATTCAGTGGATATATTTATTTGTTTGTTTAATACTTCCTGTAAAAATAATCCAATTAATCCTATTTCTACATGAATTCAACTCAATGTTAAGACCTTCTCTTGAAAAGCAGAGGGAGTCACATGCGTGTCCTGGGCTGAAAAAATGCCCTCCCATGAATGATTGGAGAAAAGTCAAATGAAACATTGATTGAGGAAATTACTGCAAGGTATCATATCATAAGATCAAAACAGGAGTGAACAAATACATTTTTTCTTTATGCAGTCTTCTACTACTAATTACTAACTATTACTACTTTAATCAAACATTGGTCAAATTATGTGCAGAACTGAAATAGTGTGATGAATATATGGCTGTCAACTCTCAGTTTTCCAGTTATACCCAATTATATATACAATTTATGTTAAGCCTGTTTAGGGACCCCAGAATGCAGAAATATGCAAATACACCATTTTGAAAAATTATTCCTTTTTCCCTCACCAACATTTAACGTAAATTTGGAACATTATTTGCCCCCCTTTCTGACCATATAGCATAACATAGTTGGTACCAATGGATGCCTTAGTTCTTCTTTAATATGATATTATGATATCACTGTAGCTTTAAAACTGAGCCTGATACAGCAGATTTTATTTGCTAACATTAGTCTTCCTCATTCCTCATCTTCAGCTCTGCCTGTCCTCACGTTTTTTTTTGTCAGATATTTTGCCATTGTCTCTCTGCTCTTTTCATCTTCTTGTTCTCTCTGTACTGTGACTTTTCCTTAAGGATTCCTTGATTCCTTGTGAGACATTCTAACTTAGCTCATCAGGCTGAAGTCTGCCGCACATTTCTACATTAGTGGCACTGATGTGTTCTGTCTGCGCTGCCATCTGACCCCCGCAGTCAGATGGACTGCACCATTTCATAATACTTTCAAGGCTGGGAGTATAAGATGGCACGTTGAAATGTGTTTTAATAATAATTTTACATTTATTTATCATGTAAATACATATAGCTTGTGTTGTCAGTGATTTAAGTCAGTAAATAAATTGTACTTGATCCCATTTAAGGGTCAAACATAGACTTTTTAATGGCCCCCCATTGGCCTTGGGCCGGGGTCATATGTACCCTTTGCCCCCCCCCCCCCCCCCCCCCCCCCCCTGACTCT
>NC_065522.1:3567979-3590354 GCF_006386435.1 Epinephelus moara | reverse complement strand
CCCCCCCCCCCCCCCCCCCCTGACTCTACGCTGAAGATCCTGGCAAGACAGACTTGCTCTTAGCTGACTCACTATACATACTTCCAAGAAGCAGAAAAGGACCATTTGTACTCACAAGTCCTTTAGTCTGTGCTGTTTTTTGAGGTTTTGACATCTTTCTTTGAGGATGTGACTTTGACTTAGTAAACACAGCTGACACCTGCTGCTGTGCTCCCCTGCTAACCACTTGGACGTTTGCCTTTCTGCTCTTCCTCGATGGGGAGGTGTCGTCCTCTACTTGCATTTGCATGATGCCGTGATACTGGAATGAAGGAGACAAAAGAAATGAAGATTTTTTTTTTACCTAAAAAGGTTAGGTCAGTGATTATCAGCTGCTGCTGCTTACCGTGTAAACAATGTCTGTCCCGTTGTGAAAAACCGATGAAGGTGCAATCTGAAAGATGAAATGGTAATACTTTATACGTACTTTTAAGCTGGAACAAATGAAAAGAAAATTGTCAGCTTGTATAAAGTAAAATCCAGCACAGATCTTTAAGAACAGGTACTTACAGGCTTTGGGTTGCCTACAACTTTGATTTTCTTTTTTGGGACATCTGCTTTAGGTCTGGAGATGCTGTCTCCACGGGTCCAGATTACTGATTCAGTACCAAGGGGCAGTTTCTCTAGTTGAATGGATCCATGCTGGGGGTACGTGTCTGACCGGATCTCTTTTCCTCCAAGGACAGGAGCCTCCCGATCCTCTTTCAGCCTGTGCTCTCCTGTGATGTTTAGAATTTTAAATAAATAGTTTACCCCAAAATCTAAAACTCATATTTTTCTCTCTTTCCTGTAGTTCTGTTAATTGTCTGTATAGTTTTTGTGTGAGTTGCAGAGTGTTGGAGATATCGGCCGTAGAGATGTCTGTCTTCTCTCCAGTATTATAGAAGAAGATGGCCCTTGGCTTGTGGTGCTCAAAGTGCACAAAAATACTTTTAAAAAAACTCAACAGCAATGCTTCTTTGCAGAAATCATGCCCTGGTTACTCAAGATACCCTGCTCAAAATAATTAAGGGAACACTTAATTGTCACAGTAAAACACCAGATCAGTTAAGCTGATATCAATCTGTCCATTTAGGAAGCACAAGTGATTGTAAATCAGTTTCAGTTGCTTTGGTGCAAATTAAAGTGACAACAGGTGCAATGGAGAGGCAAGAGCAAGACAAGCCCCAAAAAGGGAATGGTTTTACACGTGGTGGCCACAGACAGTTGCTCTCTCCTTATCCTTCCTGACTGATTCTTCTCTAGTTTTGTGTTCTGCCAGTGTCCTTGTCACTACTGGTAGCATGAGGCAGTACCTGCAGCCCAATCAAGTTGCACAGGTAGTCCAGCTCCTCTAGGATGGCACATCCATACCTGTGGTTACAAGAAGGTTTGCTGTGTCTCCCAGCACAGTCTCAAGGACATGGAAGAGGTACCAGGAGACCAGCTGTCACACGAGGAGAGCTGGACAGGGCCATAGAAGGGCATCAACCCAGCAGCAGGACCAGTATCTGCTCCTTTGTGTGAGGAGGAACAGGAGGAGCACTGCCAGAGCCCTATAAAATGACCTTCAGCAGGCTACTGGTGTGCATGTTTCTGACCAAACTGTCAGAAACAGACCCCTTGAGGGTGGCAAGAGGGCCCCACGTCCTCCAGTGGGACCTATGCTCACGGCCCAACACTGGGCAGCTCAATTGGCATTTGCCACAGAACACCAGAATTAGCAGGTCTGCCATTGCCGCCCAATTCTCTTCACAAATGAGAGCAGGTTCACACTGAGCACATGTGACAGGTGTGAAAGAGTCTGGAGACGCAGTGGTGAACGTAATGCTGCCTGTAACATCATCCAGCATGATCGGTTTGGCGGTGGGTCAGTGATGGTTGGGGAGGCATATCCTTGAAGGGTCACACAGACCTCCATGTCATAGCCAACAATACTCTGACTGCTGTTAGGTACCAGGATGAAATCCTCAGAGCGACTGTCAGACCTTACCCTGGTGCAGAGGGCCCTGGGTTCCTCCTGGTGCAGTACAATGCCCGACCTCATGTGACTAGTGTGTAGGCAGTTCTTGGATGATGAAGGCATTGATATGTATCAGTAAATCCACTGTTGCTAAGTACCGCCACAACCTGTCCAGGAGCTCATTGATGCCATGTACAGGTCTGGGAGGAGATCCCCTAGGACATCATCTGCTGTCTCATCAAGAGCATGCCCAGATGTTGTCAGGAGTGCATACAGGCATGCGAGGTCATACGCACTACTGAATCACATTATGAGTTGCTGTAATAAAGTTCACATAAGTTGGATCAGCCTGTGGTTTCAATGTTTTATTGGTGTCATTTTGAATCCAGCCCTCAGTGAGTTGATGATTTTGGTTTCCATTGACCGTTGTTTTGCCATTTTGTACATCAGTAAATATTTTAAGCTAGAATAATTCATTCATCAAGATCTGATGTGCGATTTAAGTGTTTTCTTCTTCTTCTTTTTTTACTGTGTATTTTCATTATATTGGAGAGAAGGCGAACATCTCCACAGCCAATATCTCCAACAGCAACTCACAACAAAACTATTTAGACTGATAAATAGCATGAGGTGAACTGTCCCTTTAATGGTGGTATGTCAACTCCCTGAGTCCTTAATCAGGATGACTTGCACCATCTTGTTACAAAAATACTATACTGTGGTGGTAAGGTTATACAGGACAGTACATAGAGTCAAATCCCTTTAAATTTAAATAGTAAATGTACAATGTTTTTGTTTAGTATAAGCCATGTAAAAGGAATCATTTACAATGATGCAACTTTGCAAAGTATCCTATAAGATCTTGCAAATACACAGCTGGGGTTTATTTTTACCTCCACCAGAGTCCGTGATGGTGACCTCAGCCTTGTTGATGCTACCAATCACCATGCCTTCAGGGGAGACCAGTAGCACTTCAAACATCTCCTCAGCCTCCTCAAGGTGATCCTGAATGATCTCAATTTGCCAGCTCCTCTTTGACACTCCTACATCGACAAGAACATCATAACCTTTTACTAGAGTCTGTGCAGGTCTCATTTATTATGACGTTCGTACTTTTTATTTTGAAGTATGCTTGTTTAGCTTTAAGTAGCACTCACAATAGTAGCAACAGTGTTGTTACACTTTTACTCATGATTTTACACTGTGACTTGCAAAACAGTAGAAATAAAAAGCTCGACAAAAATTATTTGCCAAAGCTTTTAGCCACATCTTGTGGCCCTTATTAACAGATGGAGTTTGCTCAGTCACACTTGGTTCAGTTTTTACCATGTAAGTGTCAATCAATCAATCAATCAATCAATCAATCAAACAATTTCATTTATAAAGCCCAATATCACAAATCACAATTTGCCTCAGAGGGCTTTACAGCATACGGCATCCCTCTGTCCTTATGACCCTCGCAGCGGATAAGGAAAAACTCCCCAAAAACCCCTTTAACGGGGGTAAAAAATGGAAGAAACTTCAGGAAGAGCAACTGAGGAGGGATTCCTCTTCCAGGACGGACAGATGTGCAATAGATGTCGTACAGAACAGATCAACATGATAAATTAACAGTAATCCACATGACACAATAAGACAGAAAGAGTGACAGAGAGAGATGCAGGACAGACGGTAATGATAATAGCTTACAACAACAATAGTTAAAGTAACAACATTATAATAATAATTACGGCTATTGTGGTATGATTTAGCCCTGATGGCACACACACACAGACTCAGGAGGTGAAAAAAATACCAGCCATCTTGATGTTGTGGCTAGTAAAGATCAGGGTGGTGACATCATCAGCTGCTCTTAAGCCTCAGAAGACATTCTACAGGCTGAATAGTACTAACCACAGTGAGTAAACCAAACCTTATTTGTAAAAAGTGTGAATTGAGCACGCACCTGGATCAAACTGAATGAGAAAAGAAGGGTTTATGAGGAAGTCTTTTCCAGCTGTCGTTGTCACGTCCTGCACCTACAATAAAAATTAAAAAAAAAAAAAAAAAAAAAAGACACAGAAACAGGTCTGAAAATCTGTAAGAAAAAGGCCAAGCAGTTGACTGATAAAAACCCTGATTCCAAAAAAGTTGGGATGCAAAGCTTGAATAAAAACAGAATACAATGTTTTGCGAATCTTTTTTAACCTATGTTGAATACAGCACAAAGACAAGATATTCAATGATCAAACTGACAAGCTTTATTGTTTTTTGTGAATATACTCTTGTTTTGAATTTGCTCATCACCATCATTTCGTTTTCGTCATGGAAAAAAGGTCGTCGACAAAAATTTTTTGTCATAGTTTTTTCCAACAAAATTAATCCTGACATCAACAACAGTGGCGCCGTATAGGGGAGAAAACTTGACTGAAAGGAGGCCCCAAAAATAGGTAAAAAATGAATATAAAATTATTAAGCCATCATTAAGAATATTTTTTGTCAAATATAGTAATAAAATTAAGGATCTCTTTGTTTTTACTTGTTTTTGGCAGTAAAAGTTAAATATCTCCATTGACCAAAAAGTAAACATCCATATTGACTGACCACCCCTCTGTATCTGCATGAAATGGTTTGGTCCTGCCTTAGCGCACTGACTGACGGTGACGGTGCCTAGTAGCAGTCTGCAGTTGCACTAGAACGCTACAGTCATCGTCATGCTACCTAGTACTAAAAGAAAGAAATGAACCTGTTAGCAATATCCATAGTGAAATAAGCTAGCTACAGACTAGTGTTAGCCTACATTTCACTATGGGAATTTCTCTCTCTCTCTTGCTCTTTCTTACCATTACAAAGAAGAAAACGAAATATTTTTTAATGACAGAAATTCAAATAAATTATTTTTCCACATACAAACAAAAACAGCCTACAACTGTCTGTACTGGATGCTGGGCAGTTGGAAACATTAAGTAGTCTAACTCAGCCTGTATTAAAGGTACAGGCAATATTAAAATAATCCAGTTAGGTGCTTTCATTTAGATCGAATTATGGCTGTTAAATAATATAGATACAGACGTTATTCCATGAAGGGCAATTTATTTGAGCAGCTTGCACACACACACACACACACACACACACACACACACACACACACATATTTAATGTATGTAATCTAGTGGTGGCGATACAGAACTGTAGTTAATTTGGGTCAATGTAAATCTGTAGGATTTAGTGTCGTTCATTTTTTGGTATCAAAAATCTGCTGTTTGAGATGATGATCTTAATTTATTTTGATTGAAAAGTTAATGTATATTTAAGTAGTCNTAATCTAGTGGTGGCGATACAGAACTGTAGGTAATTTGGGTCAATGTAAATCTGTAGGATTTAGTGGTATCAAAAATCTGCTGTTTGAGATGATGATCTTAATTTATTTTGATTGAAAAGTTAATGTATATTTAAGTAGTCTTTCATTAATGTTAAGAGAATTTTCAATTTTGGGATTTTACAATAAAAATTACATTTAGACTGTAAACAATGGCCTTTAGCCACATTTTTATGGCGGCTTTTAATCTTGCATCAAATAGTGTATTGCATACTGTATGCAGACTGCTGTATGTACAACTCACTAGCAGTAAATATTGTACTGGTGGTATTGAACTACAAGAAGCAAGACAGTTGCAAGCCTTCAAAGTTAGAGTTATGTAAAGCTTTTAATTGGTCAGTTCGGTCCTGGAGATGTGGTGACAACAGCTGCGCAGGGGGGGCCCAATGTGTTATTTTCTTGGGGCCCAAAATTTCTGGCTGCGCCCCTGATCAACAACATCAAGACACACCATAGGCTTCTTTGGACCTGAGCTCATCTGGGATGGCCTGACACAAAGTGAAAAACATTTTTGGGGCACAATATGCTGCCATCCAGACAATACCTTTTTCAGGTACGTCCTGCTTATTCCAGCAAGACAATGAGACATATTCTGCACGTGTTACAACAGCTTGGCTTAGTAGTAAAAGAGTGCAAGTACTAGATTGACCTGTCTGGACTCCAGACCTTTCTCCTATTGAACATGTGTGGCTCATTATGAAGCACAAAATACAACAACAGAGACCCTGGACTGTTGAGCAACTGAAATTGTATCTTAAGCAAGAATAGGAAAGAATTTTGCTTCAATTGTCATAGTGGGCAATGCCAGCCATGCCACTCTCTCAGTTATTAACCCATGGATTCCAGTCATCGCTGCTGACAAGTCCCTCCCTGTCTACGGTCAGCTTTACACTAGTGTGGTGGCTTCTCCCGTGTGTGCTCCTGATTCTGGACTCCCTGCTCCTCAGATATCACCTTCTGCCTCCTCCCTCACTGTACTGTTGCACACATTTGAACTGTTTGCTGTTTGTGTGCATCCAGCAGACACCACTGACTCTGCTTAGGTGTGCCACACCAGGCACTTTGGACTGAACCCCTGTTTTGGAAGTTTCCAAACCAACAAACAGACTCGTTTACAAACTCTCCATCTGTCTCTGGTGCTGCTATTGGGTTTAGACCACACCCGTGACATTCAACGATAAGTCTCCTCAGTTCCCAAACACTTACTGAGGGTTGTTAAAGAAAAGAAGATGTCACACAGTGGTCAATATGCTCCTGTCCTAACATTTTTGGAACATGTTGCTGGCATCAAATTCAGATGAGTGTATATATGAATAAAAAAATCAATAAAGTTTATCAGTTGGAACTAATTGTCTGGTGATCGTGATTACCATTTTGAGGTCAAACGATTTCAAAATTAATGAAATCGAAGGTAAATGATTTTTGGTCATGGGTGTCTGGAGATGTTATTTTGTCTTCTATGTAAGCCGTGTATGCACAATAACGCCCCCTCCCCTCCTCTCCTCTATTCACTCTGCGAGCCAGTCAAGTAGGTGAACTACGAATAATGCGAGGGGCAGGTGATCACGAAAGATTTCAAAAACAGCCTGTGGAAAATGGCAGAGGGAGAGCGAGAGTGTGTGTGTGCACGTGTCTATGTGTGTGCGCATCAGGGCCGAACTCCGTCGTGTGTGATACAGAGAGCAGAGGAGAATTGTAAACACGCGACCATGTAGAGACATAAATGACATGCTGTCGTGTAAACAAGTCATCACGTGCCCTGCATTATAGTTTGTATAATCATGAATTCAATTTTGACCAAATAATCGTGATTATGATTTTTTCCACAATCAAGCAGCCCTAGCTTGAACATTGCATATCATGTCTTTGTACCATGTTTAACTGAATATATAACTTTTATGGAATTGGGGTTGTACTTAAAAAGTGAGTTCTAACAGTTTAGTAACAAACGACCTGCAGACCTTGACAGTGATATATGCAGACTCTGCCAGGTTTCCTCTTCGGATGATGTCTAGCGAGATTGTTCCCTGCTCCTCACACACAGAGTACTCAGGCTGAGACAGCTCCACGCTGGACCAGCTGAATTCTAGTCTGCAAAGATGAGGTCAAGCACAGTGAAGACTAAACTGGAAATTCAAGATGTGATAAAAATCTGTGTCAGAGTGTTTTTCTTACCTGTGAGCGGGCCCACTGTTCCCCAAAGGATCAGACACTGTGAATTCCAGGCTGTCTGACAGAGACTCCCTGTCTGGTTTGATGATGTAGGCAATAGTTCTCTTGTTTAGCTCCATCTGAGAGAAGTGCTGTGGCACAAAACCACCTGCAAAAGCACACACAATGTTTTTTTTTTTTCATTCTAGGCTAAGTTGTGATTCAGACAGAAATAAAATGTATTTCCTGACCTGTAGTGATGTTTTCTAGGTAGCCAAAGTAGGGCTGGCGAACAATGCAGAATATCAGCTCCTCTTCTCTGCTATCACTGTCTTGGGCCTTCAGCTCACGAGATGACAAAAAGATCCCGTATCGTCCGTCACCTAAACGCTCTGCTTTCCAAAGAGGAAGCAGTTTCACTACCTCAGGACATGACTTATCCAAAGGCTTGATCTGAAATTATAAATATGGTTTGTTAATTAAACAGAGATTTGTTAATGTGAACATCATAGAAAATGAAGAAATTTGGACCTATGAAATGATGTGACATAGTATATATAATAATAATAATAACTTTATTTATAAAGCACCTTTAAAAACAAAAGTTTACAAAGCGCTTTGACGAACAAAGCAAACGCAAGAACATCTATAGCATGAGAGTCAAAACAGTGAGGGCAAACAAAAGCAGGACAAAATTAAGCTCAAATGGGTAAAGTTAAGCAAAACACAGACAGAATGATAAGACAGAATGTTAAAAGAGATAAGATCAATAAAGGCAATAAAACTATTATTTCTAAATACTAGAAACAAACGAATAGAAGGATAAAAAGACGACATCACATAAAGGCAAGTCTATAAAAATGGGTTTTAAGAAGAGATTTAAAAGATGTTACTGATTCTGCAAGCCTTATCTCCTCAGGCAGGTCGTTCCAAAGTCGAGGGGCCCTGGTGGAAAAAGCGCGGTCGCCTCTAGATTTAAGTCTCGACTTTGGAACGGCCAGGAGGGCCCTGCCTGAGGATCTAAGGCTGCGTACTGGCTCATATGGGGTCAACATTTCTGCTATGTAACTTGGGGCCAGACCCAGACGGGCTTTTTAAAGTGATCAGTATAATCTTAAAATCAATTCTAAAACGCACAGGGAGCCAATGGAGGGAAGCCAGGATTGGGGTGATGTGATGCTGTCTGTTAAAACCAGTCAGAAGCCTAGCTGCTGCGTTCTGGACCAGTTGGAGGCGGGAGAGTGATTTATGGTTTAAGCCAGAGAGGAGTGAGTTACAGTAATCGAGTCTGGAGAAGATGAATGCGTGGATTATTTTTCTAAGTCAGAATGTGGGAGCTTGGGTTTGATTTTGGAGATAGTTCTTAACTGATGGAAGCAGGACTGGACAACTTTATTGATATGAGGTTGGAAGTTGAGGTCTGGATCGAATATTACTCCTAAGTTTCTGGCTGCGGATTTGACGTTAACGGACAGGGGACCAAGGCTATTTTCAATGGGACTGGTGGAGGTTGGCGGAGTGAACAGTATGATTTCGGATTTGGAGTTATTGAGTTGAAGAAAGTTTTGGGCCATCCAACAGTTGATATCGTTGAGACAATCTAACACAGCAGCTAGGCTTCTTGGGTCATCCATGATAAACACAAGTTAAATTTGTAGAATGCTGTATTAATTTTTCATAGCACACTAATACAGCAGAGCACTAATGATGCATATTGTGACAGCCACACGACTGATCAGTTGTGTTAATCTGGGAGAACATCACTTCCAAACATGGATGGATTACTGAATGCATCTACAGAGCACAGGCCCAGGGGCCTTAAGTGTTAGGGGGCCCCTGTCCTTTATTTGCAAAAGTCCAATGTCGTACTGATCAGGAAAGAGGAATTCCCTCAGGGTGTTCTTGAGATATCACGTTCACAAGAATGAAATGGACGCAAGGTTACAGTGACCTTGACCTCTGACCACCAAAATCTAATAAGTTCACCACAATCTGGAATCTGTCCAAGTGGACTGTTGCACCATTTTTTTTTTTTTAAAAACCTGCAAGGCATTCTTGAGATATCGCATTTACAAGAATGGGACAGATGGATTGACAGACAGATGGCTGGACAGAAGGATGATAGCTAAGCCAAAAACATAATGCCTCCATCCACAGCTATTGCCAGCACGGTGGTTTTGGCTTAGTTAGCTTTTAGAGTGGTACTGGAATTAGTCCTAAACCCTGGAAATGAGTTAGCATTTTACCATCCCAGGTTCCCTCATCTCGATGGGTTTTGTGAATGGGTTTTTATGCCTCAAATAAAGTCTGTGGTAAACACAAGGAAAAGAGACTTGAATGTTTTGTCCTACAGTATAACTGTAAATCACTTACCCCACTCATGAATTTTGAAGCTTTTAGGTGTCTTAAAAAAGGTGGTAGCTAACAAGTGGCTAAATGAGACTACAGAACGTCATCATGTCAAACACGACTTTACATTCTTGTTGTGGAGGCGACATTAAGTCATGCGACCATGGCCTTTTCTAGCCTAACATTAGCTTTTTACTTCTGGTGATTGCATTTATGCTACATAAACAATAAAAGTGGTGTTCATATGTGAGGATTATTTTCCTCAACCAAACAAAAAAGTATCATGTGATTATTATTGTCACTCCAGTCTACAAATCTGGCAAACATACTCCATATGTTATTACAGGCCAATCAGTATTCTTCCAATAGTATCTGAGGTTGCTGAGAAATGGGTGGCTGAGCAGACTGTTTTCCATCTTAATAACAGCTCTACGTCTTTCCACCCAATGCAGTTTGGCTTCAGAGCTTAACACTCAACAGAGATGGCAAATTGTCTCTTTGTAGAGAAAATAAAACCCTTGCTTGATCAGGGTGATGTTGTAGGTGCTGTGTTTGCTGACCTCAGGAAAGCTGTTGATACTGTTAATCACAAAGTTCTCCTCACAAAGCTATCCAAATTTAGTTTCTCTGAAGGTGCAGTGAAATGGGTGGACTCATACTTTACCAACGTGTAGAATTCATTCTTGCAAATTTTCGATTCATTAGAAATCACATCTGCAGAGGCGGCCAAGATGTTTCTAAACACTATTTTTCGCTCATCTGAATTACTGTATAACAAGCTGGTCACAGGCTAACTGTAGCACTTTGAAACCACTTGAATCATACAAGCACTCAAAACACTAGACATAAAAACAAACACTTCCATCACTGCCCAATTTTAAAAAATATCAGATTTTAAGTAAGGACGTCTTAATATAACTTGCAAACTTGTGTTTGATACATACACATGTAAGCACTAAACTCTTCTTTGCTGCTAATAATATTATGTCCTGCTAGTGTTGCAATGTTGTTCTAAATGGAAATATTTAACTACTACCTCAAATGCTTTTATGTTTATTTTGTATGTCCTTTTATATTGCATCAACTTGGCCTCTAGTTTTAGGACTTTAGACCTCGTCTCTCTATGTCAGATAACTTTATATACATATTGTTGTACAACATAACATCAGCATCGATTTGCTGACATTTTGCCCTTCAATTTGTGTCACATTTTAGCTTCTAGCATTGTAACTATCGACCATATTGGCTGCTGTGCATACAACCTTTGTGAAAATTACTACATCTGGTTAAATTGAGTGAAGTGTTAGTTCAAGCAGGTCTTTCTCTGCTGCTCTCTCTGCCTCAGGTTTTCCTCATATGTGCATGGAAGGGCAGAGGAGTGCACTCTCTCTGCCTTAGACTTTCCATATACGCCTGAGAAAAGGAAGAAAGGCCCCAAAACAGAGCCAAACACCCAAATATAACCCAAATATAGTACTTTTCTTATGGAAGAAAAAGCTGCTGAAGTAAATGGCGCAACGCACCTGGGTATGGTACTCTCTTCCCATTGGCTCACAGACCTAGGATCTCCAGGATACACAACGTATCCTCTATCCAGCCATACTGAAAAGCTGTGACCAGTTGCAGTTACTTGAGAGTTTCAGTTAATTGAACAATTCTGCCCTTTATTACTTACCTGAATGGTGAAGAACATAGGTTCTGTTTGTAACTGCCCATCCAGCAGGAAACCCCGACTGGTGCTATCAGAGGCAGTAAAGGCAAATCTGTCGATCTGTGATGGTCCCCCATCATGTTTATATGTTATGTCCAACTCTTGTATGTCTTTCTGGGTGAAGGTTGAGCCAGCAGTCAGTGTGCTACCGCCTAAAAGCAGCCTGCCATACTGTGGAGGCTGGAGAAGGACGAAGGTCAGGGCGCTTGGTGGAGTGTCAGGGTCGGACATGAGCAGACAGTCAGGACCCAGGATCATGGTGGAGCCTTGTGGGACTGAGAGGCCTTTATTGGAGGACAGAGAGGGCAGGACGCGATCCACCATTTCCACGGCAATCTCAAAGCTTCCATTTCGGCTGGTTTTACCATTACTCACAACAAACCTGCCAAAACAAACAACAGACTGGCTGTTAGGATGTCTGAACAAATGGGATCAATTCACAGAAAGGCTATGAATCATAAGTTCACTTGAACACTTTTTAAAGGGAAATTTCGGTTTATTTCAACCTGTCTCCTATCGTCCTAAATTTGTTTCAAGTGTCTAGTGACAGAAATAATAGTTAGCATGTTAGCCGTTAGCCTAGATACAGCCGGGGCGCATTAGTAGCGTCAGACCTGTTAAAACGTAAGTGAACAGGCATACCTTCAAGTGCAAAGTTAGTCCACTACACAAGCTTTTTTCCACAAAGACCGCCTCATATCGTTAGGATAAATGTCAGAGAACATATAGAAAACGACATGTAAATTCAGAATCCATTACAAAGTCCTTCTGTATACTTTCAAGGCCATTCACAACCTCGCCCCCCCCCTACCTGTCTGATCTCCTCCACATCGCCACCCCATCTCGCTCCCTCAGGTCGTCCTCCTCCCTCCATCTCTCTGTGCCCTCCGCCTGGCTCAGCACCATGGGGAGCAGAGCTTTCAGTCGCTCTGCTCCCAAACTCTGGAACTCTCTCCCCCCGGACCTCAGAAACATGGACTCTTTACCCCATTTCAAATCACAACTCAAAACCCATCTGTTCCAAATTGCATATTCCCTTTAACTGCCCACATCCATTTTTACTTTCTGTCACTCTTGCCAGTTTTTATTTATTTTAATTATGACTTTAATTGTGTTTTTAATGCTCTGTAAAGTGTCCTTGAGTGTTGAGAAAGGCGCTTTTAAATTAAATGTATTATTATTATTATGTAAACGTGTTGTCTTACCTTACCGGTGTGGTGCCGTGTTTGTTTATCCCTCTAGCTCTGCTTTCCAAAGCGCAGCCGAAATATATCTCGCCAGCTGGATGCTAACGTTACTCCAGGTGGAGGTGTCTCGTCCTCGGTCACATCCCGACCTTGAAAACAAGGCTGCAACCGGTCCCATTCCTTGCAAAAGAGGCATTCCTCTTCTGTGGGCACTGGGGCACAGCATTCACAGGTACACCACCAATCTCCAGAGCTACGCAGCCTTGCAGCAGCCATTCGTCCTCTACCTGTTGTGCCTCTCTCTCTCTCCTGCTCCGTTCTTCAATTTCACAAAGCTCTTCATCAGTGTATCCTTCCAGCTGTTGCTGCTTGTTCTGGCACGCTATGAGATCGCTGCTTGTTCTCGCGATATTTCAGCCGCGTTTTGGAAAGCAGAGCTAGATGATAAACAAACATGGCAGCACACCGGTAAGGTAAGACAACATGTTTACATGTCGTTTTCTATATGTTCTCTGACATTTATCCTAACAATATGAGGTGGTCTTTGTGGAAAAAAAGCTTGTTTAGTGGACTAACTTTGAACTTGAAGGTTGCCCGTTCACTTACGTTTTAACAGGTCTGACGCTACTATGCACCCCGGCTGTATCTAGGCTAACAGCTAACATGCTAACTATTATTTTTATGTCACTAGTCACTTGAAACAAATTTAGGACGATAGGAGACAGGTTGAAATAAACCGAAATTTCCCTTTAAATCTCAGATTCACTGTATTGCTCACAGACCTTTTTTCCTCTAAATTTGGTGTGTGTTTCTGTGAGTGTGCACAACCTACACAACTAATTTTAGAGCAGGTGATTACAAGATTATTCTGGATGAAGAGACTGGAGCAACTGGAGCAAATAAAAACATGCAAATTTCTCCTCTTGCAACCTGATTGGATATAGTTCCATCCCTACCGGTCAGTTGTCTCCAGGGAGCTCTACCCACAAGCACATCTTCTTCTAGGTAACGATAACATCTGATATGTTATATATGAAACCTATCAGCTGGTCTAACATATTGCTTTGCCAAACGTGGTATCAGGATTAATGCCAATAAACTTTTCTAGACTCTTTATCCTGTAGAATTCAGGATACAACACATAGCCAAATCGTGCAGAGAATGAAACAATTATAGAAAAAGAAGAGATTACATTCACACACTGATGCAAATGGAAAAACTACAACATGGTTCTGGACACCGGATGCCATTGTGTGCCATTGCTTTGGTTCTTTTACTCAGCTACCAATCAGTGCATGAAAAGTAAGTTCCACCGTCGCCTTCTTAAGCACAATAATCGGAACCATTCAGGTTTATAAAATAAAGTTAAGTCTCAAGCAAGAGCCAAACACCTGTTCAGGTAATGGCATGCAGGTTGCTATGGTTACAGATTAAGTTCCTGAACTGCAAAGGTGCTAAAGCTAGTTCAGTTGAGCTAGTATGATGTCAACATTATACCAGGAGTGATGGCTGAGGAAGATTTAATTGTCATGGTATTCCTGGATAGTTGCATTCACTTCCTAGTCCCTGCTCTTCTTCCCCTGTCTTCACCAAGTCATTTAAAAAGCTTGCGGTTATCCTTATTTCCCTCTCTGTGTCTGTAATGCAGCCAAGGGTGCCCACTTGGTTAATTTTACCACCATATGCATATATTCACACCGTCATCGTATTAATACCACGTGGAACTGTGTTACATATTGATCCCGCTGTTGCCCGGTGTCTGAGTTTGGTTTGCTAAACAGGGGCGCAACGGTTTGCTCTGTTAAATAGACTGTTCTCACCAATTTTCTTGATCATATTACCTGCATTATTACATTTCCTGTTTGTAAAGTTAACTTTCGCTGTAAATAACTTCTGATGGTTAAAAGGAGAACATTTATGAAAATACAGAATATTTTGCTTTATATATATTTTGAGTTTAGGGAGCTGCAAATGGTGTTTCTGGTTGGAAAATATGCTGATTGTGGTTTTAATGTGAATAATACACCTAGTGGGAGGGGAAACTGGTTTAAAGGAGGCTGCTTTGGTCCAAGCGCAATCCCAAGCACAGTAACGGCGAGTAGTCCCAGACTTGAACTGCCAACACCAGTACCCCAGTGTGTGCGCCAGGAAACCCCATCAGAGGCACACTCGGTCCAGATTCAAGATGCTAGTGGCGGATCTGACCAGTCAAGGCCAGAGTGGAGGCAATATACTGAGCCAAAAATTCCACAATATCAGATGAGTGAAGACACTGAAAATGATTTGGTTCATTTTGAGTGCATTACCAAAACATGGAGTACGCCTGTACTTTTCCAGTTTTTAGGAGTTTTGAAGTAAAACCCTGTGATAAAGGTTAATGGTAATACTGTACCATGTTGTTAACATAGGATCCAATTCTGAACCATAAATGGAAATTCTTACACCCAAAAACATCAGATCCATGTTAGATAAGAAAATAATTATGGAAATTCACAATCTTAACTGGTTTCATGGCTTCTAGACTCACTGAATGCTTTCTTTGGGTGCGACTGCTCGGTTGTCATGCACGTAAGCCACAAGGTTGGCTGCTATGTCCATCTGGCTGAAGGTTGAGATGGCCAGACCAGGATGTTTAATGTACTCTATGTGTCCGTGAGCAGGAGGGCTGATGACGATAAACAGAAGCTCTTCTGGCTTTTCCGTGCCATCTGTGGCCAGCAGCACATCTGTTGTGAGAACCACACGATCTCCACGGCTCACGTTCACTGGCTTCACAAAGAGGGCAATGTTTCCTGAAAATCATGATGGAGGAGAAAATAAAGTCTATGTTAGAACTGGGACCCCATCAGTATGAACTGACACTGACGCATGTGACCTGGCAGTCACAAGCACACCCAAACCTATGTCCAATGAAGAATTTCAGAGTGAGTTCTAGTACCTTTCTCCAGATCTTTGACAGAGATGTAGAAGTGCTGTGGGGGTGATTGATTCTTTCCATCTAACAAGTAGAAGACAAAAAAGTCCTGTGTTTTAGCACCATGTTGACCCGTGTGCACGTAGCGCAGAAGATTCAGGTCCACCATCTCCTGGGTGCAGTTTCTCCCCACTGTCAGTGTCACCCAGTCCTGAGCTTCCTGAGACAGGAGCACAACACCTCCTAGTGTCAAAACAATGTTTACAGCGTAATCCCAATGTTACAGTGCAAGCTACTACTAACAACCCAATGTTACAGTGACAGCACATCCCAAAGGAATGTGACTTCTACCCGAATTTAATAAACACTGATATTTCCCTTTTTGTAAGGGGAGACACCCCAGGTGTATTGGGTAAAATTTAACTAATTTAACTAACTAATAGACTAATAGATAGACTAACTAACATGATTCCCCAGCGCTCCCTCAGGGGATGGGTCAAATGCAGAGAACAAATTTCACACACTCAGGTGTGTGACAATCAGTGGAACTTTAATCTTTAATCATTCTGACTGATAATAATAATAATTCTGTAATACTGTGATACCGTGAAACTGCAATATTTTCTGAGACAGTTATCTTACCGTGAAAATCCCTTACCATTGCAACCCTAAAGACATCACCATGAAACTTCACCTGCTGATTACTTATAGTTAC
Organism: Epinephelus moara; assembly: GCF_006386435.1. Classification (NCBI taxonomy): domain Eukaryota; kingdom Metazoa; phylum Chordata; class Actinopteri; order Perciformes; family Serranidae; genus Epinephelus; species Epinephelus moara. Next base: position 3,573,988 of record NC_065522.1, on the reverse strand, counting down.
GCAATAATTTTATATAATACATGTTGAAATTTTATGTTTTAAATATCCAAATGAAGCATTATCTAATTGAACATGCACTAATTTGCATACATTTCTAGGGCAAAAAAATCCTACAATTATAAAGCCAGGTTCAAAATTCTTGATTCATGTGTTGTCATTTTAGAGACAAAGGGAATAATCAGAGGGAATTTTGGATATCTCTTTTTATTGCTCCATCAATCAGAACATTCCGTCAACAGCCATAAAAAAAAAAATTTCTTCCATGTTTTTAGGAATAGAATGTTCTATAGATCAAGCTGTGAATGACAAATGAATAAACCCCTTTGTAAAATGGCCTTTAAAGTTATGCATTGTAAAATTCCGCACATTTTAGACAATAAATAAGACATTTCAATAGGGTAAAAATTTAAACTAATTGATATCACCATTAAACTTGCCCAGTTGATTATTTGTATTAAGACTATTATTTTTGTATTGCATGTTTTCTGAAATGTAAAGTTTAAATATGCAAATTATTCATTATCGAATAAAATATGCGCTTTTTGCATAAATTTCAGGAGCAGAAATCTGAACTAAAATCAACACCTAAATGGGTATTTTGGACATTTTTCTTTCCAATAGTCTGATAGAAGATATGGAAGCAAAATAGCCCAAAAACTCAAAATTGACCAGTGCATTAAAAAAAAAGAGCTCAGTGTTAGTTCAGGCAGGACATAATGTTAAGTTCAGCTCACATCCCAGCTACATCAGCTGATCTCAAGCAGCCCAGTCAAAAGATGGATCAGCTGACTGATGAAGGGAGTTAGCTGATAGATCACATGATTCCTTTCTATGCAACCAATTGGAAAATCTCATTCAGGACTCCCTTTTCAAACTGCCTCAGTCATGCCTACTGTTCTGTGAGCCGCTTTGCAACCGGCCTCCACCCCAGCTTCTCCTTTTAATGCTGTGTCTGACTTATCAGTGTCATTTCTGTTTGTCATTGATGCTTGCTCTGTTCTGTTCCCGGGAGGTCGTTACTGCTGCTCTCCCTGCCATAGGCTTTCCATGCAGGTACATGGAAAGGCAGGGAAGTTTGCTCTCTGCCTCAGGCTTTCTTCGTATGCACATGGAAGGACAGAGGGATGCGCTCTCTCTGCCTTGGACATTCTACATAGGTGCGTGGAAGGGCAGAGAGGCCCCAGAACAGAGCCATACTGCCAAATATAATACCGCGAATGGAAGTAAAGTTTTCATTGACTAAGGTGTTCCAGACTGAACTATGTTTTCACCTGGGATGTCTCCCCTTATGCCCAAACATGTTTCTAACCATATATAAGTGGATTTTGAGCCTATACTTAATCACATTAACCACAGTATTATTCAAACTCAAAGTTTCAGTGTATCCACTACATAATAATTGTACAGAAATGTACAATGTTGACATTTTTTTCTGGCAATTGGGTTGTTACTTGGGTTGTTACACAATGTAATTCCTCAGTTCAACAACATTCTTACCATTCACTACCAGAAGAAGCAATGCCAAAACATTGGTCTCCATCAACTCCTGCGAAAAACTTCTACTTCTAGCTACTTTAGCTGCTAAATGCTCCACTGTGTTCACAAGCTAGTCTCTCACTGTGTCTGTCTGCTCAGCAGGTAGTGTACAATAGCTTTATCAAAACTTTTCACAAAAAAGTGAGGAAAGTGATGTTTATGGGCCTGAAAAAACAAACAAACACAACAATGACCTAAAAGAGGCTAAAACGCTCAGTAGAACTGAGGGGAGGCCTATTCTGTGGATTTTTTGTTATCATCTTACATCTTTCATTTTACACAAACACATTATCCATCAATAATACTATACTATAATTACTGCAATTCCAAAGTATGTGATCTTTAAATTTTATAAGCTGATTTGTTTTGGGGTTTTTTATCATAGAGGGAGTATATCCATCCTTATGACATATGAAATATACTAAAGTCAGTGTCAGCTTTATTTTTAGGAATTATTGTAGATGAGATCATTTTGATTAACCCACACTGTCAGAAGTTGTTGTAAATCTTTAAAGATCATTCATCTTGTCATTTGGCATTAGACTTCCTGGTGGTTAAAAGGTAAAAGCCCTTATCATTTACTGCAGTGTCTGCTACTATTTCTGTGGAGCAGAGGCACCAAGGATATACTGGATACAGACAGATTATTCAGTGTGATGTCAAAATATTTGGTGCGACTCTCAAAAGTTTTACAGCACTGCACCAACCTTAAGCTGGAGAAGTCCTTGTGTAGGAACAGTCTCAAACATGTACATGACCTCTGAGGAAGGAGTGTCACTGTCCTGTGCAAACAGTGTAACACTGGAGATGAGCCTGACTTCTCCTGGCTCCACCTGCAGTCCATTGTTTCTGAAGGACAGAACATTGAGATGAGGTTCAGCGACTTTCCCACACTGATGCGATGACTTACTTTAAACAGAAGTGCAGTGAAGATGTCATTCTAACCTGATGACATGAGGCTCCTCATCATTGACTGGCAGCACTTTCACCATCACTTGTCTCTGGAGTTGGTGCATGCCATCAGACAACTGGATTGTAAAACTGTCTTCCATATTCTCTGAGTCATCGTGCATGTACATCAGATCCATACCTGAAAGCAAATGATCTTACACATTTATTTGAATCATAGAAAGACGTAATAGTGACTTCCTATTACTCAACACAGGCCTGCATACTTACTTTTATTTCCTGTCATTATAGCACTTTAGGAGTCGTGGACATGTGGCCAATGGCTGATGTAATAATTACCACCTCGCAAATGTACGCTTCTGCGTATCAGTCAAGTTGCAGTTACAGTTTACAAACTTGAATGTAAACACTGTCTACTTGCATATGTAGCCATGACAGAAGTTCGTGCTTTAAATATGTTGCTGCACATTCTAAAATGTGGATGCTTCACACATATCTTCATCAGGCAGTTTGGTCGAATAATGATCCTCAGAAAATCTGGTACAAATTGGACCTATGATTTAGAGGTGTGTTTTTCAAAAAATTGTAACTGCCATAAAATTTTAGTTGTGGTCCCACACGGTTCTTGTGTTGATTTTTGAAGAGCACATTAAGCTGCACTTGTGTGCCAAGTTCAAGTCAATGTGATTTACGGTGTGAGGGGCATTATCTTTCAAAAGTTGAATTTTTTGGCGTTAATTATTGCGCCCCCATCTGGTCAATTGGCGTCACATTTTTTTGAGCAGCGTTGCACACAATTTCCACTCATTGGTGAAAATTTCATGTCTCTACAATGTACCATCTTATGGAAATTTGCAAAAACATTTCCAAGGAGAAAAAAGAAGTCAGTTCACATCGCTGCAACTTTTCTCTGCGACGTTCTGAAATGGTTTCACTTCATCATGAATCTTTGGTCTGAACTGATCATTTTGTTAGACTGAGCAACTAAGACTAAGTTAGACTCAGGTTGTATGAATGTGTACATTTTTCTTTAATATCTGAGTGCTGAGAGGAGTGTTCATTTTTAGTGGGAAACTCAAATGCCATCTTTCCCATAGGACAAAAATGCAACATTAGCAATTAAATGACTTAAATCGGACCACAGCTACACTGAGACAAAGTGTGACCCACAGCAGATTAATAATCACTGAACTTAACAGCTTTACACTGATACTATTTCATACCCATTGGTAGCTTTGTCACCTTCTACCTATGCCAATCCTCAATGCCTATGTGCAGTTTCACATAGATTGACCACGTCAGTGGGTAGAAAAACATGGAACAGACAGAATGACTGACTGACAGTTTCCGTAATTATGTACAGCATACCATACTGTGACTTAGTCACACCAAAAATTAGAAAGAAAAAAAACAACATTCAGCCACAGGGGGAGCCACAGCGATCAGTCGCATTTTAGCTATTTTTAAGCATTTTTCTGTTGTTATAGCGCCACCCAGTTGCCAATTAAAGTTAAATTTCTCCAGTCACCTTGAGGCGTCCTGTTCTACATATCTTCCAAGTTTAGTAAAAATTGATATGGCAGTTAGGCCTAGATAAGAAATTAGCTCTCTAGCGCCCCCATTTTGTTTGATTGGGTCAATAATGGAGGGGTCCCCTCAGATTATGTGTGGTCATATGCCTACAAACTTACGTGGTGATCAAAGAAACCCTTGAGATGTTATACACCTTTATGTGATGAGCCAGGCCCTCTGCAATATTCATTGCCTTATAGAAGCTCAGTGTTAGTAAGTTTTCCAACTTTTGCCAAGAGGGAACTTTAGATATTGGTCCCTAAATTATGTTCACTGAGTTTCATGCAGATCGGTCAAACTTCCTAGGAAGAGATCGATTTTAAGTGTTTTTCAAAAAATTCAAAATGGCGGAAAATCTACCGGAAGTTACGGTTTCTTGAGGCAAATTTGTTCCTCATGAGGAGAGACATGTCTGTGCAAAGTTTCATGTCTCTACGACATACGGGGCATGAGATATGCCCATTCAAAGTTTGCAATTTCAGTCGGTTGCTATAGTGCCCCCCTTTGGCCAATTGATGTAATATTGCTTCATTCACATCCTCCCATTATGCTTTACCACTGTGCCAAATTTCACATGGATTGACCAAGTCAGTGAGAAGAAAAACGTGGAACAGACACACAGACACACCAACAGACAGAGTTTTCGTCATTATATAGTAAGATGTAAAAAAAGTACCATTTGAAAGATCTGTCATTGTAAAGTCGGCCACAGGGGATTGAGGACTGGCCTCTCGTCTTGTGTGGACTGGTGTTTCACTGCTGTGGCTGATGATGCTGCCATGCTGCGGAGCTTTGACCACACTGAAGAGCAGGTTGTTCTTGGGGACATCCAGATCCATCGCATGTAGAACTGATGAGTCCAGCTGCTTCATTTCTCCTTCTTGTACCTCGTCAGAGAAGAACATCAATGAACACTGATCAATGAAGAGCATCTTGTAGCAATATCTGATGGGAGTGTCTAATTTTGTCTTCAGTAGTGAGACTGACCATAAAAACTTACTGTGATGTTCCGAGTCACAAACTGTGGGATCTCATCATTTGTCGGGTTAATAATAATGTAGAAGGGAACATGGGCAGAGTTTCGTTTGCCGTCTGATACACAGAGCATGAACTGATCAGCTGTGGGCTCCATCCTCTGGTGTCTGGACTGGACGTAGTTCACATGACTGTCAATGATGTCTTTGTATGAAAAGGAAGCTGGGGAGGAAAAGGTTAGACAGAACTAGAATTACCACTTTGCGGCTGTATGCCTCCACAAAACTGTAAAGTTGCTCTTACCGTTTACATCTAAGTCTGTGAAAACACGGATGCTTCACACACATCTTCCTTCTGACAGCACAGAAAATCTATACAATCAGCACAGTTTCAAGGTGGACACCCCAGATTAGTATCACCAATTCAGTATCTGACCAAATGTCCCCCCTTCTGTTCCTGAAAAATGACTTTGAATAGTGGCCAGATATTTAAAAGGACATTCATGCACTAGACATTGATGCATCTACAGTTAGGACATTCATGCATCTAGTTACACATGCAGTTATAGCTAAATTAAAGAGTGTAACCACAAGATCTAGGGGCAATACAAGGACATTACACGGTCAGGTGACACAGAGTACAGTCGGACTAGCATGCAGATGGTCATGCAGGCAACACACACACACTAAGCAGAGCAGGTAATAAACATTAGGTACAGGGACAAAGCAAAGCCAACACACGATTATGCATTGCACAGGTAAACACACAAGGAGACAGTCAAGAACAGTAAGGCAAGCGGGCAGGCATACAGGGTTGGGCAGCTGCGACGGGGCTAGTTAATGATCACATGCCTGATTTTCTAGTCTCGCCACCAGACAATCAGAGATCTCCGCCTTCTGATAGTCTGGGGACACTCCTTTCTAAAGTGTGTTTAACACACCGGCGAAAACGGCCGGCAACAAAGCAACGCCTCTTGCATTTTTGAAAAGGACACGCCTTCTCGGAAATGTGTGCTCC